>NW_028327205.1:0-314947 GCF_987537825.1 Furipterus horrens | reverse complement strand
GAAGACATGTAAAGAAAAATAGGTGAGCAGCTTGAAAGGCCGGGTAGACAGGCCCCCCGCAGTGAAGGCAGCAGACCCGTAACAAAGAACAGGTGAGCAGCTTGCTCGGCATGGTGGACACGCCCCCCGTGGTGAATGCAGAAGACATGTAAAGAAAAATAGGTGAGCAGATTGAAAGGCCTTGTAGATAGGCCCACCCGGGGTGAAAGCGAAACACAGGTAACCAGGAACAGGAGAGCGGGTTACTGGGTCTCGTCAACACGCCCCACGGGGTCAAGGCATAAAACGGGTAACAAAGAAAAGGTGAGCAGCTTGCTCAGCCTGGTAGACACACCCCCAGGAGTGAAGGCAGCAGACACGTAACAAAGAATAGGTGAGCAGCTTGCTCGGCGTGGTAGACACGCCCCATGGGGTGAAGGCACAAGACAGGTAAGGAAAAATAGGTGAGCAGATAGCTCGGCCTGCTAGACAGGCCCACCCGGTGTGAAGGCGAAAGACAGGTAACCAGGAAGAAGGGAGCGGGTTGCTGGGCTTCGTCGATACGAACCACGGGGTCAAGGTATAAAACGGGTAACCAAGAAAAGATGAGCAGCTTGCTCGGCCTGGAAGACACGCCCCCGAAGTGAAGGCAGCAGACACGTAACAAAGAACAGGTGAGCAGCTTGTTCGGCATGGTGGACACGCCCCCGTGGTGAATGCAGAAGACATGTAAAGAAAAATAGGTGAGCAGCTTGAAAGGCCGGGTAGACAGGCCCCCCGCAGTGAAGGCAGCAGACCCGTAACAAAGAACAGGTGAACAGCTTGCTCGGCAAGGTGGACACTTCCCCGTGGTGAATGCAGAACACATGTAAAGAAAAATACATGAGAAGCTTGAAAGGCCTGGTAGACAGGCCCACCCGGGGTGAAGGCAAAAGACAGGTAACCAGGAAGAAGGGAGCGGGTTGCTGGGCTTCGTCGATACGAACCACGGGGTCAAGGTATAAAACGGGTAACCAAGAAAAGATGAGCAGCTTGCTCGGCCTGGAAGACACGCCCCCGAAGTGAAGGCAGCAGACACGTAACAAAGAACAGGTGAGCAGCTTGTTCGGCATGGTGGACACGCCCCCGTGGTGAATGCAGAAGACATGTAAAGAAAAATAGGTGAGCAGCTTGAAAGGCCTGGTAGACAGGCCCACCCCGGTGAAGGCGAAACACAGGTAACCAGGAACAGGAGAGCGGGTTACTGGGCCTCGTCAATACGCCCCACGGGGTCAAGGCATAAAACGGGTAACAAAGAAAAGGTGAGCAGCTTGCTCAGCCTGGTAGACACACCCCCGGGAGTTAAGGCAGCAGAAACGTAACAAAGAATAGGTGAGCAGCTTGCTCGGCGGGGTAGACACGCCCCACCGGGTGAAGGCACAAGACAGGTAAGGAAAAATGGGTGAGCAGCTAGCTGGGCCTGGTAGACAGGCCCACCCGGTGTGAAGGCGAAAGACAGGTAACCAGGAAGAAGGGAGCGGGTTGCTGGGCTTCGTCGATACGAACCACGGGGTCAAGGTATAAAACGGGTAACCAAGAAAAGATGAGCAGCTTGCACGGCCTGGTAGACACGCCCCCGGAGTGAAGGCAGCAGACACGTAACAAAGAACAGGTGAGCAGCTTGCTCGGCATGGTGGACACGCCCCCTTGGTGAATGCAGAAGACATGTAAAGAAAAATAGGTGAGCAGATTGAAAGGCCTTGTAGATAGGCCCACCCTGGGTGAAAGCGAAACACAGGTAACCAGGAACAGGAGAGCGGGTTACTGGGTCTCGTCAACACGCCCCACGGGGTCAAGGCATAAAACGGGTAACAAAGAAAAGGTGAGCAGCTTGCTCAGCCTGGTAGACACACCCCCAGGAGTGAAGGCAGCAGACACGTAACAAAGAATAGGTGAGCAGCTTGCTCGGCGTGGTAGACACGCCCCATGGGGTGAAGGCACAAGACAGGTAAGGAAAAATAGGTGAGCAGATAGCTCGGCCTGCTAGACAGGCCCACCCGGTGTGAAGGCGAAAGACAGGTAACCAGGAAGAAGGGAGCGGGTTGCTGGGCTTCGTCGATACGAACCACGGGGTCAAGGTATAAAACGGGTAACCAAGAAAAGATGAGCAGCTTGCTCGGCCTGGAAGACACGCCCCCGAAGTGAAGGCAGCAGACACGTAACAAAGAACAGGTGAGCAGCTTGTTCGGCATGGTGGACACGCCCCCGTGGTGAATGCAGAAGACATGTAAAGAAAAATAGGTGAGCAGCTTGAAAGGCCTGGTAGACAGGCCCACCCCGGTGAAGGCGAAACACAGGTAACCAGGAACAGGAGAGCGGGTTACTGGGCCTCGTCAATACGCCCCACGGGGTCAAGGCATAAAACGGGTAACAAAGAAAAGGTGAGCAGCTTGCTCAGCCTGGTAGACACACCCCCGGGAGTTAAGGCAGCAGAAACGTAACAAAGAATAGGTGAGCAGCTTGCTCGGCGGGGTAGACACGCCCCACCGGGTGAAGGCACAAGACAGGTAAGGAAAAATGGGTGAGCAGCTAGCTGGGCCTGGTAGACAGGCCCACCCGGTGTGAAGGCGAAAGACAGGTAACCAGGAAGAAGGGAGCGGGTTGCTGGGCTTCGTCGATACGAACCACGGGGTCAAGGTATAAAACGGGTAACCAAGAAAAGATGAGCAGCTTGCACGGCCTGGTAGACACGCCCCCGGAGTGAAGGCAGCAGACACGTAACAAAGAACAGGTGAGCAGCTTGCTCGGCATGGTGGACACGCCCCCTTGGTGAATGCAGAAGACATGTAAAGAAAAATAGGTGAGCAGATTGAAAGGCCTTGTAGATAGGCCCACCCTGGGTGAAAGCGAAACACAGGTAACCAGGAACAGGAGAGCGGGTTACTGGGTCTTGTCAACACGCCCCACGGGGTCAAGGCATAAAACGGGTAACAAAGAAAAGGTGAGCAGCTTGCTCAGCCTGGTAGACACACCCCCAGAAGTGAAGGCAGCAGACACGTAACAAAGAATAGGTGAGCAGCTTGCTCGGCGGTGTAGACAAGCCCCACGGGGTGAAGGCACAAGACAGGTAAGGAAAAATAGGTGAGCAGCTAGCTCGGCGTGCTAGACAGGCCCACCCGGTGTGAAGGCGAAAGACAGGTAACCAGGAAGAAGGGAGAGGGTTGCTGGGCTTCGTCGATACGAACCACGGGGTCAAGGTATAAAACGGGTAACTAAGAAAAGATGAGCAGCTTGCTCGGCCTGGTAGACACGCCCCCCGCAGTGAACGGCAGCAGACACGTAACAAAGAACAGGTGAGCAGCTTGCTCGGCATGGTGGACACGCCCCCGTGGTGAATGCAGAAGACATGTAAAGAAAAATAGGTGAGCAGCTTGAAAGGCCGGGTAGACAGGCCCCCCGCAGTGAAGGCAGCAGACCCGTAACAAAGAACAGGTGAGCAGCTTGCTCGGCATGGTGGACACGCCCCCCGTGGTGAATGCAGAAGACATGTAAAGAAAAATAGGTGAGCAGATTGAAAGGCCTTGTAGATAGGCCCACCCGGGGTGAAAGCGAAACACAGGTAACCAGGAACAGGAGAGCGGGTTACTGGGCCTCGTCAACACGCCCCACGGGGTCAAGGCATAAAACGGGTAACAAAGAAAAGGTGAGCAGCTTGCTCAGCCTGGTAGACACACCCCCAGGAGTGAAGGCAGCAGACACGTAACAAAGAATAGGTGAGCAGCTTGCTCGGCGTGGTAGACACGCCCCATGGGGTGAAGGCACAAGACAGGTAAGGAAAAATAGGTGAGCAGATAGCTCGGCCTGCTAGACAGGCCCTCCCGGTGTGAAGGCGAAAGACAGGTAACCAGGAAGAAGGGAGCGGGTTGCTGGGCTTCGTCGATACGAACCACGGGGTCAAGGTATAAAACGGGTAACCAAGAAAAGATGAGCAGCTTGCTCGGCCTGGAAGACACGCCCCCGAAGTGAAGGCAGCAGACACGTAACAAAGAACAGGTGAGCAGCTTGTTCGGCATGGTGGACACGCCCCCGTGGTGAATGCAGAAGACATGTAAAGAAAAATAGGTGAGCAGCTTGAAAGGCCGGGTAGACAGGCCCCCCGCAGTGAAGGCAGCAGACCCGTAACAAAGAACAGGTGAACAGCTTGCTCGGCAAGGTGGACACTTCCCCGTGGTGAATGCAGAACACATGTAAAGAAAAATACATGAGAAGCTTGAAAGGCCTGGTAGACAGGCCCACCCGGGGTGAAGGCAAAAGACAGGTAACCAGGAAGAAGGGAGCGGGTTGCTGGGCTTCGTCGATACGAACCACGGGGTCAAGGTATAAAACGGGTAACCAAGAAAAGATGAGCAGCTTGCTCGGCCTGGAAGACACGCCCCCGAAGTGAAGGCAGCAGACACGTAACAAAGAACAGGTGAGCAGCTTGTTCGGCATGGTGGACACGCCCCCGTGGTGAATGCAGAAGACATGTAAAGAAAAATAGGTGAGCAGCTTGAAAGGCCTGGTAGACAGGCCCACCCCGGTGAAGGCGAAACACAGGTAACCAGGAACAGGAGAGCGGGTTACTGGGCCTCGTCAATACGCCCCACGGGGTCAAGGCATAAAACGGGTAACAAAGAAAAGGTGAGCAGCTTGCTCAGCCTGGTAGACACACCCCCGGGAGTTAAGGCAGCAGAAACGTAACAAAGAATAGGTGAGCAGCTTGCTCGGCGGGGTAGACACGCCCCACCGGGTGAAGGCACAAGACAGGTAAGGAAAAATGGGTGAGCAGCTAGCTGGGCCTGGTAGACAGGCCCACCCGGTGTGAAGGCGAAAGACAGGTAACCAGGAAGAAGGGAGCGGGTTGCTGGGCTTCGTCGATACGAACCACGGGGTCAAGGTATAAAACGGGTAACCAAGAAAAGATGAGCAGCTTGCACGGCCTGGTAGACACGCCCCCGGAGTGAAGGCAGCAGACACGTAACAAAGAACAGGTGAGCAGCTTGCTCGGCATGGTGGACACGCCCCCTTGGTGAATGCAGAAGACATGTAAAGAAAAATAGGTGAGCAGATTGAAAGGCCTTGTAGATAGGCCCACCCTGGGTGAAAGCGAAACACAGGTAACCAGGAACAGGAGAGCGGGTTACTGGGTCTCGTCAACACGCCCCACGGGGTCAAGGCATAAAACGGGTAACAAAGAAAAGGTGAGCAGCTTGCTCAGCCTGGTAGACACACCCCCAGGAGTGAAGGCAGCAGACACGTAACAAAGAATAGGTGAGCAGCTTGCTCGGCGTGGTAGACACGCCCCATGGGGTGAAGGCACAAGACAGGTAAGGAAAAATAGGTGAGCAGATAGCTCGGCCTGCTAGACAGGCCCACCCGGTGTGAAGGCGAAAGACAGGTAACCAGGAAGAAGGGAGCGGGTTGCTGGGCTTCGTCGATACGAACCACGGGGTCAAGGTATAAAACGGGTAACCAAGAAAAGATGAGCAGCTTGCTCGGCCTGGAAGACACGCCCCCGAAGTGAAGGCAGCAGACACGTAACAAAGAACAGGTGAGCAGCTTGTTCGGCATGGTGGACACGCCCCCGTGGTGAATGCAGAAGACATGTAAAGAAAAATAGGTGAGCAGCTTGAAAGGCCTGGTAGACAGGCCCACCCCGGTGAAGGCGAAACACAGGTAACCAGGAACAGGAGAGCGGGTTACTGGGCCTCGTCAATACGCCCCACGGGGTCAAGGCATAAAACGGGTAACAAAGAAAAGGTGAGCAGCTTGCTCAGCCTGGTAGACACACCCCCGGGAGTTAAGGCAGCAGAAACGTAACAAAGAATAGGTGAGCAGCTTGCTCGGCGGGGTAGACACGCCCCACCGGGTGAAGGCACAAGACAGGTAAGGAAAAATGGGTGAGCAGCTAGCTGGGCCTGGTAGACAGGCCCACCCGGTGTGAAGGCGAAAGACAGGTAACCAGGAAGAAGGGAGCGGGTTGCTGGGCTTCGTCGATACGAACCACGGGGTCAAGGTATAAAACGGGTAACCAAGAAAAGATGAGCAGCTTGCTCGGCCTGGAAGACACGCCCCCGAAGTGAAGGCAGCAGACACGTAACAAAGAACAGGTGAGCAGCTTGTTCGGCATGGTGGACACGCCCCCGTGGTGAATGCAGAAGACATGTAAAGAAAAATAGGTGAGCAGCTTGAAAGGCCGGGTAGACAGGCCCCCCGCAGTGAAGGCAGCAGACCCGTAACAAAGAACAGGTGAACAGCTTGCTCGGCAAGGTGGACACTTCCCCGTGGTGAATGCAGAACACATGTAAAGAAAAATACATGAGAAGCTTGAAAGGCCTGGTAGACAGGCCCACCCGGGGTGAAGGCAAAAGACAGGTAACCAGGAAGAAGGGAGCGGGTTGCTGGGCTTCGTCGATACGAACCACGGGGTCAAGGTATAAAACGGGTAACCAAGAAAAGATGAGCAGCTTGCTCGGCCTGGAAGACACGCCCCCGAAGTGAAGGCAGCAGACACGTAACAAAGAACAGGTGAGCAGCTTGTTCGGCATGGTGGACACGCCCCCGTGGTGAATGCAGAAGACATGTAAAGAAAAATAGGTGAGCAGCTTGAAAGGCCTGGTAGACAGGCCCACCCCGGTGAAGGCGAAACACAGGTAACCAGGAACAGGAGAGCGGGTTACTGGGCCTCGTCAATACGCCCCACGGGGTCAAGGCATAAAACGGGTAACAAAGAAAAGGTGAGCAGCTTGCTCAGCCTGGTAGACACACCCCCGGGAGTTAAGGCAGCAGAAACGTAACAAAGAATAGGTGAGCAGCTTGCTCGGCGGGGTAGACACGCCCCACCGGGTGAAGGCACAAGACAGGTAAGGAAAAATGGGTGAGCAGCTAGCTGGGCCTGGTAGACAGGCCCACCCGGTGTGAAGGCGAAAGACAGGTAACCAGGAAGAAGGGAGCGGGTTGCTGGGCTTCGTCGATACGAACCACGGGGTCAAGGTATAAAACGGGTAACCAAGAAAAGATGAGCAGCTTGCACGGCCTGGTAGACACGCCCCCGGAGTGAAGGCAGCAGACACGTAACAAAGAACAGGTGAGCAGCTTGCTCGGCATGGTGGACACGCCCCCTTGGTGAATGCAGAAGACATGTAAAGAAAAATAGGTGAGCAGATTGAAAGGCCTTGTAGATAGGCCCACCCTGGGTGAAAGCGAAACACAGGTAACCAGGAACAGGAGAGCGGGTTACTGGGTCTCGTCAACACGCCCCACGGGGTCAAGGCATAAAACGGGTAACAAAGAAAAGGTGAGCAGCTTGCTCAGCCTGGTAGACACACCCCCAGGAGTGAAGGCAGCAGACACGTAACAAAGAATAGGTGAGCAGCTTGCTCGGCGTGGTAGACACGCCCCATGGGGTGAAGGCACAAGACAGGTAAGGAAAAATAGGTGAGCAGATAGCTCGGCCTGCTAGACAGGCCCACCCGGTGTGAAGGCGAAAGACAGGTAACCAGGAAGAAGGGAGCGGGTTGCTGGGCTTCGTCGATACGAACCACGGGGTCAAGGTATAAAACGGGTAACCAAGAAAAGATGAGCAGCTTGCTCGGCCTGGAAGACACGCCCCCGAAGTGAAGGCAGCAGACACGTAACAAAGAACAGGTGAGCAGCTTGTTCGGCATGGTGGACACGCCCCCGTGGTGAATGCAGAAGACATGTAAAGAAAAATAGGTGAGCAGCTTGAAAGGCCTGGTAGACAGGCCCACCCCGGTGAAGGCGAAACACAGGTAACCAGGAACAGGAGAGCGGGTTACTGGGCCTCGTCAATACGCCCCACGGGGTCAAGGCATAAAACGGGTAACAAAGAAAAGGTGAGCAGCTTGCTCAGCCTGGTAGACACACCCCCGGGAGTTAAGGCAGCAGAAACGTAACAAAGAATAGGTGAGCAGCTTGCTCGGCGGGGTAGACACGCCCCACCGGGTGAAGGCACAAGACAGGTAAGGAAAAATGGGTGAGCAGCTAGCTGGGCCTGGTAGACAGGCCCACCCGGTGTGAAGGCGAAAGACAGGTAACCAGGAAGAAGGGAGCGGGTTGCTGGGCTTCGTCGATACGAACCACGGGGTCAAGGTATAAAACGGGTAACCAAGAAAAGATGAGCAGCTTGCACGGCCTGGTAGACACGCCCCCGGAGTGAAGGCAGCAGACACGTAACAAAGAACAGGTGAGCAGCTTGCTCGGCATGGTGGACACGCCCCCTTGGTGAATGCAGAAGACATGTAAAGAAAAATAGGTGAGCAGATTGAAAGGCCTTGTAGATAGGCCCACCCTGGGTGAAAGCGAAACACAGGTAACCAGGAACAGGAGAGCGGGTTACTGGGTCTTGTCAACACGCCCCACGGGGTCAAGGCATAAAACGGGTAACAAAGAAAAGGTGAGCAGCTTGCTCAGCCTGGTAGACACACCCCCAGAAGTGAAGGCAGCAGACACGTAACAAAGAATAGGTGAGCAGCTTGCTCGGCGGTGTAGACAAGCCCCACGGGGTGAAGGCACAAGACAGGTAAGGAAAAATAGGTGAGCAGCTAGCTCGGCGTGCTAGACAGGCCCACCCGGTGTGAAGGCGAAAGACAGGTAACCAGGAAGAAGGGAGAGGGTTGCTGGGCTTCGTCGATACGAACCACGGGGTCAAGGTATAAAACGGGTAACTAAGAAAAGATGAGCAGCTTGCTCGGCCTGGTAGACACGCCCCCCGCAGTGAACGGCAGCAGACACGTAACAAAGAACAGGTGAGCAGCTTGCTCGGCATGGTGGACACGCCCCCGTGGTGAATGCAGAAGACATGTAAAGAAAAATAGGTGAGCAGCTTGAAAGGCCGGGTAGACAGGCCCCCCGCAGTGAAGGCAGCAGACCCGTAACAAAGAACAGGTGAGCAGCTTGCTCGGCATGGTGGACACGCCCCCCGTGGTGAATGCAGAAGACATGTAAAGAAAAATAGGTGAGCAGATTGAAAGGCCTTGTAGATAGGCCCACCCTGGGTGAAAGCGAAACACAGGTAACCAGGAACAGGAGAGCGGGTTACTGGGTCTCGTCAACACGCCCCACGGGGTCAAGGCATAAAACGGGTAACAAAGAAAAGGTGAGCAGCTTGCTCAGCCTGGTAGACACACCCCCAGGAGTGAAGGCAGCAGACACGTAACAAAGAATAGGTGAGCAGCTTGCTCGGCGTGGTAGACACGCCCCATGGGGTGAAGGCACAAGACAGGTAAGGAAAAATAGGTGAGCAGATAGCTCGGCCTGCTAGACAGGCCCACCCGGTGTGAAGGCGAAAGACAGGTAACCAGGAAGAAGGGAGCGGGTTGCTGGGCTTCGTCGATACGAACCACGGGGTCAAGGTATAAAACGGGTAACCAAGAAAAGATGAGCAGCTTGCTCGGCCTGGAAGACACGCCCCCGAAGTGAAGGCAGCAGACACGTAACAAAGAACAGGTGAGCAGCTTGTTCGGCATGGTGGACACGCCCCCGTGGTGAATGCAGAAGACATGTAAAGAAAAATAGGTGAGCAGCTTGAAAGGCCGGGTAGACAGGCCCCCCGCAGTGAAGGCAGCAGACCCGTAACAAAGAACAGGTGAACAGCTTGCTCGGCAAGGTGGACACTTCCCCGTGGTGAATGCAGAACACATGTAAAGAAAAATACATGAGAAGCTTGAAAGGCCTGGTAGACAGGCCCACCCGGGGTGAAGGCAAAAGACAGGTAACCAGGAAGAAGGGAGCGGGTTGCTGGGCTTCGTCGATACGAACCACGGGGTCAAGGTATAAAACGGGTAACCAAGAAAAGATGAGCAGCTTGCTCGGCCTGGAAGACACGCCCCCGAAGTGAAGGCAGCAGACACGTAACAAAGAACAGGTGAGCAGCTTGTTCGGCATGGTGGACACGCCCCCGTGGTGAATGCAGAAGACATGTAAAGAAAAATAGGTGAGCAGCTTGAAAGGCCTGGTAGACAGGCCCACCCCGGTGAAGGCGAAACACAGGTAACCAGGAACAGGAGAGCGGGTTACTGGGCCTCGTCAATACGCCCCACGGGGTCAAGGCATAAAACGGGTAACAAAGAAAAGGTGAGCAGCTTGCTCAGCCTGGTAGACACACCCCCGGGAGTTAAGGCAGCAGAAACGTAACAAAGAATAGGTGAGCAGCTTGCTCGGCGGGGTAGACACGCCCCACCGGGTGAAGGCACAAGACAGGTAAGGAAAAATGGGTGAGCAGCTAGCTGGGCCTGGTAGACAGGCCCACCCGGTGTGAAGGCGAAAGACAGGTAACCAGGAAGAAGGGAGCGGGTTGCTGGGCTTCGTCGATACGAACCACGGGGTCAAGGTATAAAACGGGTAACCAAGAAAAGATGAGCAGCTTGCACGGCCTGGTAGACACGCCCCCGGAGTGAAGGCAGCAGACACGTAACAAAGAACAGGTGAGCAGCTTGCTCGGCATGGTGGACACGCCCCCTTGGTGAATGCAGAAGACATGTAAAGAAAAATAGGTGAGCAGATTGAAAGGCCTTGTAGATAGGCCCACCCTGGGTGAAAGCGAAACACAGGTAACCAGGAACAGGAGAGCGGGTTACTGGGTCTCGTCAACACGCCCCACGGGGTCAAGGCATAAAACGGGTAACAAAGAAAAGGTGAGCAGCTTGCTCAGCCTGGTAGACACACCCCCAGGAGTGAAGGCAGCAGACACGTAACAAAGAATAGGTGAGCAGCTTGCTCGGCGTGGTAGACACGCCCCATGGGGTGAAGGCACAAGACAGGTAAGGAAAAATAGGTGAGCAGATAGCTCGGCCTGCTAGACAGGCCCACCCGGTGTGAAGGCGAAAGACAGGTAACCAGGAAGAAGGGAGCGGGTTGCTGGGCTTCGTCGATACGAACCACGGGGTCAAGGTATAAAACGGGTAACCAAGAAAAGATGAGCAGCTTGCTCGGCCTGGAAGACACGCCCCCGAAGTGAAGGCAGCAGACACGTAACAAAGAACAGGTGAGCAGCTTGTTCGGCATGGTGGACACGCCCCCGTGGTGAATGCAGAAGACATGTAAAGAAAAATAGGTGAGCAGCTTGAAAGGCCTGGTAGACAGGCCCACCCCGGTGAAGGCGAAACACAGGTAACCAGGAACAGGAGAGCGGGTTACTGGGCCTCGTCAATACGCCCCACGGGGTCAAGGCATAAAACGGGTAACAAAGAAAAGGTGAGCAGCTTGCTCAGCCTGGTAGACACACCCCCGGGAGTTAAGGCAGCAGAAACGTAACAAAGAATAGGTGAGCAGCTTGCTCGGCGGGGTAGACACGCCCCACCGGGTGAAGGCACAAGACAGGTAAGGAAAAATGGGTGAGCAGCTAGCTGGGCCTGGTAGACAGGCCCACCCGGTGTGAAGGCGAAAGACAGGTAACCAGGAAGAAGGGAGCGGGTTGCTGGGCTTCGTCGATACGAACCACGGGGTCAAGGTATAAAACGGGTAACCAAGAAAAGATGAGCAGCTTGCACGGCCTGGTAGACACGCCCCCGGAGTGAAGGCAGCAGACACGTAACAAAGAACAGGTGAGCAGCTTGCTCGGCATGGTGGACACGCCCCCTTGGTGAATGCAGAAGACATGTAAAGAAAAATAGGTGAGCAGATTGAAAGGCCTTGTAGATAGGCCCACCCTGGGTGAAAGCGAAACACAGGTAACCAGGAACAGGAGAGCGGGTTACTGGGTCTTGTCAACACGCCCCACGGGGTCAAGGCATAAAACGGGTAACAAAGAAAAGGTGAGCAGCTTGCTCAGCCTGGTAGACACACCCCCAGAAGTGAAGGCAGCAGACACGTAACAAAGAATAGGTGAGCAGCTTGCTCGGCGGTGTAGACAAGCCCCACGGGGTGAAGGCACAAGACAGGTAAGGAAAAATAGGTGAGCAGCTAGCTCGGCGTGCTAGACAGGCCCACCCGGTGTGAAGGCGAAAGACAGGTAACCAGGAAGAAGGGAGAGGGTTGCTGGGCTTCGTCGATACGAACCACGGGGTCAAGGTATAAAACGGGTAACTAAGAAAAGATGAGCAGCTTGCTCGGCCTGGTAGACACGCCCCCCGCAGTGAACGGCAGCAGACACGTAACAAAGAACAGGTGAGCAGCTTGCTCGGCATGGTGGACACGCCCCCGTGGTGAATGCAGAAGACATGTAAAGAAAAATAGGTGAGCAGCTTGAAAGGCCGGGTAGACAGGCCCCCCGCAGTGAAGGCAGCAGACCCGTAACAAAGAACAGGTGAGCAGCTTGCTCGGCATGGTGGACACGCCCCCCGTGGTGAATGCAGAAGACATGTAAAGAAAAATAGGTGAGCAGATTGAAAGGCCTTGTAGATAGGCCCACCCGGGGTGAAAGCGAAACACAGGTAACCAGGAACAGGAGAGCGGGTTACTGGGTCTCGTCAACACGCCCCACGGGGTCAAGGCATAAAACGGGTAACAAAGAAAAGGTGAGCAGCTTGCTCAGCCTGGTAGACACACCCCCAGGAGTGAAGGCAGCAGACACGTAACAAAGAATAGGTGAGCAGCTTGCTCGGCGTGGTAGACACGCCCCATGGGGTGAAGGCACAAGACAGGTAAGGAAAAATAGGTGAGCAGATAGCTCGGCCTGCTAGACAGGCCCACCCGGTGTGAAGGCGAAAGACAGGTAACCAGGAAGAAGGGAGCGGGTTGCTGGGCTTCGTCGATACGAACCACGGGGTCAAGGTATAAAACGGGTAACCAAGAAAAGATGAGCAGCTTGCTCGGCCTGGAAGACACGCCCCCGAAGTGAAGGCAGCAGACACGTAACAAAGAACAGGTGAGCAGCTTGTTCGGCATGGTGGACACGCCCCCGTGGTGAATGCAGAAGACATGTAAAGAAAAATAGGTGAGCAGCTTGAAAGGCCGGGTAGACAGGCCCCCCGCAGTGAAGGCAGCAGACCCGTAACAAAGAACAGGTGAACAGCTTGCTCGGCAAGGTGGACACTTCCCCGTGGTGAATGCAGAACACATGTAAAGAAAAATACATGAGAAGCTTGAAAGGCCTGGTAGACAGGCCCACCCGGGGTGAAGGCAAAAGACAGGTAACCAGGAAGAAGGGAGCGGGTTGCTGGGCTTCGTCGATACGAACCACGGGGTCAAGGTATAAAACGGGTAACCAAGAAAAGATGAGCAGCTTGCTCGGCCTGGAAGACACGCCCCCGAAGTGAAGGCAGCAGACACGTAACAAAGAACAGGTGAGCAGCTTGTTCGGCATGGTGGACACGCCCCCGTGGTGAATGCAGAAGACATGTAAAGAAAAATAGGTGAGCAGCTTGAAAGGCCTGGTAGACAGGCCCACCCCGGTGAAGGCGAAACACAGGTAACCAGGAACAGGAGAGCGGGTTACTGGGCCTCGTCAATACGCCCCACGGGGTCAAGGCATAAAACGGGTAACAAAGAAAAGGTGAGCAGCTTGCTCAGCCTGGTAGACACACCCCCGGGAGTTAAGGCAGCAGAAACGTAACAAAGAATAGGTGAGCAGCTTGCTCGGCGGGGTAGACACGCCCCACCGGGTGAAGGCACAAGACAGGTAAGGAAAAATGGGTGAGCAGCTAGCTGGGCCTGGTAGACAGGCCCACCCGGTGTGAAGGCGAAAGACAGGTAACCAGGAAGAAGGGAGCGGGTTGCTGGGCTTCGTCGATACGAACCACGGGGTCAAGGTATAAAACGGGTAACCAAGAAAAGATGAGCAGCTTGCACGGCCTGGTAGACACGCCCCCGGAGTGAAGGCAGCAGACACGTAACAAAGAACAGGTGAGCAGCTTGCTCGGCATGGTGGACACGCCCCCTTGGTGAATGCAGAAGACATGTAAAGAAAAATAGGTGAGCAGATTGAAAGGCCTTGTAGATAGGCCCACCCTGGGTGAAAGCGAAACACAGGTAACCAGGAACAGGAGAGCGGGTTACTGGGTCTCGTCAACACGCCCCACGGGGTCAAGGCATAAAACGGGTAACAAAGAAAAGGTGAGCAGCTTGCTCAGCCTGGTAGACACACCCCCAGGAGTGAAGGCAGCAGACACGTAACAAAGAATAGGTGAGCAGCTTGCTCGGCGTGGTAGACACGCCCCATGGGGTGAAGGCACAAGACAGGTAAGGAAAAATAGGTGAGCAGATAGCTCGGCCTGCTAGACAGGCCCACCCGGTGTGAAGGCGAAAGACAGGTAACCAGGAAGAAGGGAGCGGGTTGCTGGGCTTCGTCGATACGAACCACGGGGTCAAGGTATAAAACGGGTAACCAAGAAAAGATGAGCAGCTTGCTCGGCCTGGAAGACACGCCCCCGAAGTGAAGGCAGCAGACACGTAACAAAGAACAGGTGAGCAGCTTGTTCGGCATGGTGGACACGCCCCCGTGGTGAATGCAGAAGACATGTAAAGAAAAATAGGTGAGCAGCTTGAAAGGCCTGGTAGACAGGCCCACCCCGGTGAAGGCGAAACACAGGTAACCAGGAACAGGAGAGCGGGTTACTGGGCCTCGTCAATACGCCCCACGGGGTCAAGGCATAAAACGGGTAACAAAGAAAAGGTGAGCAGCTTGCTCAGCCTGGTAGACACACCCCCGGGAGTTAAGGCAGCAGAAACGTAACAAAGAATAGGTGAGCAGCTTGCTCGGCGGGGTAGACACGCCCCACCGGGTGAAGGCACAAGACAGGTAAGGAAAAATGGGTGAGCAGCTAGCTGGGCCTGGTAGACAGGCCCACCCGGTGTGAAGGCGAAAGACAGGTAACCAGGAAGAAGGGAGCGGGTTGCTGGGCTTCGTCGATACGAACCACGGGGTCAAGGTATAAAACGGGTAACCAAGAAAAGATGAGCAGCTTGCACGGCCTGGTAGACACGCCCCCGGAGTGAAGGCAGCAGACACGTAACAAAGAACAGGTGAGCAGCTTGCTCGGCATGGTGGACACGCCCCCTTGGTGAATGCAGAAGACATGTAAAGAAAAATAGGTGAGCAGATTGAAAGGCCTTGTAGATAGGCCCACCCTGGGTGAAAGCGAAACACAGGTAACCAGGAACAGGAGAGCGGGTTACTGGGTCTTGTCAACACGCCCCACGGGGTCAAGGCATAAAACGGGTAACAAAGAAAAGGTGAGCAGCTTGCTCAGCCTGGTAGACACACCCCCAGAAGTGAAGGCAGCAGACACGTAACAAAGAATAGGTGAGCAGCTTGCTCGGCGGTGTAGACAAGCCCCACGGGGTGAAGGCACAAGACAGGTAAGGAAAAATAGGTGAGCAGCTAGCTCGGCGTGCTAGACAGGCCCACCCGGTGTGAAGGCGAAAGACAGGTAACCAGGAAGAAGGGAGAGGGTTGCTGGGCTTCGTCGATACGAACCACGGGGTCAAGGTATAAAACGGGTAACTAAGAAAAGATGAGCAGCTTGCTCGGCCTGGTAGACACGCCCCCCGCAGTGAACGGCAGCAGACACGTAACAAAGAACAGGTGAGCAGCTTGCTCGGCATGGTGGACACGCCCCCGTGGTGAATGCAGAAGACATGTAAAGAAAAATAGGTGAGCAGCTTGAAAGGCCGGGTAGACAGGCCCCCCGCAGTGAAGGCAGCAGACCCGTAACAAAGAACAGGTGAGCAGCTTGCTCGGCATGGTGGACACGCCCCCCGTGGTGAATGCAGAAGACATGTAAAGAAAAATAGGTGAGCAGATTGAAAGGCCTTGTAGATAGGCCCACCCGGGGTGAAAGCGAAACACAGGTAACCAGGAACAGGAGAGCGGGTTACTGGGTCTCGTCAACACGCCCCACGGGGTCAAGGCATAAAACGGGTAACAAAGAAAAGGTGAGCAGCTTGCTCAGCCTGGTAGACACACCCCCAGGAGTGAAGGCAGCAGACACGTAACAAAGAATAGGTGAGCAGCTTGCTCGGCGTGGTAGACACGCCCCATGGGGTGAAGGCACAAGACAGGTAAGGAAAAATAGGTGAGCAGATAGCTCGGCCTGCTAGACAGGCCCACCCGGTGTGAAGGCGAAAGACAGGTAACCAGGAAGAAGGGAGCGGGTTGCTGGGCTTCGTCGATACGAACCACGGGGTCAAGGTATAAAACGGGTAACCAAGAAAAGATGAGCAGCTTGCTCGGCCTGGAAGACACGCCCCCGAAGTGAAGGCAGCAGACACGTAACAAAGAACAGGTGAGCAGCTTGTTCGGCATGGTGGACACGCCCCCGTGGTGAATGCAGAAGACATGTAAAGAAAAATAGGTGAGCAGCTTGAAAGGCCTGGTAGACAGGCCCACCCCGGTGAAGGCGAAACACAGGTAACCAGGAACAGGAGAGCGGGTTACTGGGCCTCGTCAATACGCCCCACGGGGTCAAGGCATAAAACGGGTAACAAAGAAAAGGTGAGCAGCTTGCTCAGCCTGGTAGACACACCCCCGGGAGTTAAGGCAGCAGACACGTAACAAAGAATAGGTGAGCAGCTTGCTCGGCGGGGTAGACACGCCCCACCGGGTGAAGGCACAAGACAGGTAAGGAAAAATGGGTGAGCAGCTAGCTGGGCCTGGTAGACAGGCCCACCCGGTGTGAAGGCGAAAGACAGGTAACCAGGAAGAAGGGAGCGGGTTGCTGGGCTTCGTCGATACGAACCACGGGGTCAAGGTATAAAACGGGTAACCAAGAAAAGATGAGCAGCTTGCACGGCCTGGTAGACACGCCCCCGGAGTGAAGGCAGCAGACACGTAACAAAGAACAGGTGAGCAGCTTGCTCGGCATGGTGGACACGCCCCCTTGGTGAATGCAGAAGACATGTAAAGAAAAATAGGTGAGCAGATTGAAAGGCCTTGTAGATAGGCCCACCCTGGGTGAAAGCGAAACACAGGTAACCAGGAACAGGAGAGCGGGTTACTGGGTCTTGTCAACACGCCCCACGGGGTCAAGGCATAAAACGGGTAACAAAGAAAAGGTGAGCAGCTTGCTCAGCCTGGTAGACACACCCCCAGGAGTGAAGGCAGCAGACCCGTAACAAAGAATAGGTGAGCAGCTTGCTCGGCGGTGTAGACAAGCCCCACGGGGTGAAGGCACAAGACAGGTAAGGAAAAATAGGTGAGCAGCTAGCTCGGCGTGCTAGACAGGCCCACCCGGTGTGAAGGCGAAAGACAGGTAACCAGGAAGAAGGGAGAGGGTTGCTGGGCTTCGTCGATACGAACCACGGGGTCAAGGTATAAAACGGGTAACTAAGAAAAGATGAGCAGCTTGCTCGGCCTGGTAGACACGCCCCCCGCAGTGAACGGCAGCAGACACGTAACAAAGAACAGGTGAGCAGCTTGCTCGGCATGGTGGACACGCCCCCGTGGTGAATGCAGAAGACATGTAAAGAAAAATAGGTGAGCAGCTTGAAAGGCCGGGTAGACAGGCCCCCCGCAGTGAAGGCAGCAGACCCGTAACAAAGAACAGGTGAGCAGCTTGCTCGGCATGGTGGACACGCCCCCCGTGGTGAATGCAGAAGACATGTAAAGAAAAATAGGTGAGCAGATTGAAAGGCCTTGTAGATAGGCCCACCCGGGGTGAAAGCGAAACACAGGTAACCAGGAACAGGAGAGCGGGTTACTGGGTCTCGTCAACACGCCCCACGGGGTCAAGGCATAAAACGGGTAACAAAGAAAAGGTGAGCAGCTTGCTCAGCCTGGTAGACACACCCCCAGGAGTGAAGGCAGCAGACACGTAACAAAGAATAGGTGAGCAGCTTGCTCGGCGTGGTAGACACGCCCCATGGGGTGAAGGCACAAGACAGGTAAGGAAAAATAGGTGAGCAGATAGCTCGGCCTGCTAGACAGGCCCACCCTGTGTGAAGGCGAAAGACAGGTAACCAGGAAGAAGGGAGCGGGTTGCTGGGCTTCGTCGATACGAACCACGGGGTCAAGGTATAAAACGGGTAACCAAGAAAAGATGAGCAGCTTGCTCGGCCTGGTAGACACGCCGCCCGCAGTGAACGGCAGCAGACACGTAACAAAGAACAGGTGAGCAGCTTGTTCGGCATGGTGGACACGCCCCCGTGGTGAATGCAGAAGACATGTAAAGAAAAATAGGTGAGCAGCTTGAAAGGCCGGGTAGAGAGGCCCCCCGCAGTGAAGGCAGCAGACCCGTAACAAAGAACAGGTGAACAGCTTGCTCGGCAAGGTGGACACTCCCCCGTGGTGAACGCAGAAGACATGTAAAGAAAAATACATGAGAAGCTTGAAAGGCCTGGTAGACAGGCCCACCCGGGGTGAAGGCAAAAGACAGGTAACCAGGAAGAAGGGAGCGGGTTGCTGGGCTTCGTCGATACGAACCACGGGGTCAAGGTATAAAACGGGTAACCAAGAAAAGATGAGCAGCTTGCTCGGCCTGGTAGACACGCCCCCCGCAGTGAAGGCAGCAGACACGTAACAAAGAACAGGTGAGCAGCTTGCTCGGCATGGTGGACACGCCCCCGTGGTGAATGCAGAAGACATGTAAAGAAAAATAGGTGAGCAGCTTGAAAGGCCTGGTAGACAGGCCCACCCCGGTGAAGGCGAAACACAGGTAACCAGGAACAGGAGAGCGGGTTACTGGGCCTCGTCAATACGCCCCACGGGGTCAAGGCATAAAACGGGTAACAAAGAAAAGGTGAGCAGCTTGCTCAGCCGGGTAGACACACCCCCCGGAGTGAAGGCAGCAGACACGTAACAAAGAACAGGTGAGCAGCTTGCTCGGCATGGTGGACACGCCCCCGTGGTGAATGCAGAAGACATGTAAAGAAAAATAGGTGAGCAGCTTGAAAGGCCGGGTAGACAGGCCCCCCGCAGTGAAGGCAGCAGACCCGTAACAAAGAACAGGTGAACAGCTTGCTCGGCAAGGTGGACACTTCCCCGTGGTGAATGCAGAAGACATGTAAAGAAAAATACATGAGAAGCTTGAAAGGCCTGGTAGACAGGCCCACCCGGGGTGAAGGCAAAAGACAGGTAACCAGGAAGAAGGGAGCGGGTTGCTGGGCTTCGTCGATACGAACCACGGGGTCAAGGTATAAAACGGGTAACCAAGAAAAGATGAGCAGCTTGCTCGGCCTGGAAGACACGCCCCCGAAGTGAAGGCAGCAGACACGTAACAAAGAACAGGTGAGCAGCTTGTTCGGCATGGTGGACACGCCCCCGTGGTGAATGCAGAAGACATGTAAAGAAAAATAGGTGAGCAGCTTGAAAGGCCTGGTAGACAGGCCCACCCCGGTGAAGGCGAAACACAGGTAACCAGGAATAGGAGAGCGGGTTACTGGGCCTCGTCAATACGCCCCACGGGGTCAAGGCATAAAACGGGTAACAAAGAAAAGGTGAGCAGCTTGCTCAGCCTGGTAGACACACCCCCGGGAGTTAAGGCAGCAGAAACGTAACAAAGAATAGGTGAGCAGCTTGCTCGGCGGGGTAGACACGCCCCACCGGGTGAAGGCACAAGACAGGTAAGGAAAAATGGGTGAGCAGCTAGCTGGGCCTGGTAGACAGGCCCACCCGGTGTGAAGGCGAAAGACAGGTAACCAGGAAGAAGGGAGCGGGTTGCAGGGCTTCATCGATACGAACCACGGGGTCAAGGTATAAAACGGGTAACCAAGAAAAGATGAGCAGCTTGCACGGCCTGGTAGACACGCCCCCGGAGTGAAGGCAGCAGACACGTAACAAAGAACAGGTGAGCAGCTTGCTCGGCATGGTGGACACGCCCCCTTGGTGAATGCAGAAGACATGTAAAGAAAAATAGGTGAGCAGATTGAAAGGCCTTGTAGATAGGCCCACCCTGGGTGAAAGCGAAACACAGGTAACCAGGAACAGGAGAGCGGGTTACTGGGTCTCGTCAACACGCCCCACGGGGTCAAGGCATAAAACGGGTAACAAAGAAAAGGTGAGCAGCTTGCTCAGCCTGGTAGACACACCCCCAGAAGTGAAGGCAGCAGACACGTAACAAAGAATAGGTGAGCAGCTTGCTCGGCGGTGTAGACAAGCCCCACGGGGTGAAGGCACAAGACAGGTAAGGAAAAATAGGTGAGCAGCTAGCTCGGCGTGCTAGACAGGCCCACCCGGTGTGAAGGCGAAAGACAGGTAACCAGGAAGAAGGGAGAGGGTTGCTGGGCTTCGTCGATACGAACCACGGGGTCAAGGTATAAAACGGGTAACTAAGAAAATATGAGCAGCTTGCTCGGCCTGGTAGACACGCCCCCCGCAGTGAACGGCAGCAGACACGTAACAAAGAACAGGTGAGCAGCTTGCTCGGCATGGTGGACACGCCCCCGTGGTGAATGCAGAAGACATGTAAAGAAAAATAGGTGAGCAGCTTGAAAGGCCGGGTAGACAGGCCCCCCGCAGTGAAGGCAGCAGACCCGTAACAAAGAACAGGTGAGCAGCTTGCTCGGCATGGTGGACACGCCCCCCGTGGTGAATGCAGAAGACATGTAAAGAAAAATACATGAGCAGCTTGAAAGGCCTGGTAGACAGGCCCACCCGGGGTGAAGGCAAAAGACAGGTAACCAGGAAGAAGGGAGCGGGTTGCTGGGCTTCGTCGATACGAACCACGGGGTCAAGGTATAAAACGGGTAACCAAGAAAAGATGAGCAGCTTGTTCGGCCTGGTAGACACGCCCCCCGCAGTGAAGGCAGCAGACACGTAACAAAGAACAGGTGAGCAGCTTGCTCGGCATGGTGGACACGCCCCCCGTGGTGAATGCAGAAGACATGTAAAGAAAAATAGGTGAGCAGATTGAAAGCCCTTGTAGATAGGCCCACCCGGGGTGAAAGCGAAACACAGGTAACCAGGAACAGGAGAGCGGGTTACTGGGTCTCGTCAATACACCCCACGGGGTCAAGGCATAAAACGGGTAACAAAGAAAAGGTGAGCAGCTTGCTCAGCCTGGTAGACACACCCCCAGGAGTGAAGGCAGCAGACACGTAACAAAGAATAGGTGAGCAGCTTGCTCGGCATGGTGGACACGCCCCCTTGGTGAATGCAGAAGACATGTAAAGAAAAATAGGTGAGCAGCTTGAAAGGCCGGGTAGACAGGCCCCCCGCAGTGAAGGCAGCAGACCCGTAACAAAGAACAGGTGAACAGCTTGCTCGGCAAGGTGGACACTTCCCCGTGGTGAATGCAGAAGACATGTAAAGAAAAATACATGAGAAGCTTGAAAGGCCTGGTAGACAGGCCCACCCGGGGTGAAGGCAAAAGACAGGTAACCAGGAAGAAGGGAGCGGGTTGCTGGGCTTCGTCGATACGAACCACGGGGTCAAGGTATAAAACGGGTAACCAAGAAAAGATGAGCAGCTTGCACGGCCTGGTAGACACGCCCCCGGAGTGAAGGCAGCAGACACGTAACAAAGAACAGGTGAGCAGCTTGCTCGGCATGGTGGACACGCACCCGTGGTGAATGCAGAAGTCATGTAAAGAAAAATAGGTGAGCAGCTTGAAAGGCCGGGTAGACAGGCCCCCCGCAGTGAAGGCAGCAGACCCGTAACAAAGAACAGGTGAACAGCTTGCTCGGCAAGGTGGACACTTCCCCGTGGTGAATGCAGAACACATGTAAAGGAAAATACATGAGAAGCTTGAAAGGCCTGGTAGACAGGCCCACCCGGGGTGAAGGCAAAAGACAGGTAACCAGGAAGAAGGGAGCGGGTTGCTGGGCTTCGTCGATACGAACCACGGGGTCAAGGTATAAAACGGGTAACCAAGAAAAGATGAGCAGCTTGCTCGGCCTGGAAGACACGCCCCCGAAGTGAAGGCAGCAGACACGTAACAAAGAACAGGTGAGCAGCTTGTTCGGCATGGTGGACACGCCCCCGTGGTGAATGCAGAAGACATGTAAAGAAAAATAGGTGAGCAGCTTGAAAGGCCTGGTAGACAGGCCCACCCCGGTGAAGGCGAAACACAGGTAACCAGGAACAGGAGAGCGGGTTACTGGGCCTCGTCAATACGCCCCACGGGGTCAAGGCATAAAACGGGTAACAAAGAAAAGGTGAGCAGCTTGCTCAGCCTGGTAGACACACCCCCGGGAGTTAAGGCAGCAGAAACGTAACAAAGAATAGGTGAGCAGCTTGCTCGGCGGGGTAGACACGCCCCACCGGGTGAAGGCACAAGACAGGTAAGGAAAAATGGGTGAGCAGCTAGCTGGGCCTGGTATACAGGCCCACCCGGTGTGAAGGCGAAAGACAGGTAACCAGGAAGAAGGGAGCGGGTTGCTGGGCTTCGTCGATACGAACCACGGGGTCAAGGTATAAAACGGGTAACCAAGAAAAGATGAGCAGCTTGCACGGCCTGGTAGACACGCCCCCGGAGTGAAGGCAGCAGACACGTAACAAAGAACAGGTGAGCAGCTTGCTCGGCATGGTGGACACGCCCCCTTGGTGAATGCAGAAGACATGTAAAGAAAAATAGGTGAGCAGATTGAAAGGCCTTGTAGATAGGCCCACCCTGGGTGAAAGCGAAACACAGGTAACCAGGAACAGGAGAGCGGGTTACTGGGTCTCGTCAACACGCCCCACGGGGTCAAGGCATAAAACGGGTAACAAAGAAAAGGTGAGCAGCTTGCTCAGCCTGGTAGACACACCCCCAGAAGTGAAGGCAGCAGACACGTAACAAAGAATAGGTGAGCAGCTTGCTCGGCGGTGTAGACAAGCCCCACGGGGTGAAGGCACAAGACAGGTAAGGAAAAATAGGTGAGCAGCTAGCTCGGCGTGCTAGACAGGCCCACCCGGTGTGAAGGCGAAAGACAGGTAACCAGGAAGAAGGGAGAGGGTTGCTGGGCTTCGTCGATACGAACCACGGGGTCAAGGTATAAAACGGGTAACTAAGAAAAGATGAGCAGCTTGCTCGGCCTGGTAGACACGCCCCCCGCAGTGAACGGCAGCAGACACGTAACAAAGAACAGGTGAGCAGCTTGCTCGGCATGGTGGACACGCCCCCGTGGTGAATGCAGAAGACATGTAAAGAAAAATAGGTGAGCAGCTTGAAAGGCCGGGTAGACAGGCCCCCCGCAGTGAAGGCAGCAGACCCGTAACAAAGAACAGGTGAGCAGCTTGCTCGGCATGGTGGACACGCCCCCCGTGGTGAATGCAGAAGACATGTAAAGAAAAATAGGTGAGCAGATTGAAAGGCCTTGTAGATAGGCCCACCTGGGGTGAAAGCGAAACACAGGTAACCAGGAACAGGAGAGCGGGTTACTGGGTCTCGTCAACACGCCCCACGGGGTCAAGGCATAAAACGGGTAACAAAGAAAAGGTGAGCAGCTTGCTCAGCCTGGTAGACACACCCCCAGGAGTGAAGGCAGCAGACACGTAACAAAGAATAGGTGAGCAGCTTGCTCGGCGTGGTAGACACGCCCCATGGGGTGAAGGCACAAGACAGGTAAGGAAAAATAGGTGAGCAGCTAGCTCGGCGTGCTAGACAGGCCCACCCGGTGTGAAGGCGAAAGACAGGTAACCAGGAAGAAGGGAGCGGGTTGCTGGGCTTCGTCGATACGAACCACGGGGTCAAGGTATAAAACGGGTAACCAAGAAAAGATGAGCAGCTTGCACGGCCTGGTAGACACGCCCCCGGAGTGAAGGCAGCAGACACGTAACAAAGAACAGGTGAGCAGCTTGCTCGGCATGGTGGACACAACCCCCGTGGTGAATGCAGAAGACATGTAAAGAAAAATAGGTGAGCAGCTTGAAAGGCCGGGTAGACAGGCCCCCCGCAGTGAAGGCAGCAGACCCGTAACAAAGAACAGGTGAACAGCTTGCTCGGCAAGGTGGACACTTCCCCGTGGTGAATGCAGAAGACATGTAAAGAAAAATACATGAGAAGCTTGAAAGGCCTGGTAGACAGGCCCACCCGGGGTGAAGGCAAAAGACAGGTAACCAGGAAGAAGGGAGCGGGTTGCTGGGCTTCGTCGATACGAACCACGGGGTCAAGGTATAAAACGGGTAACCAAGAAAAGATGAGCAGCTTGCTCGGCCTGGAAGACACGCCCCCGAAGTGAAGGCAGCAGACACGTAACAAAGAACAGGTGAGCAGCTTGTTCGGCATGGTGGACACGCCCCCGTGGTGAATGCAGAAGACATGTAAAGAAAAATAGGTGAGCAGCTTGAAAGGCCTGGTAGACAGGCCCACCCCGGTGAAGGCGAAACACAGGTAACCAGGAACAGGAGAGCGGGTTACTGGGCCTCGTCAATACGCCCCACGGGGTCAAGGCATAAAACGGGTAACAAAGAAAAGGTGAGCAGCTTGCTCAGCCTGGTAGACACACCCCCGGGAGTTAAGGCAGCAGAAACGTAACAAAGAATAGGTGAGCAGCTTGCTCGGCGGGGTAGACACGCCCCACCGGGTGAAGGCACAAGACAGGTAAGGAAAAATGGGTGAGCAGCTAGCTGGGCCTGGTAGACAGGCCCACCCGGTGTGAAGGCGAAAGACAGGTAACCAGGAAGAAGGGAGCGGGTTGCTGGGCTTCGTCGATACGAACCACGGGGTCAAGGTATAAAACGGGTAACCAAGAAAAGATGAGCAGCTTGCACGGCCTGGTAGACACGCCCCCGGAGTGAAGGCAGCAGACACGTAACAAAGAACAGGTGAGCAGCTTGCTCGGCATGGTGGACACGCCCCCTTGGTGAATGCAGAAGACATGTAAAGAAAAATAGGTGAGCAGATTGAAAGGCCTTGTAGATAGGCCCACCCTGGGTGAAAGCGAAACACAGGTAACCAGGAACAGGAGAGCGGGTTACTGGGTCTCGTCAACACGCCCCACGGGGTCAAGGCATAAAACGGGTAACAAAGAAAAGGTGAGCAGCTTGCTCAGCCTGGTAGACACACCCCCAGAAGTGAAGGCAGCAGACACGTAACAAAGAATAGGTGAGCAGCTTGCTCGGCGGTGTAGACAAGCCCCACGGGGTGAAGGCACAAGACAGGTAAGGAAAAATAGGTGAGCAGCTAGCTCGGCGTGCTAGACAGGCCCACCCGGTGTGAAGGCGAAAGACAGGTAACCAGGAAGAAGGGAGAGGGTTGCTGGGCTTCGTCGATACGAACCACGGGGTCAAGGTATAAAACGGGTAACTAAGAAAAGATGAGCAGCTTGCTCGGCCTGGTAGACACGCCCCCCGCAGTGAACGGCAGCAGACACGTAACAAAGAACAGGAGAGCAGCTTGCTCGGCATGGTGGACACGCCCCCGTGGTGAATGCAGAAGACATGTAAAGAAAAATAGGTGAGCAGCTTGAAAGGCCGGGTAGACAGGCCCCCCGCAGTGAAGGCAGCAGACCCGTAACAAAGAACAGGTGAGCAGCTTGCTCGGCATGGTGGACACGCCCCCCGTGGTGAATGCAGAAGACATGTAAAGAAAAATAGGTGAGCAGATTGAAAGGCCTTGTAGATAGGCCCACCCGGGGTGAAAGCGAAACACAGGTAACCAGGAACAGGAGAGCGGGTTACTGGGTCTCGTCAACACGCCCCACGGGGTCAAGGCATAAAACGGGTAACAAAGAAAAGGTGAGCAGCTTGCTCAGCCTGGTAGACACACCCCCAGGAGTGAAGGCAGCAGACACGTAACAAAGAATAGGTGAGCAGCTTGCTCGGCGTGGTAGACACGCCCCATGGGGTGAAGGCACAAGACAGGTAAGGAAAAATAGGTGAGCAGCTTGAAAGGCCTGGTAGACAGGCCCACCCCGGTGAAGGCGAAACACAGGTAACCAGGAACAGGAGAGCGGGTTACTGGGCCTCGTCAATACGCCCCACGGGGTCAAGGCATAAAACGGGTAACAAAGAAAAGGTGAGCAGCTTGCTCAGCCTGGTAGACACACCCCCGGGAGTTAAGGCAGCAGAAACGTAACAAAGAATAGGTGAGCAGCTTGCTCGGCGGGGTAGACACGCCCCACCGGGTGAAGGCACAAGACAGGTAAGGAAAAATGGGTGAGCAGCTAGCTGGGCCTGGTAGACAGGCCCACCCGGTGTGAAGGCGAAAGACAGGTAACCAGGAAGAAGGGAGCGGGTTGCTGGGCTTCGTCGATACGAACCACGGGGTCAAGGTATAAAACGGGTAACCAAGAAAAGATGAGCAGCTTGCACGGCCTGGTAGACACGCCCCCGGAGTGAAGGCAGCAGACACGTAACAAAGAACAGGTGAGCAGCTTGCTCGGCATGGTGGACACGCCCCCTTGGTGAATGCAGAAGACATGTAAAGAAAAATAGGTGAGCAGATTGAAAGGCCTTGTAGATAGGCCCACCCTGGGTGAAAGCGAAACACAGGTAACCAGGAACAGGAGAGCGGGTTACTGGGTCTCGTCAACACGCCCCACGGGGTCAAGGCATAAAACGGGTAACAAAGAAAAGGTGAGCAGCTTGCTCAGCCTGGTAGACACACCCCCAGAAGTGAAGGCAGCAGACACGTAACAAAGAATAGGTGAGCAGCTTGCTCGGCGGTGTAGACAAGCCCCACGGGGTGAAGGCACAAGACAGGTAAGGAAAAATAGGTGAGCAGCTAGCTCGGCGTGCTAGACAGGCCCACCCGGTGTGAAGGCGAAAGACAGGTAACCAGGAAGAAGGGAGAGGGTTGCTGGGCTTCGTCGATACGAACCACGGGGTCAAGGTATAAAACGGGTAACTAAGAAAAGATGAGCAGCTTGCTCGGCCTGGTAGACACGCCCCCCGCAGTGAACGGCAGCAGACACGTAACAAAGAACAGGTGAGCAGCTTGCTCGGCATGGTGGACACGCCCCCGTGGTGAATGCAGAAGACATGTAAAGAAAAATAGGTGAGCAGCTTGAAAGGCCGGGTAGACAGGCCCCCCGCAGTGAAGGCAGCAGACCCGTAACAAAGAACAGGTGAGCAGCTTGCTCGGCATGGTGGACACGCCCCCCGTGGTGAATGCAGAAGACATGTAAAGAAAAATAGGTGAGCAGATTGAAAGGCCTTGTAGATAGGCCCACCCGGGGTGAAAGCGAAACACAGGTAACCAGGAACAGGAGAGCGGGTTACTGGGTCTCGTCAACACGCCCCACGGGGTCAAGGCATAAAACGGGTAACAAAGAAAAGGTGAGCAGCTTGCTCAGCCTGGTAGACACACCCCCAGGAGTGAAGGCAGCAGACACGTAACAAAGAATAGGTGAGCAGCTTGCTCGGCGTGGTAGACACGCCCCATGGGGTGAAGGCACAAGACAGGTAAGGAAAAATAGGTGAGCAGATAGCTCGGCCTGCTAGACAGGCCCACCCGGTGTGAAGGCGAAAGACAGGTAACCAGGAAGAAGGGAGCGGGTTGCTGGGCTTCGTCGATACGAACCACGGGGTCAAGGTATAAAACGGGTAACCAAGAAAAGATGAGCAGCTTGCACGGCCTGGTAGACACGCCCCCGGAGTGAAGGCAGCAGACACGTAACAAAGAACAGGTGAGCAGCTTGCTCGGCATGGTGGACACAACCCCCGTGGTGAATGCAGAAGACATGTAAAGAAAAATAGGTGAGCAGCTTGAAAGGCCGGGTAGACAGGCCCCCCGCAGTGAAGGCAGCAGACCCGTAACAAAGAACAGGTGAACAGCTTGCTCGGCAAGGTGGACACTTCCCCGTGGTGAATGCAGAACACATGTAAAGAAAAATACATGAGAAGCTTGAAAGGCCTGGTAGACAGGCCCACCCGGGGTGAAGGCAAAAGACAGGTAACCAGGAAGAAGGGAGCGGGTTGCTGGGCTTCGTCGATACGAACCACGGGGTCAAGGTATAAAACGGGTAACCAAGAAAAGATGAGCAGCTTGCTCGGCCTGGAAGACACGCCCCCGAAGTGAAGGCAGCAGACACGTAACAAAGAACAGGTGAGCAGCTTGTTCGGCATGGTGGACACGCCCCCGTGGTGAATGCAGAAGACATGTAAAGAAAAATAGGTGAGCAGCTTGAAAGTCCTGGTAGACAGGCCCACCCCGGTGAAGGCGAAACACAGGTAACCAGGAACAGGAGAGCGGGTTACTGGGCCTCGTCAATACGCCCCACGGGGTCAAGGCATAAAACGGGTAACAAAGAAAAGGTGAGCAGCTTGCTCAGCCTGGTAGACACACCCCCGGGAGTTAAGGCAGCAGAAACGTAACAAAGAATAGGTGAGCAGCTTGCTCGGCGGGGTAGACACGCCCCACCGGGTGAAGGCACAAGACAGGTAAGGAAAAATGGGTGAGCAGCTAGCTGGGCCTGGTAGACAGGCCCACCCGGTGTGAAGGCGAAAGACAGGTAACCAGGAAGAAGGGAGCGGGTTGCTGGGCTTCGTCGATACGAACCACGGGGTCAAGGTATAAAACGGGTAACCAAGAAAAGATGAGCAGCTTGCACGGCCTGGTAGACACGCCCCCGGAGTGAAGGCAGCAGACACGTAACAAAGAACAGGTGAGCAGCTTGCTCGGCATGGTGGACACGCCCCCTTGGTGAATGCAGAAGACATGTAAAGAAAAATAGGTGAGCAGATTGAAAGGCCTTGTAGATAGGCCCACCCTGGGTGAAAGCGAAACACAGGTAACCAGGAACAGGAGAGCGGGTTACTGGGTCTCGTCAACACGCCCCACGGGGTCAAGGCATAAAACGGGTAACAAAGAAAAGGTGAGCAGCTTGCTCAGCCTGGTAGACACACCCCCAGGAGTGAAGGCAGCAGACACGTAACAAAGAATAGGTGAGCAGCTTGCTCGGCGTGGTAGACACGCCCCATGGGGTGAAGGCACAAGACAGGTAAGGAAAAATAGGTGAGCAGATAGCTCGGCCTGCTAGACAGGCCCACCCGGTGTGAAGGCGAAAGACAGGTAACCAGGAAGAAGGGAGCGGGTTGCTGGGCTTCGTCGATACGAACCACGGGGTCAAGGTATAAAACGGGTAACCAAGAAAAGATGAGCAGCTTGCTCGGCCTGGAAGACACGCCCCCGAAGTGAAGGCAGCAGACACGTAACAAAGAACAGGTGAGCAGCTTGTTCGGCATGGTGGACACGCCCCCGTGGTGAATGCAGAAGACATGTAAAGAAAAATAGGTGAGCAGCTTGAAAGGCCTGGTAGACAGGCCCACCCCGGTGAAGGCGAAACACAGGTAACCAGGAACAGGAGAGCGGGTTACTGGGCCTCGTCAATACGCCCCACGGGGTCAAGGCATAAAACGGGTAACAAAGAAAAGGTGAGCAGCTTGCTCAGCCTGGTAGACACACCCCCGGGAGTTAAGGCAGCAGAAACGTAACAAAGAATAGGTGAGCAGCTTGCTCGGCGGGGTAGACACGCCCCACCGGGTGAAGGCACAAGACAGGTAAGGAAAAATGGGTGAGCAGCTAGCTGGGCCTGGTAGACAGGCCCACCCGGTGTGAAGGCGAAAGACAGGTAACCAGGAAGAAGGGAGCGGGTTGCTGGGCTTCGTCGATACGAACCACGGGGTCAAGGTATAAAACGGGTAACCAAGAAAAGATGAGCAGCTTGCACGGCCTGGTAGACACGCCCCCGGAGTGAAGGCAGCAGACACGTAACAAAGAACAGGTGAGCAGCTTGCTCGGCATGGTGGACACGCCCCCTTGGTGAATGCAGAAGACATGTAAAGAAAAATAGGTGAGCAGATTGAAAGGCCTTGTAGATAGGCCCACCCTGGGTGAAAGCGAAACACAGGTAACCAGGAACAGGAGAGCGGGTTACTGGGTCTTGTCAACACGCCCCACGGGGTCAAGGCATAAAACGGGTAACAAAGAAAAGGTGAGCAGCTTGCTCAGCCTGGTAGACACACCCCCAGAAGTGAAGGCAGCAGACACGTAACAAAGAATAGGTGAGCAGCTTGCTCGGCGGTGTAGACAAGCCCCACGGGGTGAAGGCACAAGACAGGTAAGGAAAAATAGGTGAGCAGCTAGCTCGGCGTGCTAGACAGGCCCACCCGGTGTGAAGGCGAAAGACAGGTAACCAGGAAGAAGGGAGAGGGTTGCTGGGCTTCGTCGATACGAACCACGGGGTCAAGGTATAAAACGGGTAACTAAGAAAAGATGAGCAGCTTGCTCGGCCTGGTAGACACGCCCCCCGCAGTGAACGGCAGCAGACACGTAACAAAGAACAGGTGAGCAGCTTGCTCGGCATGGTGGACACGCCCCCGTGGTGAATGCAGAAGACATGTAAAGAAAAATAGGTGAGCAACTTGAAAGGCCGGGTAGACAGGCCCCCCGCAGTGAAGGCAGCAGACCCGTAACAAAGAACAGGTGAGCAGCTTGCTCGGCATGGTGGACACGCCCCCCGTGGTGAATGCAGAAGACATGTAAAGAAAAATAGGTGAGCAGATTGAAAGGCCTTGTAGATAGGCCCACCCGGGGTGAAAGCGAAACACAGGTAACCAGGAACAGGAGAGCGGGTTACTGGGTCTCGTCAACACGCCCCACGGGGTCAAGGCATAAAACGGGTAACAAAGAAAAGGTGAGCAGCTTGCTCAGCCTGGTAGACACACCCCCAGGAGTGAAGGCAGCAGACACGTAACAAAGAATAGGTGAGCAGCTTGCTCGGCGTGGTAGACACGCCCCATGGGGTGAAGGCACAAGACAGGTAAGGAAAAATAGGTGAGCAGATAGCTCGGCCTGCTAGACAGGCCCACCCGGTGTGAAGGCGAAAGACAGGTAACCAGGAAGAAGGGAGCGGGTTGCTGGGCTTCGTCGATACGAACCACGGGGTCAAGGTATAAAACGGGTAACCAAGAAAAGATGAGCAGCTTGCTCGGCCTGGAAGACACGCCCCCGAAGTGAAGGCAGCAGACACGTAACAAAGAACAGGTGAGCAGCTTGTTCGGCATGGTGGACACGCCCCCGTGGTGAATGCAGAAGACATGTAAAGAAAAATAGGTGAGCAGCTTGAAAGGCCTGGTAGACAGGCCCACCCCGGTGAAGGCGAAACACAGGTAACCAGGAACAGGAGAGCGGGTTACTGGGCCTCGTCAATACGCCCCACGGGGTCAAGGCATAAAACGGGTAACAAAGAAAAGGTGAGCAGCTTGCTCAGCCTGGTAGACACACCCCCGGGAGTTAAGGCAGCAGAAACGTAACAAAGAATAGGTGAGCAGCTTGCTCGGCGGGGTAGACACGCCCCACCGGGTGAAGGCACAAGACAGGTAAGGAAAAATGGGTGAGCAGCTAGCTGGGCCTGGTAGACAGGCCCACCCGGTGTGAAGGCGAAAGACAGGTAACCAGGAAGAAGGGAGCGGGTTGCTGGGCTTCGTCGATACGAACCACGGGGTCAAGGTATAAAACGGGTAACCAAGAAAAGATGAGCAGCTTGCACGGCCTGGTAGACACGCCCCCGGAGTGAAGGCAGCAGACACGTAACAAAGAACAGGTGAGCAGCTTGCTCGGCATGGTGGACACGCCCCCTTGGTGAATGCAGAAGACATGTAAAGAAAAATAGGTGAGCAGATTGAAAGGCCTTGTAGATAGGCCCACCCTGGGTGAAAGCGAAACACAGGTAACCAGGAACAGGAGAGCGGGTTACTGGGTCTTGTCAACACGCCCCACGGGGTCAAGGCATAAAACGGGTAACAAAGAAAAGGTGAGCAGCTTGCTCAGCCTGGTAGACACACCCCCAGGAGTGAAGGCAGCAGACCCGTAACAAAGAATAGGTGAGCAGCTTGCTCGGCGGTGTAGACAAGCCCCACGGGGTGAAGGCACAAGACAGGTAAGGAAAAATAGGTGAGCAGCTAGCTCGGCGTGCTAGACAGGCCCACCCGGTGTGAAGGCGAAAGACAGGTAACCAGGAAGAAGGGAGAGGGTTGCTGGGCTTCGTCGATACGAACCACAGGGTCAAGGTATAAAACGGGTAACTAAGAAAAGATGAGCAGCTTGCTCGGCCTGGTAGACACGCCCCCCGCAGTGAACGGCAGCAGACACGTAACAAAGAACAGGTGAGCAGCTTGCTCGGCATGGTGGACACGCCCCCGTGGTGAATGCAGAAGACATGTAAAGAAAAATAGGTGAGCAGCTTGAAAGGCCGGGTAGACAGGCCCCCCGCAGTGAAGGCAGCAGACCCGTAACAAAGAACAGGTGAGCAGCTTGCTCGGCATGGTGGACACGCCCCCCGTGGTGAATGCAGAAGACATGTAAAGAAAAATAGGTGAGCAGATTGAAAGGCCTTGTAGATAGGCCCACCCGGGGTGAAAGCGAAACACAGGTAACCAGGAACAGGAGAGCGGGTTACTGGGTCTCGTCAACATGCCCCACGGGGTCAAGGCATAAAACGGGTAACAAAGAAAAGGTGAGCAGCTTGCTCAGCCTGGTAGACACACCCCCAGGAGTGAAGGCAGCAGACACGTAACAAAGAATAGGTGAGCAGCTTGCTCGGCGTGGTAGACACGCCCCATGGGGTGAAGGCACAAGACAGGTAAGGAAAAATAGGTGAGCAGATAGCTCGGCCTGCTAGACAGGCCCACCCGGTGTGAAGGCGAAAGACAGGTAACCAGGAAGAAGGGAGCGGGTTGCTGGGCTTCGTCGATACGAACCACGGGGTCAAGGTATAAAACGGGTAACCAAGAAAAGATGAGCAGCTTGCTCGGCCTGGTAGACACGCCGCCCGCAGTGAACGGCAGCAGACACGTAAAAAAGAACAGGTGAGCAGCTTGTTCGGCATGGTGGACACGCCCCCGTGGTGAATGCAGAAGACATGTAAAGAAAAATAGGTGAGCAGCTTGAAAGGCCGGGTAGAGAGGCCCCCCGCAGTGAAGGCAGCAGACCCGTAACAAAGAACAGGTGAACAGCTTGCTCGGCAAGGTGGACACTCCCCCGTGGTGAACGCAGAAGACATGTAAAGAAAAATACATGAGAAGCTTGAAAGGCCTGGTAGACAGGCCCACCCGGGGTGAAGGCAAAAGACAGGTAACCAGGAAGAAGGGAGCGGGTTGCTGGGCTTCGTCGATACGAACCACGGGGTCAAGGTATAAAACGGGTAACCAAGAAAAGATGAGCAGCTTGCTCGGCCTGGTAGACACGCCCCCCGCAGTGAAGGCAGCAGACACGTAACAAAGAACAGGTGAGCAGCTTGCTCGGCATGGTGGACACGCCCCCGTGGTGAATGCAGAAGACATGTAAAGAAAAATAGGTGAGCAGCTTGAAAGGCCTGGTAGACAGGCCCACCCCGGTGAAGGCGAAACACAGGTAACCAGGAACAGGAGAGCGGGTTACTGGGCCTCGTCAATACGCCCCACGGGGTCAAGGCATAAAACGGGTAACAAAGAAAAGGTGAGCAGCTTGCTCAGCCGGGTAGACACACCCCCCGGAGTGAAGGCAGCAGACACGTAACAAAGAACAGGTGAGCAGCTTGCTCGCCATGGTGGACACGCCCCCTTGGTGAATGCAGAAGACATGTAAAGAAAAATAGGTGAGCAGCTTGAAAGGCCGGGTAGACAGGCCCCCCGCAGTGAAGGCAGCAGACCCGTAACAAAGAACAGGTGAACAGCTTGCTCGGCAAGGTGGACACTCCCCCGTGGTGAATGCAGAAGACATGTAAAGAAAAATACATGAGAAGCTTGAAAGGCCTGGTAGACAGGCCCACCCGGGGTGAAGGCAAAAGACAGGTAACCAGGAAGAAGGGAGCGGGTTGCTGGGCTTCGTCGATACGAACCACGGGGTCAAGGTATAAAACGGGTAACCAAGAAAAGATGAACAGCTTGCTCGGCCTTGTAGACACGCCCCCGGAGTGAAGGCAGCAGACACGTAACAAAGAACAGGTGAGCAGCTTGCTCGGCATGGTGGACACGCCCCCGTGGTGAATGCAGAAGACATGTAAAGAAAAATAGGTGAGCAGCTTGAAAGGCCGGGTAGACAGGCCCCCCGCAGTGAAGGCAGCAGACCCGTAACAAAGAACAGGTGAACAGCTTGCTCGGCAAGGTGGACACTTCCCCGTGGTGAATGCAGAAGACATGTAAAGAAAAATACATGAGAAGCTTGAAAGGCCTGGTAGACAGGCCCACCCGGGGTGAAGGCAAAAGACAGGTAACCAGGAAGAAGGGAGCGGGTTGCTGGGCTTCGTCGATACGAACCACGGGGTCAAGGTATAAAACGGGTAACCAAGAAAAGATGAGCATCTTGCTCGGCCTGGAAGACACGCCCCCGAAGTGAAGGCAGCAGACACGTAACAAAGAACAGGTGAGCAGCTTGTTCGGCATGGTGGACACGCCCCCGTGGTGAATGCAGAAGACATGTAAAGAAAAATAGGTGAGCAGCTTGAAAGGCCTGGTAGACAGGCCCACCCCGGTGAAGGCGAAACACAGGTAACCAGGAATAGGAGAGCGGGTTACTGGGCCTCGTCAATACGCCCCACGGGGTCAAGGCATAAAACGGGTAACAAAGAAAAGGTGAGCAGCTTGCTCAGCCTGGTAGACACACCCCCGGGAGTTAAGGCAGCAGAAACGTAACAAAGAATAGGTGAGCAGCTTGCTCGGCGGGGTAGACACGCCCCACCGGGTGAAGGCACAAGACAGGTAAGGAAAAATGGGTGAGCAGCTAGCTGGGCCTGGTAGACAGGCCCACCCGGTGTGAAGGCGAAAGACAGGTAACCAGGAAGAAGGGAGCGGGTTGCAGGGCTTCATCGATACGAACCACGAGGTCAAGGTATAAAACGGGTAACCAAGAAAAGATGAGCAGCTTGCACGGCCTGGTAGACACGCCCCCGGAGTGAAGGCAGCAGACACGTAACAAAGAACAGGTGAGCAGCTTGCTCGGCATGGTGGACACGCCCCCTTGGTGAATGCAGAAGACATGTAAAGAAAAATAGGTGAGCAGATTGAAAGGCCTTGTAGATAGGCCCACCCTGGGTGAAAGCGAAACACAGGTAACCAGGAACAGGAGAGCGGGTTACTGGGTCTCGTCAACACGCCCCACGGGGTCAAGGCATAAAACGGGTAACAAAGAAAAGGTGAGCAGCTTGCTCAGCCTGGTAGACACACCCCCAGAAGTGAAGGCAGCAGACACGTAACAAAGAATAGGTGAGCAGCTTGCTCGGCGGTGTAGACAAGCCCCACGGGGTGAAGGCACAAGACAGGTAAGGAAAAATAGGTGAGCAGCTAGCTCGGCCTGCTAGACAGGCCCACCCGGTGTGAAGGCGAAAGACAGGTAACCAGGAAGAAGGGAGAGGGTTGCTGGGCTTCGTCGATACGAACCACGGGGTCAAGGTATAAAACGGGTAACCAAGAAAAGATGAGCAGCTTGCTCGGCCTGGAAGACACGCCCCCGAAGTGAAGGCAGCAGACACGTAACAAAGAACAGGTGAGCAGCTTGTTCGGCATGGTGGACACGCCCCCGTGGTGAATGCAGAAGACATGTAAAGAAAAATAGGTGAGCAGCTTGAAAGGCCTGGTAGACAGGCCCACCCCGGTGAAGGCGAAACACAGGTAACCAGGAACAGGAGAGCGGGTTACTGGGCCTCGTCAATACGCCCCACGGGGTCAAGGCATAAAACGGGTAACAAAGAAAAGGTGAGCAGCTTGCTCAGCCTGGTAGACACACCCCCGGGAGTTAAGGCAGCAGAAACGTAACAAAGAATAGGTGAGCAGCTTGCTCGGCGGGGTAGACACGCCCCACCGGGTGAAGGCACAAGACAGGTAAGGAAAAATGGGTGAGCAGCTAGCTGGGCCTGGTAGACAGGCCCACCCGGTGTGAAGGCGAAAGACAGGTAACCAGGAAGAAGGGAGCGGGTTGCTGGGCTTCGTCGATACGAACCACGGGGTCAAGGTATAAAACGGGTAACCAAGAAAAGATGAGCAGCTTGCACGGCCTGGTAGACACGCCCCCGGAGTGAAGGCAGCAGACACGTAACAAAGAACAGGTGAGCAGCTTGCTCGGCATGGTGGACACGCCCCCTTGGTGAATGCAGAAGACATGTAAAGAAAAATAGGTGAGCAGATTGAAAGGCCTTGTAGATAGGCCCACCCTGGGTGAAAGCGAAACACAGGTAACCAGGAACAGGAGAGCGGGTTACTGGGTCTTGTCAACACGCCCCACGGGGTCAAGGCATAAAACGGGTAACAAAGAAAAGGTGAGCAGCTTGCTCAGCCTGGTAGACACACCCCCAGAAGTGAAGGCAGCAGACACGTAACAAAGAATAGGTGAGCAGCTTGCTCGGCGGTGTAGACAAGCCCCACGGGGTGAAGGCACAAGACAGGTAAGGAAAAATAGGTGAGCAGCTAGCTCGGCGTGCTAGACAGGCCCACCCGGTGTGAAGGCGAAAGACAGGTAACCAGGAAGAAGGGAGAGGGTTGCTGGGCTTCGTCGATACGAACCACGGGGTCAAGGTATAAAACGGGTAACTAAGAAAAGATGAGCAGCTTGCTGGGCCTGGTAGACACGCCCCCCGCAGTGAACGGCAGCAGACACGTAACAAAGAACAGGTGAGCAGCTTGCTCGGCATGGTGGACACGCCCCCGTGGTGAATGCAGAAGACATGTAAAGAAAAATAGGTGAGCAGCTTGAAAGGCCGGGTAGACAGGCCCCCCGCAGTGAAGGCAGCAGACCCGTAACAAAGAACAGGTGAGCAGCTTGCTCGGCATGGTGGACACGCCCCCCGTGGTGAATGCAGAAGACATGTAAAGAAAAATAGGTGAGCAGATTGAAAGGCCTTGTAGATAGGCCCACCCGGGGTGAAAGCGAAACACAGGTAACCAGGAACAGGAGAGCGGGTTACTGGGTCTCGTCAACACGCCCCACGGGGTCAAGGCATAAAACGGGTAACAAAGAAAAGGTGAGCAGCTTGCTCAGCCTGGTAGACACACCCCCAGGAGTGAAGGCAGCAGACACGTAACAAAGAATAGGTGAGCAGCTTGCTCGGCGTGGTAGACACGCCCCATGGGGTGAAGGCACAAGACAGGTAAGGAAAAATAGGTGAGCAGATAGCTCGGCCTGCTAGACAGGCCCACCCGGTGTGAAGGCGAAAGACAGGTAACCAGGAAGAAGGGAGCGGGTTGCTGGGCTTCGTCGATACGAACCACGGGGTCAAGGTATAAAACGGGTAACCAAGAAAAGATGAGCAGCTTGCTCGGCCTGGAAGACACGCCCCCGAAGTGAAGGCAGCAGACACGTAACAAAGAACAGGTGAGCAGCTTGTTCGGCATGGTGGACACGCCCCCGTGGTGAATGCAGAAGACATGTAAAGAAAAATAGGTGAGCAGCTTGAAAGGCCTGGTAGACAGGCCCACCCCGGTGAAGGCGAAACACAGGTAACCAGGAACAGGAGAGCGGGTTACTGGGCCTCGTCAATACGCCCCACGGGGTCAAGGCATAAAACGGGTAACAAAGAAAAGGTGAGCAGCTTGCTCAGCCTGGTAGACACACCCCCGGGAGTTAAGGCAGCAGAAACGTAACAAAGAATAGGTGAGCAGCTTGCTCGGCGGGGTAGACACGCCCCACCGGGTGAAGGCACAAGACAGGTAAGGAAAAATGGGTGAGCAGCTAGCTGGGCCTGGTAGACAGGCCCACCCAGTGTGAAGGCGAAAGACAGGTAACCAGGAAGAAGGGAGCGGGTTGCTGGGCTTCGTCGATACGAACCACGGGGTCAAGGTATAAAACGGGTAACCAAGAAAAGATGAGCAGCTTGCACGGCCTGGTAGACACGCCCCCGGAGTGAAGGCAGCAGACACGTAACAAAGAACAGGTGAGCAGCTTGCTCGGCATGGTGGACACGCCCCCTTGGTGAATGCAGAAGACATGTAAAGAAAAATAGGTGAGCAGATTGAAAGGCCTTGTAGATAGGCCCACCCTGGGTGAAAGCGAAACACAGGTAACCAGGAACAGGAGAGCGGGTTACTGGGTCTTGTCAACACGCCCCACGGGGTCAAGGCATAAAACGGGTAACAAAGAAAAGGTGAGCAGCTTGCTCAGCCTGGTAGACACACCCCCAGGAGTGAAGGCAGCAGACCCGTAACAAAGAATAGGTGAGCAGCTTGCTCGGCGGTGTAGACAAGCCCCACGGGGTGAAGGCACAAGACAGGTAAGGAAAAATAGGTGAGCAGCTAGCTCGGCGTGCTAGACAGGCCCACCCGGTGTGAAGGCGAAAGACAGGTAACCAGGAAGAAGGGAGAGGGTTGCTGGGCTTCGTCGATACGAACCACGGGGTCAAGGTATAAAACGGGTAACTAAGAAAAGATGAGCAGCTTGCTCGGCCTGGTAGACACGCCCCCCGCAGTGAACGGCAGCAGACACGTAACAAAGAACAGGTGAGCAGCTTGCTCGGCATGGTGGACACGCCCCCGTGGTGAATGCAGAAGACATGTAAAGAAAAATAGGTGAGCAGCTTGAAAGGCCGGGTAGACAGGCCCCCCGCAGTGAAGGCAGCAGACCCGTAACAAAGAACAGGTGAGCAGCTTGCTCGGCATGGTGGACACGCCCCCCGTGGTGAATGCAGAAGACATGTAAAGAAAAATAGGTGAGCAGATTGAAAGGCCTTGTAGATAGGCCCACCCGGGGTGAAAGCGAAACACAGGTAACCAGGAACAGGAGAGCGGGTTACTGGGTCTCGTCAACACGCCCCACGGGGTCAAGGCATAAAACGGGTAACAAAGAAAAGGTGAGCAGCTTGCTCAGCCTGGTAGACACACCCCCAGGAGTGAAGGCAGCAGACACGTAACAAAGAATAGGTGAGCAGCTTGCTCGGCGTGGTAGACACGCCCCATGGGGTGAAGGCACAAGACAGGTAAGGAAAAATAGGTGAGCAGATAGCTCGGCCTGCTAGACAGGCCCACCCGGTGTGAAGGCGAAAGACAGGTAACCAGGAAGAAGGGAGCGGGTTGCTGGGCTTCGTCGATACGAACCACGGGGTCAAGGTATAAAACGGGTAACCAAGAAAAGATGAGCAGCTTGCTCGGCCTGGTAGACACGCCGCCCGCAGTGAACGGCAGCAGACACGTAAAAAAGAACAGGTGAGCAGCTTGTTCGGCATGGTGGACACGCCCCCGTGGTGAATGCAGAAGACATGTAAAGAAAAATAGGTGAGCAGCTTGAAAGGCCGGGTAGAGAGGCCCCCCGCAGTGAAGGCAGCAGACCCGTAACAAAGAACAGGTGAACAGCTTGCTCGGCAAGGTGGACACTCCCCCGTGGTGAACGCAGAAGACATGTAAAGAAAAATACATGAGAAGCTTGAAAGGCCTGGTAGACAGGCCCACCCGGGGTGAAGGCAAAAGACAGGTAACCAGGAAGAAGGGAGCGGGTTGCTGGGCTTCGTCGATACGAACCACGGGGTCAAGGTATAAAACGGGTAACCAAGAAAAGATGAGCAGCTTGCTCGGCCTGGTAGACACGCCCCCCGCAGTGAAGGCAGCAGACACGTAACAAAGAACAGGTGAGCAGCTTGCTCGGCATGGTGGACACGCCCCCGTGGTGAATGCAGAAGACATGTAAAGAAAAATAGGTGAGCAGCTTGAAAGGCCTGGTAGACAGGCCCACCCCGGTGAAGGCGAAACACAGGTAACCAGGAACAGGAGAGCGGGTTACTGGGCCTCGTCAATACGCCCCACGGGGTCAAGGCATAAAACGGGTAACAAAGAAAAGGTGAGCAGCTTGCTCAGCCGGGTAGACACACCCCCCGGAGTGAAGGCAGCAGACACGTAACAAAGAACAGGTGAGCAGCTTGCTCGCCATGGTGGACACGCCCCCTTGGTGAATGCAGAAGACATGTAAAGAAAAATAGGTGAGCAGCTTGAAAGGCCGGGTAGACAGGCCCCCCGCAGTGAAGGCAGCAGACCCGTAACAAAGAACAGGTGAACAGCTTGCTCGGCAAGGTGGACACTCCCCCGTGGTGAATGCAGAAGACATGTAAAGAAAAATACATGAGAAGCTTGAAAGGCCTGGTAGACAGGCCCACCCGGGGTGAAGGCAAAAGACAGGTAACCAGGAAGAAGGGAGCGGGTTGCTGGGCTTCGTCGATACGAACCACGGGGTCAAGGTATAAAACGGGTAACCAAGAAAAGATGAACAGCTTGCTCGGCCTTGTAGACACGCCCCCGGAGTGAAGGCAGCAGACACGTAACAAAGAACAGGTGAGCAGCTTGCTCGGCATGGTGGACACGCCCCCGTGGTGAATGCAGAAGACATGTAAAGAAAAATAGGTGAGCAGCTTGAAAGGCCGGGTAGACAGGCCCCCCGCAGTGAAGGCAGCAGACCCGTAACAAAGAACAGGTGAGCAGCTTGCTCGGCATGGTGGACACGCCCCCCGTGGTGAATGCAGAAGACATGTAAAGAAAAATAGGTGAGCAGATTGAAAGGCCTTGTAGATAGGCCCACCCGGGGTGAAAGCGAAACACAGGTAACCAGGAACAGGAGAGCGGGTTACTGGGTCTCGTCAACACGCCCCACGGGGTCAAGGCATAAAACGGGTAACAAAGAAAAGGTGAGCAGCTTGCTCAGCCTGGTAGACACACCCCCAGGAGTGAAGGCAGCAGACACGTAACAAAGAATAGGTGAGCAGCTTGCTCGGCGTGGTAGACACGCCCCATGGGGTGAAGGCACAAGACAGGTAAGGAAAAATAGGTGAGCAGATAGCTCGGCCTGCTAGACAGGCCCACCCGGTGTGAAGGCGAAAGACAGGTAACCAGGAAGAAGGGAGCGGGTTGCTGGGCTTCGTCGATACGAACCACGGGGTCAAGGTATAAAACGGGTAACCAAGAAAAGATGAGCAGCTTGCTCGGCCTGGTAGACACGCCGCCCGCAGTGAACGGCAGCAGACACGTAAAAAAGAACAGGTGAGCAGCTTGTTCGGCATGGTGGACACGCCCCCGTGGTGAATGCAGAAGACATGTAAAGAAAAATAGGTGAGCAGCTTGAAAGGCCGGGTAGAGAGGCCCCCCGCAGTGAAGGCAGCAGACCCGTAACAAAGAACAGGTGAACAGCTTGCTCGGCAAGGTGGACACTCCCCCGTGGTGAACGCAGAAGACATGTAAAGAAAAATACATGAGAAGCTTGAAAGGCCTGGTAGACAGGCCCACCCGGGGTGAAGGCAAAAGACAGGTAACCAGGAAGAAGGGAGCGGGTTGCTGGGCTTCGTCGATACGAACCACGGGGTCAAGGTATAAAACGGGTAACCAAGAAAAGATGAGCAGCTTGCTCGGCCTGGTAGACACGCCCCCCGCAGTGAAGGCAGCAGACACGTAACAAAGAACAGGTGAGCAGCTTGCTCGGCATGGTGGACACGCCCCCGTGGTGAATGCAGAAGACATGTAAAGAAAAATAGGTGAGCAGCTTGAAAGGCCTGGTAGACAGGCCCACCCCGGTGAAGGCGAAACACAGGTAACCAGGAACAGGAGAGCGGGTTACTGGGCCTCGTCAATACGCCCCACGGGGTCAAGGCATAAAACGGGTAACAAAGAAAAGGTGAGCAGCTTGCTCAGCCGGGTAGACACACCCCCCGGAGTGAAGGCAGCAGACACGTAACAAAGAACAGGTGAGCAGCTTGCTCGCCATGGTGGACACGCCCCCTTGGTGAATGCAGAAGACATGTAAAGAAAAATAGGTGAGCAGCTTGAAAGGCCGGGTAGACAGGCCCCCCGCAGTGAAGGCAGCAGACCCGTAACAAAGAACAGGTGAACAGCTTGCTCGGCAAGGTGGACACTCCCCCGTGGTGAATGCAGAAGACATGTAAAGAAAAATACATGAGAAGCTTGAAAGGCCTGGTAGACAGGCCCACCCGGGGTGAAGGCAAAAGACAGGTAACCAGGAAGAAGGGAGCGGGTTGCTGGGCTTCGTCGATACGAACCACGGGGTCAAGGTATAAAACGGGTAACCAAGAAAAGATGAACAGCTTGCTCGGCCTTGTAGACACGCCCCCGGAGTGAAGGCAGCAGACACGTAACAAAGAACAGGTGAGCAGCTTGCTCGGCATGGTGGACACGCCCCCGTGGTGAATGCAGAAGACATGTAAAGAAAAATAGGTGAGCAGCTTGAAAGGCCGGGTAGACAGGCCCCCCGCAGTGAAGGCAGCAGACCCGTAACAAAGAACAGGTGAACAGCTTGCTCGGCAAGGTGGACACTTCCCCGTGGTGAATGCAGAAGACATGTAAAGAAAAATACATGAGAAGCTTGAAAGGCCTGGTAGACAGGCCCACCCGGGGTGAAGGCAAAAGACAGGTAACCAGGAAGAAGGGAGCGGGTTGCTGGGCTTCGTCGATACGAACCACGGGGTCAAGGTATAAAACGGGTAACCAAGAAAAGATGAGCAGCTTGCTCGGCCTGGAAGACACGCCCCCGAAGTGAAGGCAGCAGACACGTAACAAAGAACAGGTGAGCAGCTTGTTCGGCATGGTGGACACGCCCCCGTGGTGAATGCAGAAGACATGTAAAGAAAAATAGGTGAGCAGCTTGAAAGGCCTGGTAGACAGGCCCACCCCGGTGAAGGCGAAACACAGGTAACCAGGAATAGGAGAGCGGGTTACTGGGCCTCGTCAATACGCCCCACGGGGTCAAGGCATAAAACGGGTAACAAAGAAAAGGTGAGCAGCTTGCTCAGCCTGGTAGACACACCCCCGGGAGTTAAGGCAGCAGAAACGTAACAAAGAATAGGTGAGCAGCTTGCTCGGCGGGGTAGACACGCCCCACCGGGTGAAGGCACAAGACAGGTAAGGAAAAATGGGTGAGCAGCTAGCTGGGCCTGGTAGACAGGCCCACCCGGTGTGAAGGCGAAAGACAGGTAACCAGGAAGAAGGGAGCGGGTTGCAGGGCTTCATCGATACGAACCACGAGGTCAAGGTATAAAACGGGTAACCAAGAAAAGATGAGCAGCTTGCACGGCCTGGTAGACACGCCCCCGGAGTGAAGGCAGCAGACACGTAACAAAGAACAGGTGAGCAGCTTGCTCGGCATGGTGGACACGCCCCCTTGGTGAATGCAGAAGACATGTAAAGAAAAATAGGTGAGCAGATTGAAAGGCCTTGTAGATAGGCCCACCCTGGGTGAAAGCGAAACACAGGTAACCAGGAACAGGAGAGCGGGTTACTGGGTCTCGTCAACACGCCCCACGGGGTCAAGGCATAAAACGGGTAACAAAGAAAAGGTGAGCAGCTTGCTCAGCCTGGTAGACACACCCCCAGAAGTGAAGGCAGCAGACACGTAACAAAGAATAGGTGAGCAGCTTGCTCGGCGGTGTAGACAAGCCCCACGGGGTGAAGGCACAAGACAGGTAAGGAAAAATAGGTGAGCAGCTAGCTCGGCGTGCTAGACAGGCCCACCCGGTGTGAAGGCGAAAGACAGGTAACCAGGAAGAAGGGAGAGGGTTGCTGGGCTTCGTCGATACGAACCACGGGGTCAAGGTATAAAACGGGTAACTAAGAAAATATGAGCAGCTTGCTCGGCCTGGTAGACACGCCCCCCGCAGTGAACGGCAGCAGACACGTAACAAAGAACAGGTGAGCAGCTTGCTCGGCATGGTGGACACGCCCCCGTGGTGAATGCAGAAGACATGTAAAGAAAAATAGGTGAGCAGCTTGAAAGGCCGGGTAGACAGGCCCCCCGCAGTGAAGGCAGCAGACCCGTAACAAAGAACAGGTGAGCAGCTTGCTCGGCATGGTGGACACGCCCCCCGTGGTGAATGCAGAAGACATGTAAAGAAAAATACATGAGAAGCTTGAAAGGCCTGGTAGACAGGCCCACCCGGGGTGAAGGCAAAAGACAGGTAACCAGGAAGAAGGGAGCGGGTTGCTGGGCTTCGTCGATACGAACCACGGGGTCAAGGTATAAAACGGGTAACCAAGAAAAGATGAGCAGCTTGTTCGGCCTGGTAGACACGCCCCCCGCAGTGAAGGCAGCAGACACGTAACAAAGAACAGGTGAGCAGCTTGCTCGGCATGGTGGACACGCCCCCCGTGGTGAATGCAGAAGACATGTAAAGAAAAATAGGTGAGCAGATTGAAAGCCCTTGTAGATAGGCCCACCCGGGGTGAAAGCGAAACACAGGTAACCAGGAACAGGAGAGCGGGTTACTGGGTCTCGTCAATACACCCCACGGGGTCAAGGCATAAAACGGGTAACAAAGAAAAGGTGAGCAGCTTGCTCAGCCTGGTAGACACACCCCCAGGAGTGAAGGCAGCAGACACGTAACAAAGAATAGGTGAGCAGCTTGCTCGGCGGGGTAGACACGCCCCACGGGGTGAACGCACAAGACAGGTAAGGAAAAATAGGTGAGCAGCTAGCTCGGCCTGGTAGACAGGCCCACCCGGTGTGAAGGCGAAAGACAGGTAACCAGGAAGAAGGGAGCGGGTTGCTGGGCTTCGTCGATACGAACCACGGGGTCAAGGTATAAAACGGGTAACCAAGAAAAGATGAGCAGCTTGCTCGGCCTGGTAGACACGCCCCCCGCAGTGAACGGCAGCAGACACGTAACAAAGAACAGGTGAGCAGCTTGCTCGGCATGGTGGACACGCCCCCGTGGTGAATGCAGAAGACATGTAAAGAAAAATAGGTGAGCAGCTTGAAAGGCCGGGTAGACAGGCCCCCCGCAGTGAAGGCAGCAGACCCGTAACAAAGAACAGGTGAACAGCTTGCTCGGCAAGGTGGACACTTCCCCGTGGTGAATGCAGAAGACATGTAAAGAAAAATACATGAGAAGCTTGAAAGGCCTGGTAGACAGGCCCACCCGGGGTGAAGGCAAAAGACAGGTAACCAGGAAGAAGGGAGCGGGTTGCTGGGCTTCGTCGATACGAACCACGGGGTCAAGGTATAAAACGGGTAACCAAGAAAAGATGAGCAGCTTGCTCGGCCTGGTAGACACGCCCCAGGAGTGAAGGCAGCAGACACGTAACAAAGAACAGGTGAGCAGCTTGTTCGGCATGGTGGACACGCCCCCGTGGTGAATGCAGAAGACATGTAAAGAAAAATAGGTGAGCAGCTTGAAAGGCCTGGTAGACAGGCCCACCCCGGTGAAGGCGAAACACAGGTAACCAGGAACAGGAGAGCGGGTTACTGGGCCTCGTCAATACGCCCCACGGGGTCAAGGCATAAAACGGGTAACAAAGAAAAGGTGAGCAGCTTGCTCAGCCTGGTAGACACACCCCCGGGAGTGAAGGCAGCAGAAACGTAACAAAGAATAGGTGAGCAGCTTGCTCGGTGGGGTAGAAACGCCCCACCGGGTGAAGGCACAAGACAGGTAAGGAAAAATGGGTGAGCAGCTAACTGGTCCTGGTAGACAGGCCCACCCGGTGTGAAGGCGAAAGACAGGTAACCAGGAAGAAGGGAGCGGGTTGCTGGGCTTCGTCGATACGAACCACGGGGTCAAGGTATAAAACGGGTAACCAAGAAAAGATGAGCAGCTTGCACGGCCTGGTAGACACGCCCCAGGAGTGAAGGCAGCAGACACGTAACAAAGAACAGGTGAGCAGCTTGCTCGGCATGGTGGACACGCCCCCTTGGTGAATGCAGAAGACATGTAAAGAAAAATAGGTGAGCAGCTTGAAAGGCCGGGTAGACAGGCCCCCCGCAGTGAAGGCAGCAGACCCGTAACAAAGAACAGGTGAACAGCTTGCTCGGCAAGGTGGACACTTCCCCGTGGTGAATGCAGAAGACATGTAAAGAAAAATACATGAGAAGCTTGAAAGGCCTGGTAGACAGGCCCACCCGGGGTGAAGGCAAAAGACAGGTAACCAGGAAGAAGGGAGCGGGTTGCTGGGCTTCGTCGATACGAACCACGGGGTCAAGGTATAAAACGGGTAACCAAGAAAAGATGAGCAGCTTGCACGGCCTGGTAGACACGCCCCCGGAGTGAAGGCAGGAGACACGTAACAAAGAACAGGTGAGCAGCTTGCTCGGCATGGTGGACACGCCCCCGTGGTGAATGCAGAAGACATGTAAAGAAAAATAGGTGAGCAGCTTGAAAGGCCGGGTAGACAGGCCCCCCGCAGTGAAGGCAGCAGACCCGTAACAAAGAACAGGTGAACAGCTTGCTCGGCAAGGTGGACACTTCCCCGTGGTGAATGCAGAACACATGTAAAGAAAAATACATGAGAAGCTTGAAAGGCCTGGTAGACAGGCCCACCCGGGGTGAAGGCAAAAGACAGGTAACCAGGAAGAAGGGAGCGGGTTGCTGGGCTTCGTCGATACGAACCACGGGGTCAAGGTATAAAACGGGTAACCAAGAAAAGATGAGCAGCTTGCTCGGCCTGGAAGACACGCCCCCGAAGTGAAGGCAGCAGACACGTAACAAAGAACAGGTGAGCAGCTTGTTCGGCATGGTGGACACGCCCCCGTGGTGAATGCAGAAGACATGTAAAGAAAAATAGGTGAGCAGATTGAAAGGCGTTGTAGATAGGCCCACCCGGGGTGAAAGCGAAACACAGGTAACCAGGAACAGGAGAGCGGGTTACTGGGTCTCGTCAACACGCCCCACGGGGTCAAGGCATAAAACGGGTAACAAAGAAAAGGTGAGCAGCTTGCTCAGCCTGGTAGACACACCCCAAGGAGTGAAGGCAGCAGACACGTAACAAAGAATAGGTGAGCAGCTTGCTCGGCGTGGTAGACACGCCCCATGGGGTGAAGGCACAAGACAGGTAAGGAAAAATAGGTGAGCAGATAGCTCGGCCTGCTAGACAGGCCCACCCGGTGTGAAGGCGAAAGACAGGTAACCAGGAAGAAGGGAGCGGGTTGCTGGGCTTCGTCGATACGAACCACAGGGTCAAGGTATAAAACGGGTAACCAAGAAAAGATGAGCAGCTTGCTCGGCCTGGTAGACACGCCGCCCGCAGTGAACGGCAGCAGACACGTAACAAAGAACAGGTGAGCAGCTTGTTCGGCATGGTGGACACGCCCCCGTGGTGAATGCAGAAGACATGTAAAGAAAAATAGGTGAGCAGCTTGAAAGGCCGGGTAGAGAGGCCCCCCGCAGTGAAGGCAGCAGACCCGTAACAAAGAACAGGTGAACAGCTTGCTCGGCAAGGTGGACACTCCCCCGTGGTGAATGCAGAAGACATGTAAAGAAAAATACATGAGAAGCTTGAAAGGCCTGGTAGACAGGCCCACCCGGGGTGAAGGCAAAAGACAGGTAACCAGGAAGAAGGGAGCGGGTTGCTGGGCTTCGTCGATACGAACCACGGGGTCAAGGTATAAAACGGGTAACCAAGAAAAGATGAGCAGCTTGCTCGGCCTGGTAGACACGCCCCCCGCAGTGAAGGCAGCAGACACGTAACAAAGAACAGGTGAGCAGCTTGCTCGGCATGGTGGACACAACCCCAGGGGTGAATGCAGAAGACATGTAAAGAAAAATAGGTGAGCAGCTTGAAAGGCCTGGTAGACAGGCCCACCCCGGTGAAGGCGAAACACAGGTAACCAGGAACAGGAGAGCGGGTTACTGGGTCTCGTCAACACGCCCCACGGGGTCAAGGCATAAAACGGGTAACAAAGAAAAGGTGAGCAGCTTGCTCAGCCTGGTAGACACACCCCAAGGAGTGAAGGCAGCAGACACGTAACAAAGAATAGGTGAGCAGCTTGCTCGGCGTGGTAGACACGCCCCACGGGGTGAAGGCACAAGACAGGTAAGGAAAAATAGGTGAGCAGATAGCTCGGCCTGCTAGACAGGCCCACCCGGTGTGAAGGCGAAAGACAGGTAACCAGGAAGAAGGGAGCGGGTTGCTGGGCTTCGTCGATACGAACAACGGGGTCAAGGTATAAAACGGGTAACCAAGAAAAGATGAGCAGCTTGCACGGCCTGGTAGACACGCCCCCGGAGTGAAGGCAGCAGACACGTAACAAAGAACAGGTGAGCAGCTTGCTCGGCATGGTGGACACGCCCCCCGTGGTGAATGCAGAAGACATGTAAAGAAAAATAGGTGAGCAGATTGAAAGCCCTTGTAGATAGGCCCACCCGGGGTGAAAGCGAAACACAGGTAACCAGGAACAGGAGAGCGGGTTACTGGGTCTCGTCAACACGCCCCACGGGGTCAAGGCATAAAACGGGTAACAAAGAAAAGGTGAGCAGCTTGCTCAGCCTGGTAGACACACCCCCAGAAGTGAAGGCAGCAGACACGTAACAAAGAATAGGTGAGCAGCTTGCTCGGCGGTGTAGACAAGCCCCACGGGGTGAAGGCACAAGACAGGTAAGGAAAAATAGGTGAGCAGCTAGCTCGGCGTGCTAGACAGGCCCACCCGGTGTGAAGGCGAAAGACAGGTAACCAGGAAGAAGGGAGCGGGTTGCTGGGCTTCGTCGATACGAACCACGGGGTCAAGGTATAAAACGGGTAACTAAGAAAAGATGAGCAGCTTGCTCGGCCTGGTAGACACGCCCCCCGCAGTGAACGGCAGCAGACACGTAACAAAGAACAGGTGAGCAGCTTGCTCGGCATGGTGGACACGCCCCCGTGGTGAATGCAGAAGACATGTAAAGAAAAATAGGTGAGCAGCTTGAAAGGCCGGGTAAACAGGCCCCCCGCAGTGAAGGCAGCAGACCCGTAACAAAGAACAGGTGAGCAGCTTGCTCGGCATGGTGGACACGCCCCCCGTGGTGAATGCAGAAGACATGTAAAGAAAAATAGGTGAGCAGATTGAAAGGCCTTGTAGATAGGCCCACCCGGGGTGAAAGCGAAACACAGGTAACCAGGAACAGGAGAGCGGGTTACTGGGTCTCGTCAACACGCCCCACGGGGTCAAGGCATAAAACGGGTAACAAAGAAAAGGTGAGCAGCTTGCTCAGCCTGGTAGACACACCCCAAGGAGTGAAGGCAGCAGACACGTAACAAAGAATAGGTGAGCAGCTTGCTCGGCGTGGTAGACACGCCCCATGGGGTGAAGGCACAAGACAGGTAAGGAAAAATAGGTGAGCAGATAGCTCGGCCTGCTAGACAGGCCCACCCGGTGTGAAGGCGAAAGACAGGTAACCAGGAAGAAGGGAGCGGGTTGCTGGGCTTCGTCGATACGAACCACGGGTTCAAGGTATAAAACGGGTAACCAAGAAAAGATGAGCAGCTTGCTCGGCCTGGTAGACACGCCCCCGGAGTGAAGGCAGCAGACATGTAACAAAGAACAGGTGAGCAGCTTGCTCGGCATGGTGGACACGCCCCCGTGGTGAATGCAGAAGACATGTAAAGAAAAATAGGTGAGCAGCTTGAAAGGCCTGGTAGACAGGCCCACCCCGGTGAAGGCGAAAAACAGGTAACCAGGAAGAAGGGAGCGGGTTGCTGGGCTTCGTCGATACGAACCACGGGTTCAAGGTATAAAACGGGTAACCAAGAAAAGATGAGCAGCTTGCTCGGCCTGGTAGACACGCCCCCGAAGTGAAGGCAGCAGACATGTAACAAAGAACAGGTGAGCAGCTTGCTCGGCATGGTGGACACGCCCCCGTGGTGAATGCAGAAGACATGTAAAGAAAAATAGGTGAGCAGCTTGAAAGGCCGGGTAGAGAGGCCCCCCGCAGTGAAGGCAGCAGACCCGTAACAAAGAACAGGTGAACAGCTTGCTCGGCAAGGTGGACACTCCCCCGTGGTGAATGCAGAAGACATGTAAAGAAAAATAGGTGAGCAGCTTGAAAGGCCGGGTAGACAGGCCCCCCGCAGTGAAGGCAGCAGACCCGTAACAAAGAACAGGTGAACAGCTTGCTCGGCAAGGTGGACACTTCCCCGTGGTGAATGCAGAGGACATGTAAAGAAAAATACATGAGAAGCTTGAAAGGCCTGGTAGACAGGCCCACCCGGGGTGAAGGCAAAAGACAGGTAACCAGGAAGAAGGGAGCGGGTTGCTGGGCTTCGTCGATACGAACCACGGGGTCAAGGTATAAAACGGGTAACCAAGAAAAGATGAGCAGCTTGCTCGGCCTGGAAGACACGCCCCCGAAGTGAAGGCAGCAGACACGTAACAAAGAACAGGTGAGCAGCTTGTTCGGCATGGTGGACACGCCCCCGTGGTGAATGCAGAAGACATGTAAAGAAAAATAGGTGAGCAGCTTGAAAGGCCTGGTAGACAGGCCCACCCCGGTGAAGGCGAAACACAGGTAACCAGGAACAGGAGAGCGGGTTACTGGGCCTCGTCAATACGCCCCACGGGGTCAAGGCATAAAACGGGTAACAAAGAAAAGGTGAGCAGCTTGCTCAGCCTGGTAGACACACCCCCGGGAGTGAAGGCAGCAGAAACGTAACAAAGAATAGGTGAGCAGCTTGCTCGGTGGGGTAGAAACGCCCCACCGGGTGAAGGCACAAGACAGGTAAGGAAAAATGGGTGAGCAGCTAACTGGTCCTGGTAGACAGGCCCACCCGGTGTGAAGGCGAAAAACAGGTAACCAGGAAGAAGGGAGCGGGTTGCTGGGCTTCGTCGATACGAACCACGGGGTCAAGGTATAAAACGGGTAACCAAGAAAAGATGAGCAGCTTGCACGGCCTGGTAGACACGCCCCAGGAGTGAAGGCAGCAGACACGTAACAAAGAACAGGTGAGCAGCTTGCTCGGCATGGTGGACACGCCCCCTTGGTGAATGCAGAAGACATGTAAAGAAAAATAGGTGAGCAGCTTGAAAGGCCGGGTAGACAGGCCCCCCGCAGTGAAGGCAGCAGACCCGTAACAAAGAACAGGTGAACAGCTTGCTCGGCAAGGTGGACACTTCCCCGTGGTGAATGCAGAAGACATGTAAAGAAAAATACATGAGAAGCTTGAAAGGCCTGGTAGACAGGCCCACCCGGGGTGAAGGCAAAAGACAGGTAACCAGGAAGAAGGGAGCGGGTTGCTGGGCTTCGTCGATACGAACCACGGGGTCAAGGTATAAAACGGGTAACCAAGAAAAGATGAGCAGCTTGCACGGCCTGGTAGACACGCCCCCGGAGTGAAGGCAGCAGACACGTAACAAAGAACAGGTGAGCAGCTTGCTCGGCATGGTGGACACGCCCCCGTGGTGAATGCAGAAGACATGTAAAGAAAAATAGGTGAGCAGCTTGAAAGGCCTGGTAGACAGGCCCACCCCGGTGAAGGCGAAACACAGGTAACCAGGAACAGGAGAGCGGGTTACTGGGTCTCGTCAACACGCCCCACGGGGTCAAGGCATAAAACGGGTAACAAAGAAAAGGTGAGCAGCTTGCTCAGCCTGGTAGACACACCCCAAGGAGTGAAGGCAGCAGACACGTAACAAAGAATAGGTGAGCAGCTTGCTCGGCGTGGTAGACACGCCCCATGGGGTGAAGGCACAAGACAGGTAAGGAAAAATAGGTGAGCAGATAGCTCGGCCTGCTAGACAGGCCCACCCGGTGTGAAGGCGAAAGACAGGTAACCAGGAAGAAGGGAGCGGGTTGCTGGGCTTCGTCGATACGAACCACAGGGTCAAGGTATAAAACGGGTAACCAAGAAAAGATGAGCATCTTGCTCGGCCTGGTAGACACGCCGCCCGCAGTGAACGGCAGCAGACACGTAACAAAGAACAGGTGAGCAGCTTGTTCGGCATGGTGGACACGCCCCCGTGGTGAATGCAGAAGACATGTAAAGAAAAATAGGTGAGCAGCTTGAAAGGCCGGGTAGAGAGGGCCCCCGCAGTGAAGGCAGCAGACCCGTAACAAAGAACAGGTGAACAGCTTGCTCGGCAAGGTGGACACTCCCCCGTGGTGAATGCAGAAGACATGTAAAGAAAAATACATGAGAAGCTTGAAAGGCCTGGTAGACAGGCCCACCCGGGGTGAAGGCAAAAGACAGGTAACCAGGAAGAAGGGAGCGGGTTGCTGGGCTTCGTCGATACGAACCACGGGGTCAAGGTATAAAACGGGTAACCAAGAAAAGATGAGCAGCTTGCTCGGCCTGGTAGACACGCCCCCCGCAGTGAAGGCAGCAGACACGTAACAAAGAACAGGTGAGCAGCTTGCTCGGCATGGTGGACACAACCCCCGGGGTGAATGCAGAAGACATGTAAAGAAAAATAGGTGAGCAGATTGAAAGGCCTTGTAAATAGGCCCACCCGGGGTGAAAGCGAAACACAGGTAACCAGGAACAGGAGAGCGGGTTACTGGGTCTCGTCAACACGCCCCACGGGGTCAAGGCATAAAACGGGTAACAAAGAAAAGGTGAGCAGCTTGCTCAGCCTGGTAGACACACCCCCAGGAGTGAAGGCAGCAGACACGTAACAAAGAATAGGTGAGCAGCTTGCTCGGCGGGGTAGACACGCCCCACGGGGTGAAGGCACAAGACAGGTAAGGAAAAATGGGTGAGCAGCTAGCTCGGCCTGATAGACAGGCCCACCCGGTGTGAAGGCGAAAGACAGGTAACCAGGAAGAAGGGAGCGGGTTGCTGGGCTTCGTCGATACGAACCACGGGGTCAAGGTATAAAACGGGTAACCAAGAAAAGATGAGCAGCTTGCACGGCCTGGTAGACACGCCCCCGGAGTGAAGGCAGCAGACACGTAACAAAGAACAGGTGAGCAGCTTGCTCGGCATGGTGGACACGCCCCCGTGGTGAATGCAGAAGACATGTAAAGAAAAATAGGTGAGCAGCTTGAAAGGCCTGGTAGACAGGCCCACCCCGGTGAAGGCGAAACACAGGTAACCAGGAACAGGAGAGCGGGTTACTGGGTCTCGTCAACACGCCCCACGGGGTCAAGGCATAAAACGGGTAACAAAGAAAAGGTGAGCAGCTTGCTCAGCCTGGTAGACACACCCCAAGGAGTGAAGGCAGCAGACACGTAACAAAGAATAGGTGAGCAGCTTGCTCGGCGTGGTAGACACGCCCCATGGGGTGAAGGCACAAGACAGGTAAGGAAAAATAGGTGAGCAGATAGCTCGGCCTGCTAGACAGGCCCACCCGGTGTGAAGGCGAAAGACAGGTAACCAGGAAGAAGGGAGCGGGTTGCTGGGCTTCGTCGATACGAACCACAGGGTCAAGGTATAAAACGGGTAACCAAGAAAAGATGAGCAGCTTGCTCGGCCTGGTAGACACGCCGCCCGCAGTGAACGGCAGCAGACACGTAACAAAGAACAGGTGAGCAGCTTGTTCGGCATGGTGGACACGCCCCCGTGGTGAATGCAGAAGACATGTAAAGAAAAATAGGTGAGCAGCTTGAAAGGCCGGGTAGAGAGGCCCCCCGCAGTGAAGGCAGCAGACCCGTAACAAAGAACAGGTGAACAGCTTGCTCGGCAAGGTGGACACTCCCCCGTGGTGAATGCAGAAGACATGTAAAGAAAAATACATGAGAAGCTTGAAAGGCCTGGTAGACAGGCCCACCCGGGGTGAAGGCAAAAGACAGGTAACCAGGAAGAAGGGAGCGGGTTGCTGGGCTTCGTCGATACGAACCACGGGGTCAAGGTATAAAACGGGTAACCAAGAAAAGATGAGCAGCTTGCTCGGCCTGGTAGACACGCCCCCCGCAGTGAAGGCAGCAGACACGTAACAAAGAACAGGTGAGCAGCTTGCTCGGCATGGTGGACACAACCCCCGGGGTGAATGCAGAAGACATGTAAAGAAAAATAGGTGAGCAGATTGAAAGGCCTTGTAAATAGGCCCACCCGGGGTGAAAGCGAAACACAGGTAACCAGGAACAGGAGAGCGGGTTACTGGGTCTCGTCAACACGCCCCACGGGGTCAAGGCATAAAACGGGTAACAAAGAAAAGGTGAGCAGCTTGCTCAGCCTGGTAGACACACCCCCAGGAGTGAAGGCAGCAGACACGTAACAAAGAATAGGTGAGCAGCTTGCTCGGCGGGGTAGACACGCCCCACGGGGTGAAGGCACAAGACAGGTAAGGAAAAATGGGTGAGCAGCTAGCTCGGCCTGATAGACAGGCCCACCCGGTGTGAAGGCGAAAGACAGGTAACCAGGAAGAAGGGAGCGGGTTGCTGGGCTTCGTCGATACGAACCACGGGGTCAAGGTATAAAACGGGTAACCAAGAAAAGATGAGCAGCTTGCACGGCCTGGTAGACACGCCCCCGGAGTGAAGGCAGCAGACACGTAACAAAGAACAGGTGAGCAGCTTGCTCGGCATGGTGGACACGCCCCCCGTGGTGAATGCAGAAGACATGTAAAGAAAAATAGGTGAGCAGCTTGAAAGGCCGGGTAGAGAGGCCCCCCGCAGTGAAGGCAGCAGACCCGTAACAAAGAACAGGTGAACAGCTTGATCGGCAAGGTGGACACTCCCCCGTGGTGAATGCAGAAGACATGTAAAGAAAAATAGGTGAGCAGCTTGAAAGGCCGGGTAGACAGGCCCCCCGCAGTGAAGGCAGCAGACCCGTAACAAAGAACAGGTGAACAGCTTGCTCGGCAAGGTGGACACTTCCCCGTGGTGAATGCAGAGGACATGTAAAGAAAAATACATGAGAAGCTTGAAAGGCCTGGTAGACAGGCCCACCCGGGGTGAAGGCAAAAGACAGGTAACCAGGAAGAAGGGAGCGGGTTGCTGGGCTTCGTCGATACGAACCACGGGGTCAAGGTATAAAACGGGTAACCAAGAAAAGATGAGCAGCTTGCTCGGCCTGGAAGACACGCCCCCGAAGTGAAGGCAGCAGACACGTAACAAAGAACAGGTGAGCAGCTTGTTCGGCATGGTGGACACGCCCCCGTGGTGAATGCAGAAGACATGTAAAGAAAAATAGGTGAGCAGCTTGAAAGGCCTGGTAGACAGGCCCACCCCGGTGAAGGCGAAACACAGGTAACCAGGAACAGGAGAGCGGGTTACTGGGCCTCGTCAATACGCCCCACGGGGTCAAGGCATAAAACGGGTAACAAAGAAAAGGTGAGCAGCTTGCTCAGCCTGGTAGACACACCCCCGGGAGTGAAGGCAGCAGAAACGTAACAAAGAATAGGTGAGCAGCTTGCTCGGTGGGGTAGAAACGCCCCACCGGGTGAAGGCACAAGACAGGTAAGGAAAAATGGGTGAGCAGCTAACTGGTCCTGGTAGACAGGCCCACCCGGTGTGAAGGCGAAAAACAGGTAACCAGGAAGAAGGGAGCGGGTTGCTGGGCTTCGTCGATACGAACCACGGGGTCAAGGTATAAAACGGGTAACCAAGAAAAGATGAGCAGCTTGCACGGCCTGGTAGACACGCCCCAGGAGTGAAGGCAGCAGACACGTAACAAAGAACAGGTGAGCAGCTTGCTCGGCATGGTGGACACGCCCCCTTGGTGAATGCAGAAGACATGTAAAGAAAAATAGGTGAGCAGCTTGAAAGGCCGGGTAGACAGGCCCCCCGCAGTGAAGGCAGCAGACCCGTAACAAAGAACAGGTGAACAGCTTGCTCGGCAAGGTGGACACTTCCCCGTGGTGAATGCAGAAGACATGTAAAGAAAAATACATGAGAAGCTTGAAAGGCCTGGTAGACAGGCCCACCCGGGGTGAAGGCAAAAGACAGGTAACCAGGAAGAAGGGAGCGGGTTGCTGGGCTTCGTCGATACGAACCACGGGGTCAAGGTATAAAACGGGTAACCAAGAAAAGATGAGCAGCTTGCACGGCCTGGTAGACACGCCCCCGGAGTGAAGGCAGCAGACACGTAACAAAGAACAGGTGAGCAGCTTGCTCGGCATGGTGGACACGCCCCCGTGGTGAATGCAGAAGACATGTAAAGAAAAATAGGTGAGCAGCTTGAAAGGCCTGGTAGACAGGCCCACCCCGGTGAAGGCGAAACACAGGTAACCAGGAACAGGAGAGCGGGTTACTGGGTCTCGTCAACACGCCCCACGGGGTCAAGGCATAAAACGGGTAACAAAGAAAAGGTGAGCAGCTTGCTCAGCCTGGTAGACACACCCCAAGGAGTGAAGGCAGCAGACACGTAACAAAGAATAGGTGAGCAGCTTGCTCGGCGTGGTAGACACGCCCCATGGGGTGAAGGCACAAGACAGGTAAGGAAAAATAGGTGAGCAGATAGCTCGGCCTGCTAGACAGGCCCACCCGGTGTGAAGGCGAAAGACAGGTAACCAGGAAGAAGGGAGCGGGTTGCTGGGCTTCGTCGATACGAACCACAGGGTCAAGGTATAAAACGGGTAACCAAGAAAAGATGAGCATCTTGCTCGGCCTGGTAGACACGCCGCCCGCAGTGAACGGCAGCAGACACGTAACAAAGAACAGGTGAGCAGCTTGTTCGGCATGGTGGACACGCCCCCGTGGTGAATGCAGAAGACATGTAAAGAAAAATAGGTGAGCAGCTTGAAAGGCCGGGTAGAGAGGGCCCCCGCAGTGAAGGCAGCAGACCCGTAACAAAGAACAGGTGAACAGCTTGCTCGGCAAGGTGGACACTCCCCCGTGGTGAATGCAGAAGACATGTAAAGAAAAATACATGAGAAGCTTGAAAGGCCTGGTAGACAGGCCCACCCGGGGTGAAGGCAAAAGACAGGTAACCAGGAAGAAGGGAGCGGGTTGCTGGGCTTCGTCGATACGAACCACGGGGTCAAGGTATAAAACGGGTAACCAAGAAAAGATGAGCAGCTTGCTCGGCCTGGTAGACACGCCCCCCGCAGTGAAGGCAGCAGACACGTAACAAAGAACAGGTGAGCAGCTTGCTCGGCATGGTGGACACAACCCCCGGGGTGAATGCAGAAGACATGTAAAGAAAAATAGGTGAGCAGATTGAAAGGCCTTGTAAATAGGCCCACCCGGGGTGAAAGCGAAACACAGGTAACCAGGAACAGGAGAGCGGGTTACTGGGTCTCGTCAACACGCCCCACGGGGTCAAGGCATAAAACGGGTAACAAAGAAAAGGTGAGCAGCTTGCTCAGCCTGGTAGACACACCCCCAGGAGTGAAGGCAGCAGACACGTAACAAAGAATAGGTGAGCAGCTTGCTCGGCGGGGTAGACACGCCCCACGGGGTGAAGGCACAAGACAGGTAAGGAAAAATGGGTGAGCAGCTAGCTCGGCCTGATAGACAGGCCCACCCGGTGTGAAGGCGAAAGACAGGTAACCAGGAAGAAGGGAGCGGGTTGCTGGGCTTCGTCGATACGAACCACGGGGTCAAGGTATAAAACGGGTAACCAAGAAAAGATGAGCAGCTTGCACGGCCTGGTAGACACGCCCCCGGAGTGAAGGCAGCAGACACGTAACAAAGAACAGGTGAGCAGCTTGCTCGGCATGGTGGACACGCCCCCGTGGTGAATGCAGAAGACATGTAAAGAAAAATAGGTGAGCAGCTTGAAAGGCCTGGTAGACAGGCCCACCCCGGTGAAGGCGAAACACAGGTAACCAGGAACAGGAGAGCGGGTTACTGGGTCTCGTCAACACGCCCCACGGGGTCAAGGCATAAAACGGGTAACAAAGAAAAGGTGAGCAGCTTGCTCAGCCTGGTAGACACACCCCAAGGAGTGAAGGCAGCAGACACGTAACAAAGAATAGGTGAGCAGCTTGCTCGGCGTGGTAGACACGCCCCATGGGGTGAAGGCACAAGACAGGTAAGGAAAAATAGGTGAGCAGATAGCTCGGCCTGCTAGACAGGCCCACCCGGTGTGAAGGCGAAAGACAGGTAACCAGGAAGAAGGGAGCGGGTTGCTGGGCTTCGTCGATACGAACCACAGGGTCAAGGTATAAAACGGGTAACCAAGAAAAGATGAGCAGCTTGCTCGGCCTGGTAGACACGCCGCCCGCAGTGAACGGCAGCAGACACGTAACAAAGAACAGGTGAGCAGCTTGTTCGGCATGGTGGACACGCCCCCGTGGTGAATGCAGAAGACATGTAAAGAAAAATAGGTGAGCAGCTTGAAAGGCCGGGTAGAGAGGCCCCCCGCAGTGAAGGCAGCAGACCCGTAACAAAGAACAGGTGAACAGCTTGCTCGGCAAGGTGGACACTCCCCCGTGGTGAATGCAGAAGACATGTAAAGAAAAATACATGAGAAGCTTGAAAGGCCTGGTAGACAGGCCCACCCGGGGTGAAGGCAAAAGACAGGTAACCAGGAAGAAGGGAGCGGGTTGCTGGGCTTCGTCGATACGAACCACGGGGTCAAGGTATAAAACGGGTAACCAAGAAAAGATGAGCAGCTTGCTCGGCCTGGTAGACACGCCCCCCGCAGTGAAGGCAGCAGACACGTAACAAAGAACAGGTGAGCAGCTTGCTCGGCATGGTGGACACAACCCCCGGGGTGAATGCAGAAGACATGTAAAGAAAAATAGGTGAGCAGATTGAAAGGCCTTGTAAATAGGCCCACCCGGGGTGAAAGCGAAACACAGGTAACCAGGAACAGGAGAGCGGGTTACTGGGTCTCGTCAACACGCCCCACGGGGTCAAGGCATAAAACGGGTAACAAAGAAAAGGTGAGCAGCTTGCTCAGCCTGGTAGACACACCCCCAGGAGTGAAGGCAGCAGACACGTAACAAAGAATAGGTGAGCAGCTTGCTCGGCGGGGTAGACACGCCCCACGGGGTGAAGGCACAAGACAGGTAAGGAAAAATGGGTGAGCAGCTAGCTCGGCCTGATAGACAGGCCCACCCGGTGTGAAGGCGAAAGACAGGTAACCAGGAAGAAGGGAGCGGGTTGCTGGGCTTCGTCGATACGAACCACGGGGTCAAGGTATAAAACGGGTAACCAAGAAAAGATGAGCAGCTTGCACGGCCTGGTAGACACGCCCCCGGAGTGAAGGCAGCAGACACGTAACAAAGAACAGGTGAGCAGCTTGCTCGGCATGGTGGACACGCCCCCCGTGGTGAATGCAGAAGACATGTAAAGAAAAATAGGTGAGCAGATTGAAAGCCCTTGTAGATAGGCCCACCCGGGGTGAAAGCGAAACACAGGTAACCAGGAACAGGAGAGCGGGTTACTGGGTCTCGTCAACACGCCCCACGGGGTCAAGGCATAAAACGGGTAACAAAGAAAAGGTGAGCAGCTTGCTCAGCCTGGTAGACACACCCCCAGAAGTGAAGGCAGCAGACACGTAACAAAGAATAGGTGAGCAGCTTGCTCGGCGGTGTAGACAAGCCCCACGGGGTGAAGGCACAAGACAGGTAAGGAAAAATAGGTGAGCAGCTAGCTCGGCGTGCTAGACAGGCCCACCCGGTGTGAAGGCGAAAGACAGGTAACCAGGAAGAAGGGAGCGGGTTGCTGGGCTTCGTCGATACGAACCACGGGGTCAAGGTATAAAACGGGTAACTAAGAAAAGATGAGCAGCTTGCTCGGCCTGGTAGACACGCCCCCCGCAGTGAACGGCAGCAGACACGTAACAAAGAACAGGTGAGCAGCTTGCTCGGCATGGTGGACACGCCCCCGTGGTGAATGCAGAAGACATGTAAAGAAAAATAGGTGAGCAGCTTGAAAGGCCGGGTAGACAGGCCCCCCGCAGTGAAGGCAGCAGACCCGTAACAAAGAACAGGTGAGCAGCTTGCTCGGCATGGTGGACACGCCCCCCGTGGTGAATCCAGAAGACATGTAAAGAAAAATAGGTGAGCAGATTGAAAGGCCTTGTAGATAGGCCCACCCGGGGTGAAAGCGAAACACAGGTAACCAGGAACAGGAGAGCGGGTTACTGGGTCTCGTCAACACGCCCCACGGGGTCAAGGCATAAAACGGGTAACAAAGAAAAGGTGAGCAGCTTGCTCAGCCTGGTAGACACACCCCAAGGAGTGAAGGCAGCAGACACGTAACAAAGAATAGGTGAGCAGCTTGCTCGGCGTGGTAGACACGCCCCATGGGGTGAAGGCACAAGACAGGTAAGGAAAAATAGGTGAGCAGATAGCTCGGCCTGCTAGACAGGCCCACCCGGTGTGAAGGCGAAAGACAGGTAACCAGGAAGAAGGGAGCGGGTTGCTGGGCTTCGTCGATACGAACCACAGGGTCAAGGTATAAAACGGGTAACCAAGAAAAGATGAGCAGCTTGCTCGGCCTGGTAGACACGCCGCCCGCAGTGAACGGCAGCAGACACGTAACAAAGAACAGGCGAGCAGCTTGTTCGGCATGGTGGACACGCCCCCGTGGTGAATGCAGAAGACATGTAAAGAAAAATAGGTGAGCAGCTTGAAAGGCCGGGTAGAGAGGCCCCCCGCAGTGAAGGCAGCAGACCCGTAACAAAGAACAGGTGAACAGCTTGCTCGGCAAGGTGGACACTCCCCCGTGGTGAATGCAGAAGACATGTAAAGAAAAATACATGAGAAGCTTGAAAGGCCTGGTAGACAGGCCCACCCGGGGTGAAGGCAAAAGACAGGTAACCAGGAAGAAGGGAGCGGGTTGCTGGGCTTCGTCGATACGAACCACGGGGTCAAGGTATAAAACGGGTAACCAAGAAAAGATGAGCAGCTTGCTCGGCCTGGTAGACACGCCCCCCGCAGTGAAGGCAGCAGACACGTAACAAAGAACAGGTGAGCAGCTTGCTCGGCATGGTGGACACAACCCCCGGGGTGAATGCAGAAGACATGTAAAGAAAAATAGGTGAGCAGATTGAAAGGCCTTGTAAATAGGCCCACCCGGGGTGAAAGCGAAACACAGGTAACCAGGAACAGGAGAGCGGGTTACTGGGTCTCGTCAACACGCCCCACGGGGTCAAGGCATAAAACGGGTAACAAAGAAAAGGTGAGCAGCTTGCTCAGCCTGGTAGACACACCCCCAGGAGTGAAGGCAGCAGACACGTAACAAAGAATAGGTGAGCAGCTTGCTCGGCGGGGTAGACACGCCCCACGGGGTGAAGGCACAAGACAGGTAAGGAAAAATGGGTGAGCAGCTAGCTCGGCCTGATAGACAGGCCCACCCGGTGTGAAGGCGAAAGACAGGTAACCAGGAAGAAGGGAGCGGGTTGCTGGGCTTCGTCGATACGAACCACGGGGTCAAGGTATAAAACGGGTAACCAAGAAAAGATGAGCAGCTTGCACGGCCTGGTAGACACGCCCCCGGAGTGAAGGCAGCAGACACGTAACAAAGAACAGGTGAGCAGCTTGCTCGGCATGGTGGACACGCCCCCCGTGGTGAATGCAGAAGACATGTAAAGAAAAATAGGTGAGCAGATTGAAAGCCCTTGTAGATAGGCCCACCCGGGGTGAAAGCGAAACACAGGTAACCAGGAACAGGAGAGCGGGTTACTGGGTCTCGTCAACACGCCCCACGGGGTCAAGGCATAAAACGGGTAACAAAGAAAAGGTGAGCAGCTTGCTCAGCCTGGTAGACACACCCCCAGAAGTGAAGGCAGCAGACACGTAACAAAGAATAGGTGAGCAGCTTGCTCGGCGGTGTAGACAAGCCCCACGGGGTGAAGGCACAAGACAGGTAAGGAAAAATAGGTGAGCAGCTAGCTCGGCGTGCTAGACAGGCCCACCCGGTGTGAAGGCGAAAGACAGGTAACCAGGAAGAAGGGAGCGGGTTGCTGGGCTTCGTCGATACGAACCACGGGGTCAAGGTATAAAACGGGTAACTAAGAAAAGATGAGCAGCTTGCTCGGCCTGGTAGACACGCCCCCCGCAGTGAACGGCAGCAGACACGTAACAAAGAACAGGTGAGCAGCTTGCTCGGCATGGTGGACACGCCCCCGTGGTGAATGCAGAAGACATGTAAAGAAAAATAGGTGAGCAGCTTGAAAGGCCGGGTAGACAGGCCCCCCGCAGTGAAGGCAGCAGACCCGTAACAAAGAACAGGTGAGCAGCTTGCTCGGCATGGTGGACACGCCCCCCGTGGTGAATGCAGAAGACATGTAAAGAAAAATAGGTGAGCAGATTGAAAGGCCTTGTAGATAGGCCCACCCGGGGTGAAAGCGAAACACAGGTAACCAGGAACAGGAGAGCGGGTTACTGGGTCTCGTCAACACGCCCCACGGGGTCAAGGCATAAAACGGGTAACAAAGAAAAGGTGAGCAGCTTGCTCAGCCTGGTAGACACACCCCAAGGAGTGAAGGCAGCAGACACGTAACAAAGAATAGGTGAGCAGCTTGCTCGGCGTGGTAGACACGCCCCATGGGGTGAAGGCACAAGACAGGTAAGGAAAAATAGGTGAGCAGATAGCTCGGCCTGCTAGACAGGCCCACCCGGTGTGAAGGCGAAAGACAGGTAACCAGGAAGAAGGGAGCGGGTTGCTGGGCTTCGTCGATACGAACCACAGGGTCAAGGTATAAAACGGGTAACCAAGAAAAGATGAGCAGCTTGCTCGGCCTGGTAGACACGCCGCCCGCAGTGAACGGCAGCAGACACGTAACAAAGAACAGGTGAGCAGCTTGTTCGGCATGGTGGACACGCCCCCGTGGTGAATGCAGAAGACATGTAAAGAAAAATAGGTGAGCAGCTTGAAAGGCCGGGTAGAGAGGCCCCCCGCAGTGAAGGCAGCAGACCCGTAACAAAGAACAGGTGAACAGCTTGCTCGGCAAGGTGGACACTCCCCCGTGGTGAATGCAGAAGACATGTAAAGAAAAATAGGTGAGCAGATTGAAAGCCCTTGTAGATAGGCCCACCCGGGGTGAAAGCGAAACACAGGTAACCAGGAACAGGAGAGCGGGTTACTGGGTCTCGTCAATACACCCCACGGGGTCAAGGCATAAAACGGGTAACAAAGAAAAGGTGAGCAGCTTGCTCAGCCTGGTAGACACACCCCCAGGAGTGAAGGCAGCAGACACGTAACAAAGAATAGGTGAGCAGCTTGCTCGGCGGGGTAGACACGCCCCACGGGGTGAACGCACAAGACAGGTAAGGAAAAATAGGTGAGCAGCTAGCTCGGCCTGGTAGACAGGCCCACCCGGTGTGAAGGCGAAAGACAGGCAACCAGGAAGAAGGGAGCGGGTTGCTGGGCTTCGTCGATACGAACCACGGGGTCAAGGTATAAAACGGGTAACCAAGAAAAGATGAGCAGCTTGCACGGCCTGGTAGACACGCCGCCGGAGTGAAGGCAGCAGACACGTAACAAAGAACAGGTGAGCAGCTTGCTCGGCATGGTGGACACGCCCCCGTGGTGAATGCAGAAGACATGTAAAGAAAAATAGGTGAGCAGATTGAAAGGCCTTGTAGATAGGCCCACCCGGGGTGAAAGCGAAACACAGGTAACCAGGAACAGGAGAGCGGGTTACTGGGTCTCGTCAACACGCCCCACGGGGTCAAGGCATAAAACGGGTAACAAAGAAAAGGTGAGCAGCTTGCTCAGCCTGGTAGACACACCCCAAGGAGTGAAGGCAGCAGACACGTAACAAAGAATAGGTGAGCAGCTTGCTCGGCGTGGTAGACACGCCCCATGGGTTGAAGGCACAAGACAGGTAAGGAAAAATAGGTGAGCAGATAGCTCGGCCTGCTAGACAGGCCCACCCGGTGTGAAGGCGAAAGACAGGTAACCAGGAAGAAGGGAGCGGGTTGCTGGGCTTCGTCGATACGAACCACAGGGTCAAGGTATAAAACGGGTAACCAAGAAAAGATGAGCAGCTTGCTCGGCCTGGTAGACACGCCGCCCGCAGTGAACGGCAGCAGACACGTAACAAAGAACAGGTGAGCAGCTTGTTCGGCATGGTGGACACGCCCCCGTGGTGAATGCAGAAGACATGTAAAGAAAAATAGGTGAGCAGCTTGAAAGGCCGGGTAGAGAGGCCCCCCGCAGTGAAGGCAGCAGACCCGTAACAAAGAACAGGTGAACAGCTTGCTCGGCAAGGTGGACACTCCCCCGTGGTGAATGCAGAAGACATGTAAAGAAAAATAGGTGAGCAGATTGAAAGCCCTTGTAGATAGGCCCACCCGGGGTGAAATGAAACACAGGTAACCAGGAACAGGAGAGCGGGTTACTGGGTCTCGTCAATACACCCCACGGGGTCAAGGCATAAAACGGGTAACAAAGAAAAGGTGAGCAGCTTGCTCAGCCTGGTAGACACACCCCCAGGAGTGAAGGCAGCAGACACGTAACAAAGAATAGGTGAGCAGCTTGCTCGGCGGGGTAGACACGCCCCACGGGGTGAACGCACAAGACAGGTAAGGAAAAATAGGTGAGCAGCTAGCTCGGCCTGGTAGACAGGCCCACCCGGTGTGAAGGCGAAAGACAGGTAACCAGGAAGAAGGGAGCGGGTTGCTGGGCTTCGTCGATACGAACCACGGGGTCAAGGTATAAAACGGGTAACCAAGAAAAGATGAGCAGCTTGCTCGGCCTGGTAGACACGCCCCCCGCAGTGAACGGCAGCAGACACGTAACAAAGAACAGGTGAGCAGCTTGCTCGGCATGGTGGACACGCCCCCGTGGTGAATGCAGAAGACATGTAAAGAAAAATAGGTGAGCAGCTTGAAAGGCCGGGTAGACAGGCCCCCCGCAGTGAAGGCAGCAGACCCGTAACAAAGAACAGGTGAACAGCTTGCTCGGCAAGGTGGACACTTCCCCGTGGTGAATGCAGAAGACATGTAAAGAAAAATACATGAGAAGCTTGAAAGGCCTGGTAGACAGGCCCACCCGGGGTGAAGGCAAAAGACAGGTAACCAGGAAGAAGGGAGCGGGTTGCTGGGCTTCGTCGATACGAACCACGGGGTCAAGGTATAAAACGGGTAACCAAGAAAAGATGCGCAGCTTGCTCGGCCTGGAAGACACGCCCCCGAAGTGAAGGCAGCAGACACGTAACAAAGAACAGGTGAGCAGCTTGTTCGGCATGGTGGACACGCCCCCGTGGTGAATGCAGAAGACATGTAAAGAAAAATAGGTGAGCAGCTTGAAAGGCCTGGTAGACAGGCCCACCCCGGTGAAGGCGAAACACAGGTAACCAGGAACAGGAGAGCGGGTTACTGGGCCTCGTCAATACGCCCCACGGGGTCAAGGCATAAAACGGGTAACATAGAAAAGGTGAGCAGCTTGCTCAGCCTGGTAGACACACCCCCGGGAGTGAAGGCAGCAGAAACGTAACAAAGAATAGGTGAGCAGCTTGCTCGGTGGGGTAGAAACGCCCCACCGGGTGAAGGCACAAGACAGGTAAGGAAAAATGGGTGAGCAGCTAACTGGTCCTGGTAGACAGGCCCACCCGGTGTGAAGGCGAAAGACAGGTAACCAGGAAGAAGGGAGCGGGTTGCTGGGCTTCGTCGATACGAACCACGGGGTCAAGGTATAAAACGGGTAACCAAGAAAAGATGAGCAGCTTGCACGGCCTGGTAGACACGCCCCAGGAGTGAAGGCAGCAGACACGTAACAAAGAACAGGTGAGCAGCTTGCTCGGCATGGTGGACACGCCCCCTTGGTGAATGCAGAAGACATGTAAAGAAAAATAGGTGAGCAGCTTGAAAGGCCGGGTAGACAGGCCCCCCGCAGTGAAGGCAGCAGACCCGTAACAAAGAACAGGTGAACAGCTTGCTCGGCAAGGTGGACACTTCCCCGTGGTGAATGCAGAAGACATGTAAAGAAAAATACATGAGAAGCTTGAAAGGCCTGGTAGACAGGCCCACCCGGGGTGAAGGCAAAAGACAGGTAACCAGGAAGAAGGGAGCGGGTTGCTGGGCTTCGTCGATACGAACCACGGGGTCAAGGTATAAAACGGGTAACCAAGAAAAGATGAGCAGCTTGCACGGCCTGGTAGACACGCCCCCGGAGTGAAGGCAGCAGACACGTAACAAAGAACAGGTGAGCAGCTTGCTCGGCATGGTGGACACGCCCCCGTGGTGAATGCAGAAGACATGTAAAGAAAAATAGGTGAGCAGCTTGAAAGGCCGGGTAGACAGGCCCCCCGCAGTGAAGGCAGCAGACCCGTAACAAAGAACAGGTGAGCAGCTTGTTCGGCATGGTGGACACGCCCCCGTGGTGAATGCAGAAGACATGTAAAGAAAAATAGGTGAGCAGATTGAAAGGCGTTGTAGATAGGCCCACCCGGGGTGAAAGCGAAACACAGGTAACCAGGAACAGGAGAGCGGGTTACTGGGTCTCGTCAACACGCCCCACGGGGTCAAGGCATAAAACGGGTAACAAAGAAAAGGTGAGCAGCTTGCTCAGCCTGGTAGACACACCCCAAGGAGTGAAGGCAGCAGACACGTAACAAAGAATAGGTGAGCAGCTTGCTCGGCGTGGTAGACACGCCCCATGGGGTGAAGGCACAAGACAGGTAAGGAAAAATAGGTGAGCAGATAGCTCGGCCTGCTAGACAGGCCCACCCGGTGTGAAGGCGAAAGACAGGTAACCAGGAAGAAGGGAGCGGGTTGCTGGGCTTCGTCGATACGAACCACAGGGTCAAGGTATAAAACGGGTAACCAAGAAAAGATGAGCAGCTTGCTCGGCCTGGTAGACACGCCGCCCGCAGTGAACGGCAGCAGACACGTAACAAAGAACAGGTGAGCAGCTTGTTCGGCATGGTGGACACGCCCCCGTGGTGAATGCAGAAGACATGTAAAGAAAAATAGGTGAGCAGCTTGAAAGGCCGGGTAGAGAGGCCCCCCGCAGTGAAGGCAGCAGACCCGTAACAAAGAACAGGTGAACAGCTTGCTCGGCAAGGTGGACACTCCCCCGTGGTGAATGCAGAAGACATGTAAAGAAAAATACATGAGAAGCTTGAAAGGCCTGGTAGACAGGCCCACCCGGGGTGAAGGCAAAAGACAGGTAACCAGGAAGAAGGGAGCGGGTTGCTGGGCTTCGTCGATACGAACCACGGGGTCAAGGTATAAAACGGGTAACCAAGAAAAGATGAGCAGCTTGCTCGGCCTGGTAGACACGCCCCCCGCAGTGAAGGCAGCAGACACGTAACAAAGAACAGGTGAGCAGCTTGCTCGGCATGGTGGACACAACCCCCGGGGTGAATGCAGAAGACATGTAAAGAAAAATAGGTGAGCAGATTGAAAGGCCTTGTAAATAGGCCCACCCGGGGTGAAAGCGAAACACAGGTAACCAGGAACAGGAGAGCAGGTTACTGGGTCTCGTCAACACGCCCAACGGGGTCAAGGCATAAAACGGGTAACAAAGAAAAGGTGAGCAGCTTGCTCAGCCTGGTAGACACACCCCCAGGAGTGAAGGCAGCAGACACGTAACAAAGAATAGGTGAGCAGCTTGCTCGGCGGGGTAGACACGCCCCACGGGGTGAAGGCACAAGACAGGTAAGGAAAAATGGGTGAGCAGCTAGCTCGGCCTGATAGACAGGCCCACCCGGTGTGAAGGCGAAAGACAGGTAACCAGGAAGAAGGGAGCGGGTTGCTGGGCTTCGTCGATACGAACCACGGGGTCAAGGTATAAAACGGGTAACCAAGAAAAGATGAGCAGCTTGCACGGCCTGGTAGACACGCCCCCGGAGTGAAGGCAGCAGACACGTAACAAAGAACAGGTGAGCAGCTTGCTCGGCATGGTGGACACGCCCCCCGTGGTGAATGCAGAAGACATGTAAAGAAAAATAGGTGAGCAGATTGAAAGCCCTTGTAGATAGGCCCACCCGGGGTGAAAGCGAAACACAGGTAACCAGGAACAGGAGAGCGGGTTACTGGGTCTCGTCAACACGCCCCACGGGGTCAAGGCATAAAACGGGTAACAAAGAAAAGGTGAGCAGCTTGCTCAGCCTGGTAGACACACCCCCAGAAGTGAAGGCAGCAGACACGTAACAAAGAATAGGTGAGCAGCTTGCTCGGCGGTGTAGACAAGCCCCACGGGGTGAAGGCACAAGACAGGTAAGGAAAAATAGGTGAGCAGCTAGCTCGGCGTGCTAGACAGGCCCACCCGGTGTGAAGGCGAAAGACAGGTAACCAGGAAGAAGGGAGCGGGTTGCTGGGCTTCGTCGATACGAACCACGGGGTCAAGGTATAAAACGGGTAACTAAGAAAAGATGAGCAGCTTGCTCGGCCTGGTAGACACGCCCCCCGCAGTGAACGGCAGCAGACACGTAACAAAGAACAGGTGAGCAGCTTCCTCGACATGGTGGACACGCCCCCGTGGTGAATGCAGAAGACATGTAAAGAAAAATAGGTGAGCAGCTTGAAAGGCCGGGTAGACAGGCCCCCCGCAGTGAAGGCAGCAGACCCGTAACAAAGAACAGGTGAGCAGCTTGCTCGGCATGGTGGACACGCCCCCCGTGGTGAATGCAGAAGACATGTAAAGAAAAATAGGTGAGCAGATTGAAAGGCATTGTAGATAGGCCCACCCGGGGTGAAAGCGAAACACAGGTAACCAGGAACAGGAGAGCGGGTTACTGGGTCTCGTCAACACGCCCCACGGGGTCAAGGCATAAAACGGGTAACAAAGAAAAGGTGAGCAGCTTGCTCAGCCTGGTAGACACACCCCGGGGAGTTAAGGCAGCAGACACGTAACAAAGAATAGGTGAGCAGCTTGCTCGGCGTGGTAGACACGCCCCATGGGGTGAAGGCACAAGACAGGTAAGGAAAAATAGGTGAGCAGATAGCTCGGCCTGCTAGACAGGCCCACCCGGTGTGAAGGCGAAAGACAGGTAACCAGGAAGAAGGGAGCGGGTTGCTGGGCTTCGTCGATACGAATCACAGGGTCAAGGTATAAAACGGGTAACCAAGAAAAGATGAGCAGCTTGCTCGGCCTGGTAGACACGCCGCCCGCAGTGAACGGCAGCAGACACGTAACAAAGAACAGGTGAGCAGCTTGTTCGGCATGGTGGACACGCCCCCGTGGTGAATGCAGAAGACATGTAAAGAAAAAAAGGTGAGCAGCTTGAAAGGCCGGGTAGAGAGGCCCCCCGCAGTGAAGGCAGCAGACCCGTAACAAAGAACAGGTGAACAGCTTGCTCGGCAAGGTGGACACTCCCCCGTGGTGAATGCAGAAGACATGTAAAGAAAAATAGGTGAGCAGATTGAAAGCCCTTGTAGATAGGCCCACCCGGGGTGAAAGCGAAACACAGGTAACCAGGAACAGGAGAGCGGGTTACTGGGTCTCGTCAATACACCCCACGGGGTCAAGGCATAAAACGGGTAACAAAGAAAAGGTGAGCAGCTTGCTCAGCCTGGTAGACACACCCCCAGGAGTGAAGGCAGCAGACACGTAACAAAGAATAGGTGAGCAGCTTGCTCGGCGGGGTAGACACGCCCCACGGGGTGAACGCACAAGACAGGTAAGGAAAAATAGGTGAGCAGCTAGCTCGGCCTGGTAGACAGGCCCACCCGGTGTGAAGGCGAAAGACAGGTAACCAGGAAGAAGGGAGCGGGTTGCTGGGCTTCGTCGATACGAACCACGGGGTCAAGGTATAAAACGGGTAACCAAGAAAAGATGAGCAGCTTGCTCGGCCTGGTAGACACGCCCCCCGCAGTGAACGGCAGCAGACACGTAACAAAGAACAGGTGAGCAGCTTGCTCGGCATGGTGGACACGCCCCCGTGGTGAATGCAGAAGACATGTAAAGAAAAATAGGTGAGCAGCTTGAAAGGCCGGGTAGACAGGCCCCCCGCAGTGAAGGCAGCAGACCCGTAACAAAGAACAGGTGAACAGCTTGCTCGGCAAGGTGGACACTTCCCCGTGGTGAATGCAGAAGACATGTAAAGAAAAATACATGAGAAGCTTGAAAGGCCTGGTAGACAGGCCCACCCGGGGTGAAGGCAAAAGACAGGTAACCAGGAAGAAGGGAGCGGGTTGCTGGGCTTCGTCGATACGAACCACGGGGTCAAGGTATAAAACGGGTAACCAAGAAAAGATGAGCAGCTTGCTCGGCCTGGAAGACACGCCCCCGAAGCGAAGGCAGCAGACACGTAACAAAGAACAGGTGAGCAGCTTGTTCGGCATGGTGGACACGCCCCCGTGGTGAATGCAGAAGACATGTAAAGAAAAATAGGTGAGCAGCTTGAAAGGCCTGGTAGACAGGCCCACCCCGGTGAAGGCGAAACACAGGTAACCAGGAACAGGAGAGCGGGTTACTGGGCCTCGTCAATACGCCCCACGGAGTCAAGGCATAAAACGGGTAACAAAGAAAAGGTGAGCAGCTTGTTCAGCCTGGTAGACACACCCCGGGGAGTTAAGGCAGCAGACACGTAACAAAGAACAGGTGAGCAGCTTGCTCGGCGGGGGGTAGACAGGCCCCACGGGGTGAAGGCAGAAGACAGGTTAGGAAAAATAGGTGAGCAGCTAGCTCGGCCTGGTAGACAGGCCCACCCGGTGTGAAGGCGAAAGACAGGTAACCAGGAAGAAGGGAGCGGGTTGCTGGGCTTCGTCGATACGAACCACGGGTTCAAGGTATAAAACGGGTAACCAAGAAAAGATTAGCAGCTTGCTCGGCCTGGTAGACACGCCCCCGGAGTGAAGGCAGCAGACATGTAACAAAGAACAGGTGAGCAGCTTGCTCGGCATGGTGGACACGCCCCCGTGGTGAATGCAGAAGACATGTAAAGAAAAATAGGTGAGCAGCTTGAAAGGCCTGGTAGACAGGCCCACCCCGGTGAAGGCGAAACACAGGTAACCAGGAACAGGAGAGCGGGTTACTGGGCCTCGTCAATACGCCCCACGGGGTCAAGGCATAAAACGGGTAACAAAGGAAAGGTGAGCAGCCTGCTCAGCCTGGTAGACACACCCCCAGGAGTTAAGGCAGCAGACACGTAACAAAGAATAGGTGAGCAGCTTTCTCAGCGGGGTAGACACGCCCCATGGGGTGAAGGCACAAGACAGGTAAGGAAAAATAGGTGAGCACCTAGCTTGGCCTGGTAGACAGTCCCACCCGGTGTGAAAGAGAAAGACAGGTAACCAGGAAGAAGGGAGCGGGTTGCTGGGCTTCGTCGATACGAACCACGGGGTCAAGGTATAAAACGGGTAACCAAGAAAAGATGAGCAGCTTGCTCGGCCTGGTAGACAGGCCCCCGGAGTGAAGGCAGCAGACACGTAACAAAGAACAGGTGAGCAGCTTACTCGGCATGGTGGACACGCCCCCGTGGTGAATGCAGAAGACATGTAAAGAAAAATAGGTGAGCAGCTTGAAAGGCCTGGTAGACAGGCCCACCCGGGTTGAAGGCGAAACACAGATAACCAGGAACAGGAGAGCGGGTTACTGGGCCTCGTCAATACGCCCCACAGGATCAAGGCATAAAACGGGTAACCAAGAAAAGGTGAGCAGCTTGCTCAGCCTGGTAGACACACCCCCGGGAGTTAAAGCAGCAGACACGTAACAAAGAATAGCTGAGCAGGTTGCTCGGCGGGGTAAACACGCCCCACGGGGTGAAGGCACAAGACAGGTAAGGAAAAATGGGTGAGCAGCTAGCTCGGCCTGGTAGACAGGCCCACCCGGTGTGAAGGCGAAAGACAGGTAACCAGGAAGAAGGGAGCGGGTTGCTGGGCTTCGTCAATACGAACCACGGGGTCAAGGTATAAAACGGGTAACTAAGAAAAGATGAGCAGCTTGCTCGGCCTGGTAGACACGCCCCCGGAGTGAAGGCAGCAGACACGAAACAAAGAACAGGTGAGCAGCTTGCCCGGCGGGGGGTAGACAGGCCCCACGGGGTGAAGGCAGAAGACAGGTAAGGAAAAATAGGTGAGCAGCTAGCTCGGCCTGGTAGACAGGCCCACCCGGTGTGAAGGCGAAAGACAGGTAACCAGGAAGAAGGGAGCGGGTTGCTGGGCTTCGTCGATACGAACCACGGGGTCAAGGTATGAAAAGGGTAACCAAGAAAAGATGAGCACCTTGCTCGGCCTGGTAGACACGCCCCCGTAGTGAAGGCAGCAGACATGTAACAAAGAACAGGTGAGCAGCTTGCTCGGCATGGTGGACACGCCCCCGTGGTGAATGCATAAGACATGTAAAGAAAACCACATGAGCAGTTTGAAAGGCCTGGTAGACATGCCCACCCGGGGTGAAGGCGAAATACAGGTAACCAGGAACAGGAGAGCGGGTTACTGGGTCTCGTCAACACGACCCACGGGGTCAAGGCATAAAACGGGTAACAAAGAAAAGGTGAGCAGCTTGCTCAGCCTGGTAGACACACCCCCAGGAGTGAAGGCAGCAGACACGTAATAAAGAATAGGTGAGCAGCTTGCTCGGCGGTGTAGACACGCCCCACGGGGTGAAGGCACAAGACAGGTAAGGAAAAATAGGTGAGCAGCTAGCTCGGCGTGCTAGACAGGCCCACCCGGTGTGAAGGCGAAAGACAGGTAACCACGAAGAAGAAAGCGGGTTGCTGGGCTTCGTCGATACGAACCACGGGGTCAAGGTATAAAACGGGTAACTAAGAAAAGATGAGCAGCTTGCTCGGCCTGGTAGACACGCCCCCCGTAGTGAACGGCAGCAGACACGTAACAAAGAACAGGTGAGCAGCTTGCTCGGCATGGTGGACACGCCCCCGTGGTGAATGCAGAAGACATGTAAAGAAAAATAGGTGAGCAGCTTGAAAGGCCGGGTAGACAGGCCCCCCGCAGTGAAGGCAGCAGACCCGTAACAAAGAACAGGTGAGTAGCTTGTTCGGCAAGATGGACACTCCCCCGTGGTGAATGCAGAAGACATGTAAAGAAAAATACATGAGAAGCTTGAAAGGCCTGGTAGACAGGCCCACCCGGGGTGAAGGCAAAAGACAGGTAACCAGGAAGAAGGGAGCGGGTTGCTGGGCTTCGTCGATACGAACCACGGGGTCAAGGTATAAAACGGGTAACCAAGAAAAGATGAGCAGCTTGATCGGCCTGGTAGACACGCCCCCCGCAGTGAAGGCAGCAGACACGTAACAAAGAACAGGTGAGCAGCTTGCTCGGCATGGTGGACACGCCCCCCGTGGTGAATGCAGAAGACATGTAAAGAAAAATAGGTGAGCAGATTGAAAGGTCTTGTAGATAGGCCCACCCGGGGTGAAAGCGAAACACAGGTAACCAGGAACAGGAGAGCGGGTTACTGGGTCTCGTCAATACACCCCACGGGGTCAAGGCATAAAACGGGTAACAAAGAATAGGTGAGCAGCTTGCTCGGCGGGGTAGACACGCCCCACGGGGTGAAGGCACAAGACAGGTAAGGAAAAATAGGTGAGCAGCTAGCTCGGCCTGGTAGACAGGCCCACCCGGTGTGAAGGCGAAAGACAGGTAACCAGGAAGAAGGGAGCGGGTTGCTGGGCTTCGTCGATACGAACCACGGGGTCAAGGTATAAAACGGGTAACCAAGAAAAGATGAGCAGCTTGCTCGGCCTTGTAGACACGCCCCCGGAGTGAAGGCAGCAGACATGTAACAAAGAACAGGTGAGCAGCATTCTCGACATAGTGGACACGCCCCCGTGGTGAATGCAGAAGACATGTAAAGAAAAATACATGAGCAGCTTGAAAGGCCTGGTAGACAGGCCCACCCGGGGTGAAGGCGAAATAAAGGTAACCAGGAACAGGAGATCGGGTTACTGGGACTCGTCAATACGCCCCACGGGGTCAAGGCATAAAACGGGTAACAAAGAAAAGGTGAGCAGCTTGTTCAGCCTGGTAGACACACCCCGGGGAGTTAAGGCAGCAGACACGTAACAAAGAACAGGTGAGCAGCTTGCTCGGCGGGGGGTAGACAGGCCCCACGGGGTGAAGGCAGAAGACAGGTAAGGAAAAATAGGTGAGCAGCTAGCTCGGCCTGGTAGACAGGCCCACCCGGTGTGAAGGCGAAAGACAGGTAACCAGGAAGAAGGGAGCGGGTTGCTGGGCTTCGTCGATACGAACCACGGGGTCAAGGTATAAAACGGGTAACCAAGAAAAGATGAGCAGCTTGCTCGGCCTGGTAGACACGCCCCCGGAGTGAAGGCAGCAGACATGTAACAAAGAACAGGTGAGCAGCTTGCTCGGCATGGTGGACACGCCCCCGTGGTGAATGCAGAAGACATGTAAAGAAAAATAGGTGAGCAGCTTGAAAGGCCTGGTCGACAGGCCCACCCGGGGTGAAGGCGAAAAAGAGGTAACCAGGAACAGGAGAGCGGGTTACTGGGCCTCGTCAATACGCCCCACGGGGTCAAGGCATAAAACGGGTAACAAGTAAAGGTGAGCAGATTGTTCAGCCTGGTAGACACACCCCAAGGAGTTAAGGCAGCAGACACGTAACAAAGAATAGGTGAGCAGCTTGCTCGGCGGGGTAGACACGCCCCATGGGGTGAAGGCACAAGACAGGTAAGGAAAAATAGGTGAGCACCTAGCTTGGCCTGGTAGACAGTCCCACCCGGTGTGAAGGAGAAAGACAGGTAACCAGGAAGAAGGGAGCGGGTTGCTGGGCTTCGTCGATACGAACCACGGGGTCAAGGTATAAAACGGGTAACCAAGAAAAGATGAGCAGCTTGCTCGGCCTGGTAGACACGCCCCCGGAGTGAAGGCAGCAGACACGTAACAAAGAACAGGTGAGCAGCTTACTCGGCATGGTGGACACGCCCCCGTGGTGAATGCAGAAGACATGTAAAGAAAAATAGGTGAGCAGCTTGAAAGGCATGGTAGACAGGCCCACCGGGGTTGAAGGCGAAACACAGATAACCAGGAAGAAGGGAGCGGGTTGCTGGGCTTCGTCGATACGAACCACGGGGTCAAAGTATAAAACGGGTAAGCAAGAAAAGATGAGCAGCTTGCTCGGCCTGGTAGACACACCCCCAGGAGTGAAGGCAGCAGACACGTAACAAAGAATAGGTGAGCAGCTTGCTCGGCGGGGTAGACACGCCCCACGGGGTGAAGGCACAAGACAGGTAAGGAAAAATAGGTGAGCACCTAGCTCGGCCTGGTAGACAGGCCCACCCGGTGTGAAGGCGAAAGACAGGTAACCAGGAAGAAGGGAGCGGGTTGCTGGGCTTCGTCGATACGAACCACGGGGTCAAGGTATAAAACGGGTAACCAAGAAAAGATGAGCAGCTTGCACGGCCTGGTAGACACGCCCCCGGAGTGAAGGCAGCAGACACGTAACAAAGAACAGGTGAGCAGCTTGCTCGGCATGGTGGACACGCCCCCGTGGTGAATGCAGAAGACATGTAAAGAAAAATAGGTGAGCAGATTGAAAGGCCTTGTAGATAGGCCCACCCTGGGTGAAAGCGAAACACAGGTAACCAGGAACAGGAGAGCGGGTTACTGGGTCTCGTCAACACGCCCCACGGGGTCAAGGCATAAAACGGGTAACAAAGAAAAGGTGAGCAGCTTGCTCAGCCTGGTAGACACACCCCCAGGAGTGAAGGCAGCAGACACGTAACAAAGAATAGGTGAGCAGCTTGCTCGGCGGTGTAGACACGCCCCACGGGGTGAAGGCACAAGACAGGTAAGGAAAAATAGGTGAGCAGCTAGCTCGGCGTGCTAGACAGGCCCACCCGGTGTGAAGGCGAAAGACAGGTAACCACGAAGAAGAAAGCGGGTTGCTGGGCTTCGTCGATACGAACCACGGGGTCAAGGTATAAAACGGGTAACTAAGAAAAGATGAGCAGCTTGCTCGGCCTGGTAGACACGCCCCCCGTAGTGAACGGCAGCAGACACGTAACAAAGAACAGGTGAGCAGCTTGCTCGGCATGGTGGACACGCCCCCGTGGTGAATGCAGAAGACATGTAAAGAAAAATAGGTGAGCAGCTTGAAAGGCCGGGTAGACAAGCCCCCCGCAGTGAAGGCAGCAGACCCGTAACAAAGAACAGGTGAGTAGCTTGCTCGGCAAGATGGACACTCCCCCGTGGTGAATGCAGAAGACATGTAAAGAAAAATACATGAGAAGCTTGAAAGGCCTGGTAGACAGGCCCACCCGGGGTGAAGGCAAAAGACAGGTAACCAGGAAGAAGGGAGCGGGTTGCTGGGCTTCGTCGATACGAACCACGGGGTCAAGGTATAAAACGGGTAACCAAGAAAAGATGAGCAGCTTGCTCGGCCTGGTAGACACGCCCCCCGCAGTGAAGGCAGCAGACACGTAACAAAGAACAGGTGAGCAGCTTGCTCGGCATGGTGGACACGCCCCCCGTGGTGAATGCAGAAGACATGTAAAGAAAAATAGGTGAGCAGATTGAAAGGTCTTGTAGATAGGCCCACCCGGGGTGAAAGCGAAACACAGGTAACCAGGAACAGGAGAGCGGGTTACTGGGCCTCGTCAATACGCCCCACGGGGTCAAGGCATAAAACGGGTAACAAGTAAAGGTGAGCAGCTTGTTCAGCCTGGTAGACACACCCCAAGGAGTTAAGGCAGCAGACACGTAACAAAGAATAGGTGAGCAGCTTGCTCGGCGGGGTAGACACGCCCCATGGGGTGAAGGCACAAGACAGGTAAGGAAAAATAGGTGAGCACCTAGCTTGGCCTGGTAGACAGTCCCACCCGGTGTGAAGGAGAAAGACAGGTAACCAGGAAGAAGGGAGCGGGTTGCTGGGCTTCGTCGATACGAACCACGGGGTCAAGGTATGAAAAGGGTAACCAAGAAAAGATGAGCAGCTTGCTCGGCCTGGTAGACACGCCCCCCGCAGTGAAGGCAGCAGACACGTAACAAAGAACAGGTGAGCAGCTTGCTCGGCATGGTGGACACGCCCCCGTGGTGAATGCAGAAGACATGTAAAGAAAAATAGGTGAGCAGCTTGAAAGGCCTGGTAGACAGGCCCACCCCGGTGAAGGCGAAACACAGGTAACCAGGAACAGGAGAGCGGGTTACTGGGCCTCGTCAATACGCCCCACGGGGTCAAGGCATAAAACGGGTAACAAAGAAAAGGTGAGCAGCTTGCTCAGCCTGGTAGACACACCCCCCGGAGTGAAGGCAGCAGACACGTAACAAAGAACAGGTGAGCAGCTTGCTCGCCATGGTGGACACGCCCCCTTGGTGAATGCAGAAGACATGTAAAGAAAAATAGGTGAGCAGCTTGAAAGGCCGGGTAGACAGGCCCCCCGCAGTGAAGGCAGCAGACCCGTAACAAAGAACAGGTGAACAGCTTGCTCGGCAAGGTGGACACTCCCCCGTGGTGAATGCAGAAGACATGTAAAGAAAAATACATGAGAAGCTTGAAAGGCCTGGTAGACAGGCCCACCCGGGGTGAAGGCAAAAGACAGGTAACCAGGAAGAAGGGAGCGGGTTGCTGGGCTTCGTCGATACGAACCACGGGGTCAAGGTATAAAACGGGTAACCAAGAAAAGATGAACAGCTTGCTCGGCCTTGTAGACACGCCCCCGGAGTGAAGGCAGCAGACACGTAACAAAGAACAGGTGAGCAGCTTGCTCGGCATGGTGGACACGCCCCCGTGGTGAATGCAGAAGACATGTAAAGAAAAATAGGTGAGCAGCTTGAAAGGCCGGGTAGACAGGCCCCCCGCAGTGAAGGCAGCAGACCCGTAACAAAGAACAGGTGAACAGCTTGCTCGGCAAGGTGGACACTTCCCCGTGGTGAATGCAGAAGACATGTAAAGAAAAATACATGAGAAGCTTGAAAGGCCTGGTAGACAGGCCCACCCGGGGTGAAGGCAAAAGACAGGTAACCAGGAAGAAGGGAGCGGGTTGCTGGGCTTCGTCGATACGAACCACGGGGTCAAGGTATAAAACGGGTAACCAAGAAAAGATGAGCAGCTTGCTCGGCCTGGAAGACACGCCCCCGAAGTGAAGGCAGCAGACACGTAACAAAGAACAGGTGAGCAGCTTGTTCGGCATGGTGGACACGCCCCCGTGGTGAATGCAGAAGACATGTAAAGAAAAATAGGTGAGCAGCTTGAAAGGCCTGGTAGACAGGCCCACCCCGGTGAAGGCGAAACACAGGTAACCAGGAACAGGAGAGCGGGTTACTGGGCCTCGTCAATACGCCCCACGGGGTCAAGGCATAAAACGGGTAACAAAGAAAAGGTGAGCAGCTTGCTCAGCCTGGTAGACACACCCCCGGGAGTTAAGGCAGCAGAAACGTAACAAAGAATAGGTGAGCAGCTTGCTCGGCGGGGTAGACACGCCCCACCGGGTGAAGGCACAAGACAGGTAAGGAAAAATGGGTGAGCAGCTAGCTGGGCCTGGTAGACAGGCCCACCCGGTGTGAAGGCGAAAGACAGGTAACCAGGAAGAAGGGAGCGGGTTGCAGGGCTTCATCGATACGAACCACGGGGTCAAGGTATAAAACGGGTAACCAAGAAAAGATGAGCAGCTTGCACGGTCTGGTAGACACGCCCCCGGAGTGAAGGCAGCAGACACGTAACAAAGAACAGGTGAGCAGCTTGCTCGGCATGGTGGACACGCCCCCTTGGTGAATGCAGAAGACATGTAAAGAAAAATAGGTGAGCAGATTGAAAGGCCTTGTAGATAGGCCCACCCTGGGTGAAAGCGAAACACAGGTAACCAGGAACAGGAGAGCGGGTTACTGGGTCTCGTCAACACGCCCCACGGGGTCAAGGCATAAAACGGGTAACAAAGAAAAGGTGAGCAGCTTGCTCAGCCTGGTAGACACACCCCCAGAAGTGAAGGCAGCAGACACGTAACAAAGAATAGGTGAGCAGCTTGCTCGGCGGTGTAGACAAGCCCCACGGGGTGAAGGCACAAGACAGGTAAGGAAAAATAGGTGAGCAGCTAGCTCGGCGTGCTAGACAGGCCCACCCGGTGTGAAGGCGAAAGACAGGTAACCAGGAAGAAGGGAGAGGGTTGCTGGGCTTCGTCGATACGAACCACGGGGTCAAGGTATAAAACGGGTAACTAAGAAAAGATGAGCAGCTTGCTCGGCCTGGTAGACACGCCCCCCGCAGTGAACGGCAGCAGACACGTAACAAAGAACAGGTGAGCAGCTTGCTCGGCATGGTGGACACGCCCCCGTGGTGAATGCAGAAGACATGTAAAGAAAAATAGGTGAGCAGCTTGAAAGGCCGGGTAGACAGGCCCCCCGCAGTGAAGGCAGCAGACCCGTAACAAAGAACAGGTGAGCAGCTTGCTCGGCATGGTGGACACGCCCCCCGTGGTGAATGCAGAAGACATGTAAAGAAAAATACATGAGCAGCTTGAAAGGCCTGGTAGACAGGCCCACCCGGGGTGAAGGCAAAAGACAGGTAACCAGGAAGAAGGGAGCGGGTTGCTGGGCTTCGTCGATACGAACCACGGGGTCAAGGTATAAAACGGGTAACCAAGAAAAGATGAGCAGCTTGTTCGGCCTGGTAGACACGCCCCCCGCAGTGAAGGCAGCAGACACGTAACAAAGAACAGGTGAGCAGCTTGCTCGGCATGGTGGACACGCCCCCCGTGGTGAATGCAGAAGACATGTAAAGAAAAATAGGTGAGCAGATTGAAAGCCCTTGTAGATAGGCCCACCCGGGGTGAAAGCGAAACACAGGTAACCAGGAACAGGAGAGCGGGTTACTGGGTCTCGTCAATACACCCCACGGGGTCAAGGCATAAAACGGGTAACAAAGAAAAGGTGAGCAGCTTGCTCAGCCTGGTAGACACACCCCCAGGAGTGAAGGCAGCAGACACGTAACAAAGAATAGGTGAGCAGCTTGTTCGGCGGGGTAGACACGCCCCACGGGGTGAACGCACAAGACAGGTAAGGAAAAATAGGTGAGCAGCTAGCTCGGCCTGGTAGACAGGCCCACCCGGTGTGAAGGCGAAAGACAGGTAACCAGGAAGAAGGGAGCGGGTTGCTGGGCTTCGTCGATACGAACCACGGGGTCAAGGTATAAAACGGGTAACCAAGAAAAGATGAGCAGCTTGCTCGGCCTGGTAGACACGCCCCCCGCAGTGAACGGCAGCAGACACGTAACAAAGAACAGGTGAGCAGCTTGCTCGGCATGGTGGACACGCCCCCGTGGTGAATGCAGAAGACATGTAAAGAAAAATAGGTGAGCAGCTTGAAAGGCCGGGTAGACAGGCCCCCCGCAGTGAAGGCAGCAGACCCGTAACAAAGAACAGGTGAACAGCTTGCTCGGCAAGGTGGACACTTCCCCGTGGTGAATGCAGAAGACATGTAAAGAAAAATACATGAGAAGCTTGAAAGGCCTGGTAGACAGGCCCACCCGGGGTGAAGGCAAAAGACAGGTAACCAGGAAGAAGGGAGCGGGTTGCTGGGCTTCGTCGATACGAACCACGGGGTCAAGGTATAAAACGGGTAACCAAGAAAAGATGAGCAGCTTGCTCGGCCTGGAAGACACGCCCCCGAAGCGAAGGCAGCAGACACGTAACAAAGAACAGGTGAGCAGCTTGTTCGGCATGGTGGACACGCCCCCGTGGTGAATGCAGAAGACATGTAAAGAAAAATAGGTGAGCAGCTTGAAAGGCCTGGTAGACAGGCCCACCCCGGTGAAGGCGAAACACAGGTAACCAGGTACAGGAGAGCGGGTTACTGGGCCTCGTCAATACGCCCCACGGGGTCAAGGCATAAAACGGGTAACAAAGAAAAGGTGAGCAGCTTGCTCAGCCTGGTAGACACACCCCCGGGAGTTAAGGCAGCAGAAACGTAACAAAGAATAGGTGAGCAGCTTGCTCGGTGGGGTAGACACGCCCCACCGGGTGAAGGCACAAGACAGGTAAGGAAAAATGGGTGAGCAGCTAGCTGGGCCTGGTAGACAGGCCCACCCGGTGTGAAGGCGAAAGACAGGTAACCAGGAAGAAGGGAGCGGGTTGCTGGGCTTCGTCGATACGAACCACGGGGTCAAGGTATAAAACGGGTAACCAAGAAAAGATGAGCAGCTTGCACGGCCTGGTAGACACGCCCCAGGAGTGAAGGCAGCAGACACGTAACAAAGAACAGGTGAGCAGCTTGCTCGGCATGGTGGACACGCCCCCTTGGTGAATGCAGAAGACATGTAAAGAAAAATAGGTGAGCAGCTTGAAAGGCCAGGTAGACAGGCCCCCCGCAGTGAAGGCAGCAGACCCGTAACAAAGAACAGGTGAACAGCTTGCTCGGCAAGGTGGACACTTCCCCGTGGTGAATGCAGAAGACATGTAAAGAAAAATACATGAGAAGCTTGAAAGGCCTGGTAGACAGGCCCACCCGGGGTGAAGGCAAAAGACAGGTAACCAGGAAGAAGGGAGCGGGTTGCTGGGCTTCGTCGATACGAACCACGGGGTCAAGGTATAAAACGGGTAACCAAGAAAAGATGAGCAGCTTGCACGGCCTGGTAGACACGCCCCCGGAGTGAAGGCAGCAGACACGTAACAAAGAACAGGTGAGCAGCTTGCTCGGCATGGTGGACACGCCCCCGTGGTGAATGCAGAAGACATGTAAAGAAAAATAGGTGAGCAGCTTGAAAGGCCGGGTAGACAGGCCCCCCGCAGTGAAGGCAGCAGACCCGTAACAAAGAACAGGTGAACAGCTTGCTCGGCAAGGTGGACACTTCCCCGTGGTGAATGCAGAAGACATGTAAAGAAAAATACATGAGAAGCTTGAAAGGCCTGGTAGACAGGCCCACCCGGGGTGAAGGCAAAAGACAGGTAACCAGGAAGAAGGGAGCGGGTTGCTGGGCTTCGTCGATACGAACCACGGGGTCAAGGTATAAAACGGGTAACCAAGAAAAGATGAGCAGCTTGCTCGGCCTGGAAGACACGCCCCCGAAGTGAAGGCAGCAGACACGTAACAAAGAACAGGTGAGCAGCTTGTTCGGCATGGTGGACACGCCCCCGTGGTGAATGCAGAAGACATGTAAAGAAAAATAGGTGAGCAGCTTGAAAGGCCTGGTAGACAGGCCCACCCCGGTGAAGGCGAAACACAGGTAACCAGGAACAGGAGAGCGGGTTACTGGGCCTCGTCAATACGCCCCACGGGGTCAAGGCATAAAACGGGTAACAAAGAAAAGGTGAGCAGCTTGCTCAGCCTGGTAGACACACCCCCGGGAGTTAAGGCAGCAGAAACGTAACAAAGAATAGGTGAGCAGCTTGCTCGGCGGGGTAGACACGCCCCACCGGGTGAAGGCACAAGACAGGTAAGGAAAAATGGGTGAGCAGCTAGCTGGGCCTGGTATACAGGCCCACCCGGTGTGAAGGCGAAAGACAGGTAACCAGGAAGAAGGGAGCGGGTTGCTGGGCTTCGTCGATACGAACCACGGGGTCAAGGTATAAAACGGGTAACCAAGAAAAGATGAGCAGCTTGCACGGCCTGGTAGACACGCCCCCGGAGTGAAGGCAGCAGACACGTAACAAAGAACAGGTGAGCAGCTTGCTCGGCATGGTGGACACGCCCCCTTGGTGAATGCAGAAGACATGTAAAGAAAAATAGGTGAGCAGATTGAAAGGCCTTGTAGATAGGCCCACCCTGGGTGAAAGCGAAACACAGGTAACCAGGAACAGGAGAGCGGGTTACTGGGTCTCGTCAACACGCCCCACGGGGTCAAGGCATAAAACGGGTAACAAAGAAAAGGTGAGCAGCTTGCTCAGCCTGGTAGACACACCCCCAGAAGTGAAGGCAGCAGACACGTAACAAAGAATAGGTGAGCAGCTTGCTCGGCGGTGTAGACAAGCCCCACGGGGTGAAGGCACAAGACAGGTAAGGAAAAATAGGTGAGCAGCTAGCTCGGCGTGCTAGACAGGCCCACCCGGTGTGAAGGCGAAAGACAGGTAACCAGGAAGAAGGGAGAGGGTTGCTGGGCTTCGTCGATACGAACCACGGGGTCAAGGTATAAAACGGGTAACTAAGAAAAGATGAGCAGCTTGCTCGGCCTGGTAGACACGCCCCCCGCAGTGAACGGCAGCAGACACGTAACAAAGAACAGGTGAGCAGCTTGCTCGGCATGGTGGACACGCCCCCGTGGTGAATGCAGAAGACATGTAAAGAAAAATAGGTGAGCAGCTTGAAAGGCCGGGTAGACAGGCCCCCCGCAGTGAAGGCAGCAGACCCGTAACAAAGAACAGGTGAGCAGCTTGCTCGGCATGGTGGACACGCCCCCCGTGGTGAATGCAGAAGACATGTAAAGAAAAATAGGTGAGCAGATTGAAAGGCCTTGTAGATAGGCCCACCCGGGGTGAAAGCGAAACACAGGTAACCAGGAACAGGAGAGCGGGTTACTGGGTCTCGTCAACACGCCCCACGGGGTCAAGGCATAAAACGGGTAACAAAGAAAAGGTGAGCAGCTTGCTCAGCCTGGTAGACACACCCCCAGGAGTGAAGGCAGCAGACACGTAACAAAGAATAGGTGAGCAGCTTGTTCGGCATGGTGGACACGCCCCCGTGGTGAATGCAGAAGACATGTAAAGAAAAATAGGTGAGCAGCTTGAAAGGCCTGGTAGACAGGCCCACCCCGGTGAAGGCGAAACACAGGTAACCAGGAACAGGAGAGCGGGTTACTGGGCCTCGTCAATACGCCCCACGGGGTCAAGGCATAAAACGGGTAACAAAGAAAAGGTGAGCAGCTTGCTCAGCCTGGTAGACACACCCCCGGGAGTTAAGGCAGCAGAAACGTAACAAAGAATAGGTGAGCAGCTTGCTCGGCGGGGTAGACACGCCCCACCGGGTGAAGGCACAAGACAGGTAAGGAAAAATGGGTGAGCAGCTAGCTGGGCCTGGTAGACAGGCCCACCCGGTGTGAAGGCGAAAGACAGGTAACCAGGAAGAAGGGAGCGGGTTGCAGGGCTTCATCGATACGAACCACGGGGTCAAGGTATAAAACGGGTAACCAAGAAAAGATGAGCAGCTTGCACGGTCTGGTAGACACGCCCCCGGAGTGAAGGCAGCAGACACGTAACAAAGAACAGGTGAGCAGCTTGCTCGGCATGGTGGACACGCCCCCTTGGTGAATGCAGAAGACATGTAAAGAAAAATAGGTGAGCAGCTTGAAAGGCCGGGTAGACAGGCCCCCCGCAGTGAAGGCAGCAGACCCGTAACAAAGAACAGGTGAACAGCTTGCTCGGCAAGGTGGACACTCCCCCGTGGTGAATGCAGAAGACATGTAAAGAAAAATACATGAGAAGCTTGAAAGGCCTGGTAGACAGGCCCACCCGGGGTGAAGGCAAAAGACAGGTAACCAGGAAGAAGGGAGCGGGTTGCTGGGCTTCGTCGATACGAACCACGGGGTCAAGGTATAAAACGGGTAACCAAGAAAAGATGAACAGCTTGCTCGGCCTTGTAGACACGCCCCCGGAGTGAAGGCAGCAGACACGTAACAAAGAACAGGTGAACAGCTTGCTCGGCATGGTGGACACGCCCCCGTGGTGAATGCAGAAGACATGTAAAGAAAAATAGGTGAGCAGCTTGAAAGGCCGGGTAGACAGGCCCCCCGCAGTGAAGGCAGCAGACCCGTAACAAAGAACAGGTGAACAGCTTGCTCGGCAAGGTGGACACTTCCCCGTGGTGAATGCAGAAGACATGTAAAGAAAAATACATGAGAAGCTTGAAAGGCCTGGTAGACAGGCCCACCCGGGGTGAAGGCAAAAGACAGGTAACCAGGAAGAAGGGAGCGGGTTGCTGGGCTTCGTCGATACGAACCACGGGGTCAAGGTATAAAACGGGTAACCAAGAAAAGATGAGCAGCTTGCTCGGCCTGGAAGACACGCCCCCGAAGTGAAGGCAGCAGACACGTAACAAAGAACAGGTGAGCAGCTTGTTCGGCATGGTGGACACGCCCCCGTGGTGAATGCAGAAGACATGTAAAGAAAAATAGGTGAGCAGCTTGAAAGGCCTGGTAGACAGGCCCACCCCGGTGAAGGCGAAACACAGGTAACCAGGAACAGGAGAGCGGGTTACTGGGCCTCGTCAATACGCCCCACGGGGTCAAGGCATAAAACGGGTAACAAAGAAATGGTGAGCAGCTTGCTCAGCCTGGTAGACACACCCCCAGGAGTGAAGGCAGCAGACACGTAACAAAGAATAGGTGAGCAGCTTGCTAGGCGTGGTAGACACGCCCCATGGGGTGAAGGCACAAGACAGGTAAGGAAAAATAGGTGAGCAGATAGCTCGGCCTGCTAGACAGGCCCACCCGGTGTGAAGGCGAAAGACAGGTAACCAGGAAGAAGGGAGCGGGTTGCTGGGCTTCGTCGATACGAACCACGGGGTCAAGGTATAAAACGGGTAACCAAGAAAAGATGAGCAGCTTGCTCGGCCTGGTAGACACGCCGCCCGCAGTGAACGGCAGCAGACACGTAACAAAGAACAGGTGAGCAGCTTGTTCGGCATGGTGGACACGCCCCCGTGGTGAATGCAGAAGACATGTAAAGAAAAATAGGTGAGCAGCTTGAAAGGCCGGGTAGAGAGGCCCCCCGCAGTGAAGGCAGCAGACCCGTAACAAAGAACAGGTGAACAGCTTGCTCGGCAAGGTGGACACTCCCCCGTGGTGAATGCAGAAGACATGTAAAGAAAAATACATGAGAAGCTTGAAAGGCCTGGTAGACAGGCCCACCCGGGGTGAAGGCAAAAGACAGGTAACCAGGAAGAAGGGAGTGGGTTGCTGGGCTTCGTCGATACGAACCACGGGGTCAAGGTATAAAACGGGTAACCAAGAAAAGATGAGCAGCTTGCTCGGCCTGGTAGACACGCCCCCGGAGTGAAGGCAGCAGACACGTAACAAAGAACAGGTGAGCAGCTTGTTCGGCATGGTGAACACGCCCCCGTGGTGAATGCAGAAGACATGTAAAGAAAAATAGGTGAGCAGCTTGAAAGGCCTGGTAGACAGGCCCACCCCGGTGAAGGCGAAACACAGGTAACCAGGAACAGGAGAGCGGGTTACTGGGCCTCGTCAATACGCCCCACGGGGTCAAGGCATAAAACGGGTAACAAAGAAAAGGTGAGCAACTTGCTCAGCCTGGTAGACACACCCCCGGGAGTTAAGGCAGCAGACACGTAACAAAGAATAGGTGAGCAGCTTGCTCGGCGGGGTAGACAAGCCCCACCGGGTGAAGGCACAAGACAGGTAAGGAAAAATGGGTGAGCAGCTAGCTCGGCCTGGTAGACAGGCCCACCCGGTGTGAAGGCGAAAGACAGGTAACCAGGAAGAATGGAGCGGGTTGCTGGGCTTCGTCGATACGAACCACGGGGTCAAGGTATAAAACGGGTAACCAAGAAAAGATGAGCAGCTTGCACGGCCTGGTAGACACGCCCCCGGAGTGAAGGCAGCAGACACGTAACAAAGAACAGGTGAGCAGCTTGCTCGGCATGGTGGACACGCCCCCTTGGTGAATGCAGAAGACATGTAAAGAAAAATAGGTGAGCAGATTGAAAGGCCTTGTAGATAGGCCCACCCTGGGTGAAAGCGAAACACAGGTTACCAGGAACAGGAGAGCGGGTTACTGGGTCTCGTCAACACGCCCCACGGGGTCAAGGCATAAAACGGGTAACAAAGAAAAGGTGAGCAGCTTGCTCGGCGGTGTAGACACGCCCCACGGGGTGAAGGCACAAGACAGGTAAGGAAAAATAGGTGAGCAGCTAGCTCGGGGTGCTAGACAGGCCCACCCGGTGTGAAGGCGAAAGACAGGTAACCAGGAAGAAGGGAGCGGGTTGCTGGGCTTCGTCGATACGAACCACGGGGTCAAGGTATAAAACGGGTAACTAAGAAAAGATGAGCAGCTTGCTCGGCCTGGTAGACACGCCCCCCGCAGTGAACGGCAGCAGACACGTAACAAAGAACAGGTGAGCAGCTTGCTCGGCATGGTGGACACGCCCCCGTGGTGAATGCAGAAGACATGTAAAGAAAAATAGGTGAGCAGCTTGAAAGGCCGGGTAGACAGGCCCCCCGCAGTGAAGGCAGCAGACCCGTAACAAAGAACAGGTGAACAGCTTGCTCGGCAAGGTGGACACTCCCCCGTGGTGAATGCAGAAGACATGTAAAGAAAAATACATGAGAAGCTTGAAAGGCCTGGTAGACAGGCCCACCCGGGGTGAAGGCAAAAGACAGGTAACCAGGAAGAAGGGAGCGGGTTGCTGGGCTTCGTCGATACGAACCACGGTGTCAAGGTATAAAACGGGTAACCAAGAAAAGATGAGCAGCTTGCTCGGCCTGGTAGACACGCCCCCCGCAGTGAAGGCAGCAGACACGTAACAAAGAACAGGTGAGCAGCTTGCTCGGCATGGTGGACACGCCGCCCGTGGTGAATGCAGAAGACATGTAAAGAAAAATAGGTGAGCAGATTGAAAGGCCTTGTAGATAGGCCCACCCGGGGTGAAAGCGAAACACGGGTAACCAGGAACAGGAGAGCGGGTTACTGGGTCTCGTCAATATACCCCACGGGGTCAAGGCATAAAACGGGTAACAAAGAAAAGGTGAGCAGCTTGCTCAGCCTGGTAGACACACCCCCAGGAGTGAAGGCAGCAGACACGTAACAAAGAATAGGTGAGCAGCTTGCTCGGCGTGGTAGACACGCCCCACGGGGTGAAGGCACAAGACAGGTAAGGAAAAATAGGTGAGCAGCTAGCTCGGCTTGCTAGACAGGCCCACCCGGTGTGAAGGCGAAAGACAGGTAACCAGGAAGAAGGGAGCGGGTTGCTGGGCTTCGTCGATACGAACCACGGGGTCAAGGTATAAAACGGGTAACCAAGAAAAGATGAGCAGCTTGCTCGGCCTGGTAGACACACCGCCCGCAGTGAAGGCAGCAGACCCGTAACAAAGAACAGGTGAACAGCTTGCTCGGCAAGGTGGACACGCCCCCGTGGTGAATGCAGAAGACATGTAAAGAAAAATACATGAGAAGCTTGAAAGGCCTGGTAGACAGGCCCACCCGGGGTGAAGGCAAAAGACAGGTAACCAGGAAGAAGGGAGCGGGTTGCTGGGCTTCGTCGATACGAACCACGGGGTCAAGGTATAAAGCGGGTAACCAAGAAAAGATGAGCAGCTTGCTCGGCCTGGTAGACACGCCCCCCGCAGTGAAGGCAGCAGACACGTAACAAAGAACAGGTGAGCAGCTTGCTCGGCATGGTGGACAGGCCCCCCGTGGTGAATGCAGAAGACATGTAAAGAAAAATAGGTGAGCAGATTGAAAGGCCTTGTAGATAGGCCCACCCGGGGTGAAAGCGAAACACAGGTAACCAGGAACAGGAGAGCGGGTTACTGGGTCTAGTCAACACGCCCCACGGGGTCAAGGCATAAAACGGGTAACAAAGAAAAGGTGAGCAGCTTGCTCAGCCTGGTAGACACACCCCCCGGAGTGAAGGCAGCAGACACGTAACAAAGAACAGGTGAGCAGCTTGCTCGGCATGGTGGACACGCCCCCTTGGTGAATGCAGAAGACATGTAAAGAAAAATAGGTGAGCAGCTTGAAAGGCCGGGTAGACAGGCCCCCCGCAGTGAAGGCAGCAGACCCGTAACAAAGAACAGGTGAACAGCTTGCTCGGCAAGGTGGACACTCCCCCGTGGTGAATGCAGAAGACATGTAAAGAAAAATACATGAGAAGCTTGAAAGGCCTGGTAGACAGGCCCACCCGGGGTGAAGGCAAAAGACAGGTAACCAGGAAGAAGGGAGCGGGTTGCTGGGCTTCGTCGATACGAACCACGGGGTCAAGGTATAAAACGGGTAACCAAGAAAAGATGAGCAGCTTGCTCGGCCTGGTAGACACGCCCCCGGAGTGAAGGCAGCAGACACGTAACAAAGAACAGGTGAGCAGCTTGTTCGGCATGGTGGACACGCCCCCGTGGTGAATGCAGAAGACATGTAAAGAAAAATAGGTGAGCAGCTTGAAAGGCCTGGTAGACAGGCCCACCCCGGTGAAGGCGAAACACAGGTAACCAGGAACAGGAGAGCGGGTTACTGGGCCTCGTCAATACGCCCCACGGGGTCAAGGCATAAAACGGGTAACAAAGAAAAGGTGAGCAGCTTGCTCAGCCTGGTAGACACACCCCCGGGAGTTAAGGCAGCAGACACGTAACAAAGAATAGGTGAGCAGCTTGCTCGGCGGGGTAGACACGCCCCACCGGGTGAAGGCACAAGACAGGTAAGGAAAAATGGGTGAGCAGCTAGCTCGGCCTGGTAGACAGGCCCACCCGGTGTGAAGGCGAAAGACAGGTAACCAGGAAGAATGGAGCGGGTTGCTGGGCTTCGTCGATACGAACCACGGGGTCAAGGTATAAAACGGGTAACCAAGAAAAGATGAGCAGCTTGCACGGCCTGGTAGACACGCCCCCGGAGTGAAGGCAGCAGACACGTAACAAAGAACAGGTTAGCAGCTTGCTCGGCATGGTGGACACGCCCCCTTGGTGAATGCAGAAGACATGTAAAGAAAAATAGGTGAGCAGATTGAAAGGCCTTGTAGATAGGCCCACCCTGGGTGAAAGCGAAACACAGGTAACCAGGAACAGGAGAGCGGGTTACTGGGTCTCGTCAACACGCCCCACGGGGTCAAGGCATAAAACGGGTAACAAAGAAAAGGTGAGCAGCTTGCTCGGCGGTGTAGACACGCCCCACGGGGTGAAGGCACAAGACAGGTAAGGAAAAATAGGTGAGCAGCTAGCTCGGCGTGCTAGACAGGCCCACCCGGTGTGAAGGCGAAAGACAGGTAACCAGGAAGAAGGGAGCGGGTTGCTGGGCTTCGTCGATACGAACCACGGGGTCAAGGTATAAAACGGGTAACTAAGAAAAGATGAGCAGCTTGCTCGGCCTGGTAGACACGCCCCCCGCAGTGAACGGCAGCAGACACGTAACAAAGAACAGGTGAGCAGCTTGCTCGGCATGGTGGACACGCCCCCGTGGTGAATGCAGAAGACATGTAAAGAAAAATAGGTGAGCAGCTTGAAAGGCCGGGTAGACAGGCCCCCCGCAGTGAAGGCAGCAGACCCGTAACAAAGAACAGGTGAACAGCTTGCTCGGCAAGGTGGACACTCCCCCGTGGTGAATGCAGAAGACATGTAAAGAAAAATACATGAGAAGCTTGAAAGGCCTGGTAGACAGGCCCACCCGGGGTGAAGGCAAAAGACAGGTAACCAGGAAGAAGGGAGCGGGTTGCTGGGCTTCGTCGATACGAACCACGGTGTCAAGGTATAAAACGGGTAACCAAGAAAAGATGAGCAGCTTGCTCGGCCTGGTAGACACGCCCCCCGCAGTGAAGGCAGCAGACACGTAACAAAGAACAGGTGAGCAGCTTGCTCGGCATGGTGGACACGCCGCCCGTGGTGAATGCAGAAGACATGTAAAGAAAAATAGGTGAGCAGATTGAAAGGCCTTGTAGATAGGCCCAGCCGGGGTGAAAGCGAAACACGGGTAACCAGGAACAGGAGAGCGGGTTACTGGGTCTCGTCAATATACCCCACGGGGTCAAGGCATAAAACGGGTAACAAAGAAAAGGTGAGCAGCTTGCTCAGCCTGGTAGACACACCCCCCGGAGTGAAGGCAGCAGACACGTAACAAAGAACAGGTGAGCAGCTTGCTCGGCATGGTGGACACGCCCCCTTGGTGAATGCAGAAGACATGTAAAGAAAAATAGGTGAGCAGCTTGAAAGGCCGGGTAGACAGGCCCCCCGCAGTGAAGGCAGCAGACCCGTAACAAAGAACAGGTGAACAGCTTGCTCGGCAAGGTGGACACTCCCCCGTGGTTAATGCAGAAGACATGTAAAGAAAAATACATGAGAAGCTTGAAAGGCCTGGTAGACAGGCCCACCCGGGGTGAAGGCAAAAGACAGGTAACCAGGAAGAAGGGAGTGGGTTGCGGGGCTTCGTCGATACGAACCACGGGGTCAAGGTATAAAACGGGTAACCAAGAAAAGATGAACAGCTTGCTCGGCCTGGTAGACACGCCCCCGGAGTGAAGGCAGCAGACACGTAACAAAGAACAGGTGAGCAGCTTGCTCGGCATGGTGGACACGCCCCCGTGGTGAATGCAGAAGACATGTAAAGAAAAATAGGTGAGCAGCTTGAAAGGCTGGGTAGACAGGCCCCCCGCAGTGAAGGCAGCAGACCCGTAACAAAGAACAGGTGAACAGCTTGCTCGGCAAGGTGGACACTTCCCCGTGGTGAATGCAGAAGACATGTAAAGAAAAATACATGAGAAGCTTGAAAGGCCTGGTAGACAGGCCCACCCGGGGTGAAGGCAAAAGACAGGTAACCAGGAAGAAGGGAGCGGGTTGCTGGGCTTCGTCGATACGAACCACGGGGTCAAGGTATAAAACGGGTAACCAAGAAAAGATGAGCAGCTTGCTCGGCCTGGAAGACACGCCCCCGAAGTGAAGGCAGCAGACACGTAACAAAGAACAGGTGAGCAGCTTGTTCGGCATGGTGGACACGCCCCCGTGGTGAATGCAGAAAACATGTAAAGAAAAATAGGTGAGCAGCTTGAAAGGCCTGGTAGACAGGCCCACCCCGGTGAAGGCGAAACACAGGTAACCAGGAACAGGAGAGCGGGTTACTGGGCCTCGTCAATACGCCCCACGGGGTCAAGGCATAAAACGGGTAACAAAGAAAAGGTGAGCAGCTTGCTCAGCCTGGTAGACACACCCCCGGGATTTAAGGCAGCAGAAACGTAACAAAGAATAGGTGAGCAGCTTGCTCGGCGGGGTAGACACGCCCCACCGGGTGAAGGCACAAGACAGGTAAGGAAAAATGGGTGAGCAGCTAGCTGGGCCTGGTAGACAGGCCCACCCGGTGTGAAGGCGAAAGACAGGTAACCAGGAAGAAGGGAGCGGGTTGCTGGGCTTCGTCGATACGAACCACGGGGTCAAGGTATAAAACGGGTAACCAAGAAAAGATGAACAGCTTGCACGGCCTGGTAGACACGCCCCCGGAGTGAAGGCAGCAGACACGTAACAAAGAACAGGTGAGCAGCTTGCTCGGCATGGTGGACACGCCCCCTTGGTGAATTCAGAAGACATGTAAAGAAAAATAGGTGAGCAGATTGAAAGGCCTTGTAGATAGGCCCACCCTGGGTGAAAGCGAAACACAGGTAACCAGGAACAGGAGAGCGGGTTACTGGGTCTCGTCAACACGCCCCACGGGGTCAAGGCATAAAACGGGTAACAAAGAAAAGGTGAGCAGCTTGCTCAGCCTGGTAGACACACCCCCAGAAGTGAAGGCAGCAGACACGTAACAAAGAATAGGTGAGCAGCTTGCTCGGCGGTGTAGACAAGCCCCACGGGGTGAAGGCACAAGACAGGTAAGGAAAAATAGGTGAGCAGCTAGCTCGGCGTGCTAGACAGGCCCACCCGGTGTGAAGGCGAAAGACAGGTAACCAGGAAGAAGGGAGAGGGTTGCTGGGCTTCGTCGATACGAACCACGGGGTCAAGGTATAAAACGGGTAACTAAGAAAAGATGAGCAGCTTGCTCGGCCTGGTAGACACGCCCCCCGCAGTGAACGGCAGCAGACACGTAACAAAGAACAGGTGAGCAGCTTGCTCGGCATGGTGGACACGCCCCCGTGGTGAATGCAGAAGACATGTAAAGAAAAATAGGTGAGCAGCTTGAAAGGCCGGGTAGACAGGCCCCCCGCAGTGAAGGCAGCAGACCCGTAACAAAGAACAGGTGAGCAGCTTGCTCGGCATGGTGGACACGCCCCCCGTGGTGAATGCAGAAGACATGTAAAGAAAAATAGGTGAGCAGATTGAAAGGCCTTGTAGATAGGCCCACCCGGGGTGAAAGCGAAACACAGGTAACCAGGAACAGGAGAGCGGGTTACTGGGTCTCGTCAATACACCCCACGGGGTCAAGGCATAAAACGGGTAACAAAGAAAAGGTGAGCAGCTTGCTCAGCCTGGTAGACACACCCCCAGGATTGAAGGCAGCAGACACGTAACAAAGAATAGGTGAGCAGCTTGCTCGGCGGGGTAGACACGCCCCACGGGGTGAAGGCACAAGACAGGTAAGGAAAAATAGGTGAGCAGCTAGCTCGGCCTGGTAGACAGGCCCACCCGGTGTGAAGACGAAAGACAGGTAACCAGGAAGAAGGGAGCGGGTTGCTGGGCTTCGTCGATACGAACCACGGGGTCAAGGTATAAAACGGGTAACCAAGAAAAGATGAGCAGCTTGCTCGGCCTGGTAGACACGCCCACGGCAGTAAAGGCAGCAGGCACGAAACAAAGAACAGGTGAGCAGCTTGCTCTGCATGGTGGACACGCCCCCGTGGTGAATGCAGAAGACATGTAAAGAAAAATAGGTGAGCAGCTTGAAAGGCCTGGTAGACAGGCCCACCCGGGGTGAAGGCGAAACACAGGAAAGCAGGAACAGGAGAGCGAGTTACTGGGCCTCGTCAATACGCCCCACGGGGTCAAGACATAAAACGGGTAACAAAGAAAAGGTGAGCAGCTTGCTCAGCCTGGTAGACACACCCCCAGGAGTGAAGGCAGCAGACACGTAACAAAGAATAGGTGAGCAGCTTGCTCGGCGGGGTAGACACGCCCCACGGGGTGAAGGCACAAGACAGGTAAGGAAAAATGGGTGAGCAGCTAGCTCGGCCTGATAGACAGGCCCACCCGGTGTTAAGGCGAAAGACAGGTAACCAGGAAGAAGGGAGCGGGTTGCTGGGCTTCGTCGATAGGAACCACGGGGTCAAGGTATAAAACGGGTAACCAAGAAAAGATGAGCAACTTGCTCGGCCTGGTAGACACGCCCCCCGCAGTGAAGGCAGCAGACACGTAACAAAGAACAGGTGAGCAGCTTGCTCGGCATGGTGGACACGTCCCCCGTGGTGAATGCAGAAGACATGTAAAGAAAAATAGGTGAGCAGATTGAAAGGCGTTGTAGATAGGCCCACCCGGGGTGAAAGCGAAACACAGGTAACCAGGAACAGGAGAGCGGGTTACTGGGTCTCGTCAACACGCCCCACGGGGTCAAGGCATAAAACGGGTAACAAAGAAAAGGTGAGCAGCTTGCTCAGCCTGGTAGACACACCCCCAGAAGTGAAGGCAGCAGACACGTAACAAAGAATAGGTGAGCAGCTTGCTCGGCGTGGTAGACACGCCCCATGGGGTGAAGGCACAAGACAGGTAAGGAAAAATAGGTGAGCAGATAGCTCGGCCTGCTAGACAGGCCCACCCGGTGTGAAGGCGAAAGACAGGTAACCAGGAAGAAGGGAGCGGGTTGCTGGGCTTCGTCGATACGAACCACGGGGTCAAGGTATAAAACGGGTAACCAAGAAAAGATGAGCAGCTTGCTCGGCCTGGTAGACACGCCGCCCGCAGTGAACGGCAGCAGACACGTAACAAAGAACAGGTGAGCAGCTTGTTCGGCATGGTGGACACGCCCCCGTGGTGAATGCAGAAGACATGTAAAGAAAAATAGGTGAGCAGCTTGAAAGGCCGGGTAGAGAGGCCCCCCGCAGTGAAGGCAGCAGACCCGTAACAAAGAACAGGTGAACAGCTTGCTCGGCAAGGTGGACACTCCCCCGTTGTGAATGCAGAAGACATGTAAAGAAAAATACATGAGAAGCTTGAAAGGCCTGGTAGACAGGCCCACCCGGGGTGAAGGCAAAAGACAGGTAACCAGGAAGAAGGGAGCGGGTTGCTGGGCTTCGTCGATACGAACCACGTGGTCAAGGTATAAAACGGGTAACCAAGAAAAGATGAGCAGCTTGCTCGGCCTGGTAGACACGCCCCCCGCAGTGAAGGCAGCAGACACGTAACAAAGAACAGGTGAGCAGCTTGCTCGGCATGGTGGACACAACCCCCGTGGTGAATGCAGAAGACATGTAAAGAAAAATAGGTGAGCAGATTGAAAGGCCTTGTAAATAGGCCCACCCGGGGTGAAAGCGAAACACAGGTAACCAGGAACAGGAGAGCGGGTTACTGGGTCTCGTCAACACGCCCCACGGGGTCAAGGCATAAAACGGGTAACAAAGAAAAGGTGAGCAGCTTGCTCAGCCTGGTAGACACACCCCCAGGAGTGAAGGCAGCAGACACGTAACAAAGAATAGGTGAGCAGCTTGCTCGGCGGGGTAGACACGCCCCACGGGGTGAAGGCACAAGACAGGTAAGGAAAAATGGGTGAGCAGCTAGCTCGGCCTGATAGACAGGCCCACCCGGTGTGAAGGCGAAAGACAGGTAACCAGGAAGAAGGGAGCGGGTTGCTGGGCTTCGTCGATACGAACCACGGGGTCAAGGTATAAAACGGGTAACCAAGAAAAGATGAGCAGCTTGCACGGCCTGGTAGACACGCCCCCGGAGTGAAGGCAGCAGACACGTAACAAAGAACAGGTGAGCAGCTTGCTCGGCATGGTGGACACGCCCCCCGTGGTGAATGCAGAAGACATGTAAAGAAAAATAGGTGAGCAGATTGAAAGCCCTTGTAGATAGGCCCACCCGGGGTGAAAGCGAAACACAGGTAACCAGGAACAGGAGAGCGGGTTACTGGGTCTCGTCAACACGCCCCACGGGGTCAAGGCATAAAACGGGTAACAAAGAAAAGGTGAGCAGCTTGCTCAGCCTGGTAGACACACCCCCAGAAGTGAAGGCAGCAGACACGTAACAAAGAATAGGTGAGCAGCTTGCTCGGCGGTGTAGACACGCCCCACGGGGTGAAGGCACAAGACAGGTAAGGAAAAATAGGTGAGCAGCTAGCTCGGCGTGCTAGACAGGCCCACCCGGTGTGAAGGCGAAAGACAGGTAACCAGGAAGAAGGGAGAGGGTTGCTGGGCTTCGTCGATACGAACCACGGGGTCAAGGTATAAAACGGGTAACTAAGAAAAGATGAGCAGCTTGCTCGGCCTGGTAGACACGCCCCCCGCAGTGAACGGCAGCAGACACGTAACAAAGAACAGGTGAGCAGCTTGCTCGGCATGGTGGACACGCCCCCGTGGTGAATGCAGAAGACATGTAAAGAAAAATAGGTGAGCAGCTTGAAAGGCCGGGTAGACAGGCCCCCCGCAGTGAAGGCAGCAGACCCGTAACAAAGAACAGGTGAGCAGCTTGCTCGGCATGGTGGACACGCCCCCCGTGGTGAATGCAGAAGACATGTAAAGAAAAATAGGTGAGCAGATTGAAAGGCCTTGTAGATAGGCCCACCCGGGGTGAAAGCGAAACACAGGTAACCAGGAACAGGAGAGCGGGTTACTGGGTCTCGTCAATACACCCCACGGGGTCAAGGCATAAAACGGGTAACAAAGAAAAGGTGAGCAGCTTGCTCAGCCTGGTAGACACACCCCCAGGAGTATAGGCAGCAGAAACGTAACAAAGAATAGGTGAGCAGCTTGCTCGGCGGGGTAGACACGCCCCACGGGGTGAAGGCACAAGACAGGTAAGGAAAAATAGGTGAGCAGCTAGCTCGGCCTGGTAGACAGACCCACCCGGTGTGAAGGCGAAAGACAGGTAACCAGGAAGAAGGGAGCGGGTTGCTGGGCTTCGTCGATACGAACCACGGGGTCAAGGTATAAAACGGGTAACGAAGAAAAGATGAGCAGCTTGCACGGCCTGGTAGACACGCCCCCGGAGTGAAGGCAGCAGACACGTAACAAAGAACAGGTGAGCAGCTTGCTCGGCATGGTGGACACGCCCCCGTGGTGAATGCAGAAGACATGTAAAGAAAAATAGGTGAGCAGCTTGAAAGGCCTGGTTGACAGGCCCACCCCGGTGAAGGCGAAACACAGGTAACCAGGAACAGGAGAGCGGGTTACTGGGCCTCGTCAATACGCCCCACGGGGTCAAGGCATAAAACGGGTAACAAAGAAAAGGTGAGCAGCTTGCTCAGCCTGGTAGACACACCCCCGGGAGTTAAGGCAGCAGAAACGTAACAAAGAATAGGTGAGCAGCTTGTTCGGCGGGGTAGACACGCCCCACCGGGTGAAAGCACGAGACAGGTAAGGAAAAATAGGTGAGCAGCTAGCTCGGCGTGCTAGACAGGCCCACCCGGTGTGAAGGCGAAAGACAGGTAACCAGGAAGAAGGGAGCGGGTTGCTGGGCTTCGTCGATACGAACCACGGGGTCAAGGTATAAAACGGGTAACTAAGAAAAGATGAGCAGATTGCTCGGCCTGGTAGACACGCCCCCGGAGTGAAGGCAGCAGACCCGTAACAAAGAACAGGTGAACAGCTTGCTCGGCAAGGTGGACACTCCCCCGTGGTGAATGCAGAAGACATGTAAAGAAAAATACATGAGAAGCTTGAAAGGCCTGGTAGACAGGCCCACCCGGGGTGAAGGCAAAAGACAGGTAACCAGGAAGAAGGGAGCGGGTTGCTGGGCTTCGTCGATACGAACCACGGTGTCAAGGTATAAAACGGGTAACCAAGAAAAGATGAGCAGCTTGCTCGGCCTGGTAGACACGCCCCCCGCAGTGAAGGCAGCAGACACGTAACAAAGAACAGGTGAGCAGCTTGCTCGGCATGGTGGACACGCCGCCCGTGGTGAATGCAGAAGACATGTAAAGAAAAATAGGTGAGCAGATTGAAAGGCCTTGTAGATAGGCCCACCCGGGGTGAAAGCGAAACACGGGTAACCAGGAACAGGAGAGCGGGTTACTGGGTCTCGTCAATATACCCCACGGGGTCAAGGCATAAAACGGGTAACAAAGAAAAGGTGAGCAGCTTGCTCAGCCTGGTAGACACACCCCCCGGAGTGAAGGCAGCAGACACGTAACAAAGAACAGGTGAGCAGCTTGCTCGGCATGGTGGACACGCCCCCTTGGTGAATGCAGAAGACATGTAAAGAAAAATAGGTGAGCAGCTTGAAAGGCCGGGTAGACAGGCCCCCCGCAGTGAAGGCAGCAGACCCGTAACAAAGAACAGGTGAACAGCTTGCTCGGCAAGGTGGACACTCCCCCGTGGTTAATGCAGAAGACATGTAAAGAAAAATACATGAGAAGCTTGAAAGGCCTGGTAGACAGGCCCACCCGGGGTGAAGGCAAAAGACAGGTAACCAGGAAGAAGGGAGTGGGTTGCTGGGCTTCGTCGATACGAACCACGGGGTCAAGGTATAAAACGGGTAACCAAGAAAAGATGAACAGCTTGCTCGGCCTGGTAGACACGCCCCCGGAGTGAAGGCAGCAGACACGTAACAAAGAACAGGTGAGCAGCTTGCTCGGCATGGTGGACACGCCCCCCGTGGTGAATGCAGAAGACATGTAAAGAAAAATAGGTGAGCAGATTGAAAGGCCTTGTAGATAGGCCCACCCGGGGTGAAAGCGAAACACAGGTAACCAGGAACAGGAGAGCGGGTTACTGGGTCTCGTCAATACACCCCACGGGGTCAAGGCATAAAACGGGTAACAAAGAAAAGGTGAGCAGCTTGCTCAGCCTGGTAGACACACCCCCAGGATTGAAGGCAGCAGACACGTAACAAAGAATAGGTGAGCAGCTTGCTCGGCGGGGTAGACACGCCCCACGGGGTGAAGGCACAAGACAGGTAAGGAAAAATAGGTGAGCAGCTAGCTCGGCCTGGTAGACAGGCCCACCCGGTGTGAAGACGAAAGACAGGTAACCAGGAAGAAGGGAGCGGGTTGCTGGGCTTCGTCGATACGAACCACGGGGTCAAGGTATAAAACGGGTAACCAAGAAAAGATGAGCAGCTTGCTCGGCCTGGTAGACACGCCCACGGCAGTAAAGGCAGCAGGCACGAAACAAAGAACAGGTGAGCAGCTTGCTCTGCATGGTGGACACGCCCCCGTGGTGAATGCAGAAGACATGTAAAGAAAAATAGGTGAGCAGCTTGAAAGGCCTGGTAGACAGGCCCACCCGGGGTGAAGGCGAAACACAGGAAAGCAGGAACAGGAGAGCGAGTTACTGGGCCTCGTCAATACGCCCCACGGGGTCAAGACATAAAACGGGTAACAAAGAAAAGGTGAGCAGCTTGCTCAGCCTGGTAGACACACCCCCAGGAGTGAAGGCAGCAGACACGTAACAAAGAATAGGTGAGCAGCTTGCTCGGCGGGGTAGACACGCCCCACGGGGTGAAGGCACAAGACAGGTAAGGAAAAATGGGTGAGCAGCTAGCTCGGCCTGATAGACAGGCCCACCCGGTGTTAAGGCGAAAGACAGGTAACCAGGAAGAAGGGAGCGGGTTGCTGGGCTTCGTCGATAGGAACCACGGGGTCAAGGTATAAAACGGGTAACCAAGAAAAGATGAGCAACTTGCTCGGCCTGGTAGACACGCCCCCCGCAGTGAAGGCAGCAGACACGTAACAAAGAACAGGTGAGCAGCTTGCTCGGCATGGTGGACACGTCCCCCGTGGTGAATGCAGAAGACATGTAAAGAAAAATAGGTGAGCAGATTGAAAGGCGTTGTAGATAGGCCCACCCGGGGTGAAAGCGAAACACAGGTAACCAGGAACAGGAGAGCGGGTTACTGGGTCTCGTCAACACGCCCCACGGGGTCAAGGCATAAAACGGGTAACAAAGAAAAGGTGAGCAGCTTGCTCAGCCTGGTAGACACACCCCCAGAAGTGAAGGCAGCAGACACGTAACAAAGAATAGGTGAGCAGCTTGCTCGGCGTGGTAGACACGCCCCATGGGGTGAAGGCACAAGACAGGTAAGGAAAAATAGGTGAGCAGATAGCTCGGCCTGCTAGACAGGCCCACCCGGTGTGAAGGCGAAAGACAGGTAACCAGGAAGAAGGGAGCGGGTTGCTGGGCTTCGTCGATACGAACCACGGGGTCAAGGTATAAAACGGGTAACCAAGAAAAGATGAGCAGCTTGCTCGGCCTGGTAGACACGCCGCCCGCAGTGAACGGCAGCAGACACGTAACAAAGAACAGGTGAGCAGCTTGTTCGGCATGGTGGACACGCCCCCGTGGTGAATGCAGAAGACATGTAAAGAAAAATAGGTGAGCAGCTTGAAAGGCCGGGTAGAGAGGCCCCCCGCAGTGAAGGCAGCAGACCCGTAACAAAGAACAGGTGAACAGCTTGCTCGGCAAGGTGGACACTCCCCCGTTGTGAATGCAGAAGACATGTAAAGAAAAATACATGAGAAGCTTGAAAGGCCTGGTAGACAGGCCCACCCGGGGTGAAGGCAAAAGACAGGTAACCAGGAAGAAGGGAGCGGGTTGCTGGGCTTCGTCGATACGAACCACGTGGTCAAGGTATAAAACGGGTAACCAAGAAAAGATGAGCAGCTTGCTCGGCCTGGTAGACACGCCCCCCGCAGTGAAGGCAGCAGACACGTAACAAAGAACAGGTGAGCAGCTTGCTCGGCATGGTGGACACAACCCCCGTGGTGAATGCAGAAGACATGTAAAGAAAAATAGGTGAGCAGATTGAAAGGCCTTGTAAATAGGCCCACCCGGGGTGAAAGCGAAACACAGGTAACCAGGAACAGGAGAGCGGGTTACTGGGTCTCGTCAACACGCCCCACGGGGTCAAGGCATAAAACGGGTAACAAAGAAAAGGTGAGCAGCTTGCTCAGCCTGGTAGACACACCCCCAGGAGTGAAGGCAGCAGACACGTAACAAAGAATAGGTGAGCAGCTTGCTCGGCGGGGTAGACACGCCCCACGGGGTGAAGGCACAAGACAGGTAAGGAAAAATGGGTGAGCAGCTAGCTCGGCCTGATAGACAGGCCCACCCGGTGTGAAGGCGAAAGACAGGTAACCAGGAAGAAGGGAGCGGGTTGCTGGGCTTCGTCGATACGAACCACGGGGTCAAGGTATAAAACGGGTAACCAAGAAAAGATGAGCAGCTTGCACGGCCTGGTAGACACGCCCCCGGAGTGAAGGCAGCAGACACGTAACAAAGAACAGGTGAGCAGCTTGCTCGGCATGGTGGACACGCCCCCCGTGGTGAATGCAGAAGACATGTAAAGAAAAATAGGTGAGCAGATTGAAAGCCCTTGTAGATAGGCCCACCCGGGGTGAAAGCGAAACACAGGTAACCAGGAACAGGAGAGCGGGTTACTGGGTCTCGTCAACACGCCCCACGGGGTCAAGGCATAAAACGGGTAACAAAGAAAAGGTGAGCAGCTTGCTCAGCCTGGTAGACACACCCCCAGAAGTGAAGGCAGCAGACACGTAACAAAGAATAGGTGAGCAGCTTGCTCGGCGGTGTAGACACGCCCCACGGGGTGAAGGCACAAGACAGGTAAGGAAAAATAGGTGAGCAGCTAGCTCGGCGTGCTAGACAGGCCCACCCGGTGTGAAGGCGAAAGACAGGTAACCAGGAAGAAGGGAGAGGGTTGCTGGGCTTCGTCGATACGAACCACGGGGTCAAGGTATAAAACGGGTAACTAAGAAAAGATGAGCAGCTTGCTCGGCCTGGTAGACACGCCCCCCGCAGTGAACGGCAGCAGACACGTAACAAAGAACAGGTGAGCAGCTTGCTCGGCATGGTGGACACGCCCCCGTGGTGAATGCAGAAGACATGTAAAGAAAAATAGGTGAGCAGCTTGAAAGGCCGGGTAGACAGGCCCCCCGCAGTGAAGGCAGCAGACCCGTAACAAAGAACAGGTGAGCAGCTTGCTCGGCATGGTGGACACGCCCCCCGTGGTGAATGCAGAAGACATGTAAAGAAAAATAGGTGAGCAGATTGAAAGGCCTTGTAGATAGGCCCACCCGGGGTGAAAGCGAAACACAGGTAACCAGGAACAGGAGAGCGGGTTACTGGGTCTCGTCAATACACCCCACGGGGTCAAGGCATAAAACGGGTAACAAAGAAAAGGTGAGCAGCTTGCTCAGCCTGGTAGACACACCCCCAGGAGTATAGGCAGCAGAAACGTAACAAAGAATAGGTGAGCAGCTTGCTCGGCGGGGTAGACACGCCCCACGGGGTGAAGGCACAAGACAGGTAAGGAAAAATAGGTGAGCAGCTAGCTCGGCCTGGTAGACAGACCCACCCGGTGTGAAGGCGAAAGACAGGTAACCAGGAAGAAGGGAGCGGGTTGCTGGGCTTCGTCGATACGAACCACGGGGTCAAGGTATAAAACGGGTAACGAAGAAAAGATGAGCAGCTTGCACGGCCTGGTAGACACGCCCCCGGAGTGAAGGCAGCAGACACGTAACAAAGAACAGGTGAGCAGCTTGCTCGGCATGGTGGACACGCCCCCGTGGTGAATGCAGAAGACATGTAAAGAAAAATAGGTGAGCAGCTTGAAAGGCCTGGTTGACAGGCCCACCCCGGTGAAGGCGAAACACAGGTAACCAGGAACAGGAGAGCGGGTTACTGGGCCTCGTCAATACGCCCCACGGGGTCAAGGCATAAAACGGGTAACAAAGAAAAGGTGAGCAGCTTGCTCAGCCTGGTAGACACACCCCCGGGAGTTAAGGCAGCAGAAACGTAACAAAGAATAGGTGAGCAGCTTGTTCGGCGGGGTAGACACGCCCCACCGGGTGAAAGCACGAGACAGGTAAGGAAAAATAGGTGAGCAGCTAGCTCGGCGTGCTAGACAGGCCCACCCGGTGTGAAGGCGAAAGACAGGTAACCAGGAAGAAGGGAGCGGGTTGCTGGGCTTCGTCGATACGAACCACGGGGTCAAGGTATAAAACGGGTAACTAAGAAAAGATGAGCAGATTGCTCGGCCTGGTAGACACGCCCCCGGAGTGAAGGCAGCAGACCCGTAACAAAGAACAGGTGAACAGCTTGCTCGGCAAGGTGGACACTCCCCCGTGGTGAATGCAGAAGACATGTAAAGAAAAATACATGAGAAGCTTGAAAGGCCTGGTAGACAGGCCCACCCGGGGTGAAGGCAAAAGACAGGTAACCAGGAAGAAGGGAGCGGGTTGCTGGGCTTCGTCGATACGAACCACGGTGTCAAGGTATAAAACGGGTAACCAAGAAAAGATGAGCAGCTTGCTCGGCCTGGTAGACACGCCCCCCGCAGTGAAGGCAGCAGACACGTAACAAAGAACAGGTGAGCAGCTTGCTCGGCATGGTGGACACGCCGCCCGTGGTGAATGCAGAAGACATGTAAAGAAAAATAGGTGAGCAGATTGAAAGGCCTTGTAGATAGGCCCACCCGGGGTGAAAGCGAAACACGGGTAACCAGGAACAGGAGAGCGGGTTACTGGGTCTCGTCAATATACCCCACGGGGTCAAGGCATAAAACGGGTAACAAAGAAAAGGTGAGCAGCTTGCTCAGCCTGGTAGACACACCCCCCGGAGTGAAGGCAGCAGACACGTAACAAAGAACAGGTGAGCAGCTTGCTCGGCATGGTGGACACGCCCCCTTGGTGAATGCAGAAGACATGTAAAGAAAAATAGGTGAGCAGCTTGAAAGGCCGGGTAGACAGGCCCCCCGCAGTGAAGGCAGCAGACCCGTAACAAAGAACAGGTGAACAGCTTGCTCGGCAAGGTGGACACTCCCCCGTGGTTAATGCAGAAGACATGTAAAGAAAAATACATGAGAAGCTTGAAAGGCCTGGTAGACAGGCCCACCCGGGGTGAAGGCAAAAGACAGGTAACCAGGAAGAAGGGAGTGGGTTGCTGGGCTTCGTCGATACGAACCACGGGGTCAAGGTATAAAACGGGTAACCAAGAAAAGATGAACAGCTTGCTCGGCCTGGTAGACACGCCCCCGGAGTGAAGGCAGCAGACACGTAACAAAGAACAGGTGAGCAGCTTGCTCGGCATGGTGGACACGCCCCCGTGGTGAATGCAGAAGACATGTAAAGAAAAATAGGTGAGCAGCTTGAAAGGCTGGGTAGACAGGCCCCCCGCAGTGAAGGCAGCAGACCCGTAACAAAGAACAGGTGAACAGCTTGCTCGGCAAGGTGGACACTTCCCCGTGGTGAATGCAGAAGACATGTAAAGAAAAATACATGAGAAGCTTGAAAGGCCTGGTAGACAGGCCCACCCGGGGTGAAGGCAAAAGACAGGTAACCAGGAAGAAGGGAGCGGGTTGCTGGGCTTCGTCGATACGAACCACGGGGTCAAGGTATAAAACGGGTAACCAAGAAAAGATGAGCAGCTTGCTCGGCCTGGAAGACACGCCCCCGAAGTGAAGGCAGCAGACACGTAACAAAGAACAGGTGAGCAGCTTGTTCGGCATGGTGGACACGCCCCCGTGGTGAATGCAGAAAACATGTAAAGAAAAATAGGTGAGCAGCTTGAAAGGCCTGGTAGACAGGCCCACCCCGGTGAAGGCGAAACACAGGTAACCAGGAACAGGAGAGCGGGTTACTGGGCCTCGTCAATACGCCCCACGGGGTCAAGGCATAAAACGGGTAACAAAGAAAAGGTGAGCAGCTTGCTCAGCCTGGTAGACACACCCCCGGGATTTAAGGCAGCAGAAACGTAACAAAGAATAGGTGAGCAGCTTGCTCGGCGGGGTAGACACGCCCCACCGGGTGAAGGCACAAGACAGGTAAGGAAAAATGGGTGAGCAGCTAGCTGGGCCTGGTAGACAGGCCCACCCGGTGTGAAGGCGAAAGACAGGTAACCAGGAAGAAGGGAGCGGGTTGCTGGGCTTCGTCGATACGAACCACGGGGTCAAGGTATAAAACGGGTAACCAAGAAAAGATGAACAGCTTGCACGGCCTGGTAGACACGCCCCCGGAGTGAAGGCAGCAGACACGTAACAAAGAACAGGTGAGCAGCTTGCTCGGCATGGTGGACACGCCCCCTTGGTGAATTCAGAAGACATGTAAAGAAAAATAGGTGAGCAGATTGAAAGGCCTTGTAGATAGGCCCACCCTGGGTGAAAGCGAAACACAGGTAACCAGGAACAGGAGAGCGGGTTACTGGGTCTCGTCAACACGCCCCACGGGGTCAAGGCATAAAACGGGTAACAAAGAAAAGGTGAGCAGCTTGCTCAGCCTGGTAGACACACCCCCAGAAGTGAAGGCAGCAGACACGTAACAAAGAATAGGTGAGCAGCTTGCTCGGCGGTGTAGACAAGCCCCACGGGGTGAAGGCACAAGACAGGTAAGGAAAAATAGGTGAGCAGCTAGCTCGGCGTGCTAGACAGGCCCACCCGGTGTGAAGGCGAAAGACAGGTAACCAGGAAGAAGGGAGAGGGTTGCTGGGCTTCGTCGATACGAACCACGGGGTCAAGGTATAAAACGGGTAACTAAGAAAAGATGAGCAGCTTGCTCGGCCTGGTAGACACGCCCCCCGCAGTGAACGGCAGCAGACACGTAACAAAGAACAGGTGAGCAGCTTGCTCGGCATGGTGGACACGCCCCCGTGGTGAATGCAGAAGACATGTAAAGAAAAATAGGTGAGCAGCTTGAAAGGCCGGGTAGACAGGCCCCCCGCAGTGAAGGCAGCAGACCCGTAACAAAGAACAGGTGAGCAGCTTGCTCGGCATGGTGGACACGCCCCCCGTGGTGAATGCAGAAGACATGTAAAGAAAAATAGGTGAGCAGATTGAAAGGCCTTGTAGATAGGCCCACCCGGGGTGAAAGCGAAACACAGGTAACCAGGAACAGGAGAGCGGGTTACTGGGTCTCGTCAATACACCCCACGGGGTCAAGGCATAAAACGGGTAACAAAGAAAAGGTGAGCAGCTTGCTCAGCCTGGTAGACACACCCCCAGGATTGAAGGCAGCAGACACGTAACAAAGAATAGGTGAGCAGCTTGCTCGGCGGGGTAGACACGCCCCACGGGGTGAAGGCACAAGACAGGTAAGGAAAAATAGGTGAGCAGCTAGCTCGGCCTGGTAGACAGGCCCACCCGGTGTGAAGACGAAAGACAGGTAACCAGGAAGAAGGGAGCGGGTTGCTGGGCTTCGTCGATACGAACCACGGGGTCAAGGTATAAAACGGGTAACCAAGAAAAGATGAGCAGCTTGCTCGGCCTGGTAGACACGCCCACGGCAGTGAAGGCAGCAGGCACGAAACAAAGAACAGGTGAGCAGCTTGCTCTGCATGGTGGACACGCCCCCGTGGTGAATGCAGAAGACATGTAAAGAAAAATAGGTGAGCAGCTTGAAAGGCCTGGTAGACAGGCCCACCCGGGGTGAAGGCGAAACACAGGAAAGCAGGAACAGGAGAGCGAGTTACTGGGCCTCGTCAATACGCCCCACGGGGTCAAGACATAAAACGGGTAACAAAGAAAAGGTGAGCAGCTTGCTCAGCCTGGTAGACACACCCCCAGGAGTGAAGGCAGCAGACACGTAACAAAGAATAGGTGAGCAGCTTGCTCGGCGGGGTAGACACGCCCCACGGGGTGAAGGCACAAGACAGGTAAGGAAAAATGGGTGAGCAGCTAGCTCGGCCTGATAGACAGGCCCACCCGGTGTTAAGGCGAAAGACAGGTAACCAGGAAGAAGGGAGCGGGTTGCTGGGCTTCGTCGATAGGAACCACGGGGTCAAGGTATAAAACGGGTAACCAAGAAAAGATGAGCAACTTGCTCGGCCTGGTAGACACGCCCCCCGCAGTGAAGGCAGCAGACACGTAACAAAGAACAGGTGAGCAGCTTGCTCGGCATGGTGGACACGTCCCCCGTGGTGAATGCAGAAGACATGTAAAGAAAAATAGGTGAGCAGATTGAAAGGCGTTGTAGATAGGCCCACCCGGGGTGAAAGCGAAACACAGGTAACCAGGAACAGGAGAGCGGGTTACTGGGTCTCGTCAACACGCCCCACGGGGTCAAGGCATAAAACGGGTAACAAAGAAAAGGTGAGCAGCTTGCTCAGCCTGGTAGACACACCCCCAGAAGTGAAGGCAGCAGACACGTAACAAAGAATAGGTGAGCAGCTTGCTCGGCGTGGTAGACACGCCCCATGGGGTGAAGGCACAAGACAGGTAAGGAAAAATAGGTGAGCAGATAGCTCGGCCTGCTAGACAGGCCCACCCGGTGTGAAGGCGAAAGACAGGTAACCAGGAAGAAGGGAGCGGGTTGCTGGGCTTCGTCGATACGAACCACGGGGTCAAGGTATAAAACGGGTAACCAAGAAAAGATGAGCAGCTTGCTCGGCCTGGTAGACACGCCGCCCGCAGTGAACGGCAGCAGACACGTAACAAAGAACAGGTGAGCAGCTTGTTCGGCATGGTGGACACGCCCCCGTGGTGAATGCAGAAGACATGTAAAGAAAAATAGGTGAGCAGCTTGAAAGGCCGGGTAGAGAGGCCCCCCGCAGTGAAGGCAGCAGACCCGTAACAAAGAACAAACAGGTGAACAGCTTGCTCGGCAAGGTGGACACTCCCCCATGGTGAATGCAGAAGACATGTAAAGAAAAATACATGAGAAGCTTGAAAGGCCTGGTAGACAGGCCCACCCGGGGTGAAGGCAAAAGACAGGTAACCAGGAAGAAGGGAGCGGGTTGCTGGGCTTCGTCGATACGAACCACGGGGTCAAGGTATAAAACGGGTAACCAAGAAAAGATGAGCAGCTTGCTCGGCCTGGTAGACACGCCCCCCGCAGTGAAGGCAGCAGACACGTAACAAAGAACAGGTGAGCAGCTTGCTCGGCATGGTGGACACAACCCCCGTGGTGAATGCAGAAGACATGTAAAGAAAAATAGGTGAGCAGATTGAAAGGCCTTGTAAATAGGCCCACCCGGGGTGAAAGCGAAACACAGGTAACCAGGAACAGGAGAGCGGGTTACTGGGTCTCGTCAACACGCCCCACGGGGTCAAGGCATAAAACGGGTAACAAAGAAAAGGTGAGCAGCTTGCTCAGCCTGGTAGACACACCCCCAGGAGTGAAGGCAGCAGACACGTAAAAAAGAATAGGTGAGCAGCTTGCTCGGCGGGGTAGACACGCCCCACGGGGTGAAGGCACAAGACAGGTAAGGAAAAATGGGTGAGCAGCTAGCTCGGCCTGATAGACAGGCCCACCCGGTGTGAAGGCGAAAGACAGGTAACCAGGAAGAAGGGAGCGGGTTGCTGGGCTTCGTCGATACGAACCACGGGGTCAAGGTATAAAACGGGTAACCAAGAAAAGATGAGCAGCTTGCACGGCCTGGTAGACACGCCCCCGGAGTGAAGGCAGCAGACACGTAACAAAGAACAGGTGAGCAGCTTGCTCGGCATGGTGGACACGCCCCCCGTGGTGAATGCAGAAGACATGTAAAGAAAAATAGGTGAGCAGATTGAAAGCCCTTGTAGATAGGCCCACCCGGGGTGAAAGCGAAACACAGGTAACCAGGAACAGGAGAGCGGGTTACTGGGTCTCGTCAACACGCCCCACGGGGTCAAGGCATAAAACGGGTAACAAAGAAAAGGTGAGCAGCTTGCTCAGCCTGGTAGACACACCCCCAGAAGTGAAGGCAGCAGACACGTAACAAAGAATAGGTGAGCAGCTTGCTCGGCGGTGTAGACACGCCCCACGGGGTGAAGGCACAAGACAGGTAAGGAAAAATAGGTGAGCAGCTAGCTCGGCGTGCTAGACAGGCCCACCCGGTGTGAAGGCGAAAGACAGGTAACCAGGAAGAAGGGAGAGGGTTGCTGGGCTTCGTCGATACGAACCACGGGGTCAAGGTATAAAACGGGTAACTAAGAAAAGATGAGCAGCTTGCTCGGCCTGGTAGACACGCCCCCCGCAGTGAACGGCAGCAGACACGTAACAAAGAACAGGTGAGCAGCTTGCTCGGCATGGTGGACACGCCCCCGTGGTGAATGCAGAAGACATGTAAAGAAAAATAGGTGAGCAGCTTGAAAGGCCGGGTAGACAGGCCCCCCGCAGTGAAGGCAGCAGACCCGTAACAAAGAACAGGTGAGCAGCTTGCTCGGCATGGTGGACACGCCCCCCGTGGTGAATGCAGAAGACATGTAAAGAAAAATAGGTGAGCAGATTGAAAGGCCTTGTAGATAGGCCCACCCGGGGTGAAAGCGAAACACAGGTAACCAGGAACAGGAGAGCGGGTTACTGGGTCTCGTCAATACACCCCACGGGGTCAAGGCATAAAACGGGTAACAAAGAAAAGGTGAGCAGCTTGCTCAGCCTGGTAGACACACCCCCAGGAGTATAGGCAGCAGAAACGTAACAAAGAATAGGTGAGCAGCTTGCTCGGCGGGGTAGACACGCCCCACGGGGTGAAGGCACAAGACAGGTAAGGAAAAATAGGTGAGCAGCTAGCTCGGCCTGGTAGACAGACCCACCCGGTGTGAAGGCGAAAGACAGGTAACCAGGAAGAAGGGAGAGGGTTGCTGGGCTTCGTCGATACGAACCACGGGGTCAAGGTATAAAACGGGTAACAAAGAAAAGATGAGCAGCTTGCACGGCCTGGTAGACACGCCCCCGGAGTGAAGGCAGCAGACACGTAACAAAGAACAGGTGAGCAGCTTGCTCGGCATGGTGGACACGCCCCCGTGGTGAATGCAGAAGACATGTAAAGAAAAATAGGTGAGCAGCTTGAAAGGCCTGGTTGACAGGCCCACCCCGGTGAAGGCGAAACACAGGTAACCAGGAACAGGAGAGCGGGTTACTGGGCCTCGTCAATACGCCCCACGGGGTCAAGGCATAAAACGGGTAACAAAGAAAAGGTGAGCAGCTTGCTCAGCCTGGTAGACACACCCCCGGGAGTTAAGGCAGCAGAAACGTAACAAAGAATAGGTGAGCAGCTTGTTCGGCGGGGTAGACACGCCCCACCGGGTGAAAGCACGAGACAGGTAAGGAAAAATAGGTGAGCAGCTAGCTCGGCGTGCTAGACAGGCCCACCCGGTGTGAAGGCGAAAGACAGGTAACCAGGAAGAAGGGAGCGGGTTGCTGGGCTTCGTCGATACGAACCACGGGGTCAAGGTATAAAACGGGTAACTAAGAAAAGATGAGCAGATTGCTCGGCCTGGTAGACACGCCCCCGGAGTGAAGGCAGCAGACACGTAACAAAGAACAGGTGAGCAGCTTGCTCGGCAAGGTGGACACTCCCCCGTGGTGAATGCAGAAGACATGTAAAGAAAAATACATGAGCAGCTTGAAAGGCCTGGTAGTCAGGCCCACCCGGGGTGAAGGCAAAAGACAGGTAACCAGGAAGAAGGGAGCGGGTTGCTGGGCTTCGTCGATACGAACCACGGGGTCAAGGTATAAAACGGGTAACCAAGAAAAGATGAGCAGCTTGCTCGGCCTGGTAGACACACCCCCAGGAGTGAAGGCAGCAGACACGTAACAAAGAACAGGTGAGCAGCTTGCTCGGCATGGTGGACACGCCCCCTTGGTGAATGCAGAAGACATGTAAAGAAAAATAGGTGAGCAGCTTGAAAGGCCGGGTAGACAGGCCCCCCGCAGTGAAGGCAGCAGACCCGTAACAAAGAACAGGTGAACAGCTTGCTCGGCAAGGTGGACACTCCCCCGTGGTTAATGCAGAAGACATGTAAAGAAAAATACATGAGAAGCTTGAAAGGCCTGGTAGACAGGCCCACCCGGGGTGAAGGCAAAAGACAGGTAACCAGGAAGAAGGGAGTGGGTTGCTGGGCTTCGTCGATACGAACCACGGGGTCAAGGTATAAAACGGGTAACCAAGAAAAGATGAACAGCTTGCTCGGCCTGGTAGACACGCCCCCGGAGTGAAGGCAGCAGACACGTAACAAAGAACAGGTGAGCAGCTTGCTCGGCATGGTGGACACGCCCCCGTGGTGAATGCAGAAGACATGTAAAGAAAAATAGGTGAGCAGCTTGAAAGGCTGGGTAGACAGGCCCCCCGCAGTGAAGGCAGCAGACCCGTAACAAAGAACAGGTGAACAGCTTGCTCGGCAAGGTGGACACTTCCCCGTGGTGAATGCAGAAGACATGTAAAGAAAAATACATGAGAAGCTTGAAAGGCCTGGTAGACAGGCCCACCCGGGGTGAAGGCAAAAGACAGGTAACCAGGAAGAAGGGAGCGGGTTGCTGGGCTTCGTCGATACGAACCACGGGGTCAAGGTATAAAACGGGTAACCAAGAAAAGATGAGCAGCTTGCTCGGCCTGGAAGACACGCCCCCGAAGTGAAGGCAGCAGACACGTAACAAAGAACAGGTGAGCAGCTTGTTCGGCATGGTGGACACGCCCCCGTGGTGAATGCAGAAAACATGTAAAGAAAAATAGGTGAGCAGCTTGAAAGGCCTGGTAGACAGGCCCACCCCGGTGAAGGCGAAACACAGGTAACCAGGAACAGGAGAGCGGGTTACTGGGCCTCGTCAATACGCCCCACGGGGTCAAGGCATAAAACGGGTAACAAAGAAAAGGTGAGCAGCTTGCTCAGCCTGGTAGACACACCCCCGGGATTTAAGGCAGCAGAAACGTAACAAAGAATAGGTGAGCAGCTTGCTCGGCGGGGTAGACACGCCCCACCGGGTGAAGGCACAAGACAGGTAAGGAAAAATGGGTGAGCAGCTAGCTGGGCCTGGTAGACAGGCCCACCCGGTGTGAAGGCGAAAGACAGGTAACCAGGAAGAAGGGAGCGGGTTGCTGGGCTTCGTCGATACGAACCACGGGGTCAAGGTATAAAACGGGTAACCAAGAAAAGATGAACAGCTTGCACGGCCTGGTAGACACGCCCCCGGAGTGAAGGCAGCAGACACGTAACAAAGAACAGGTGAGCAGCTTGCTCGGCATGGTGGACACGCCCCCTTGGTGAATTCAGAAGACATGTAAAGAAAAATAGGTGAGCAGATTGAAAGGCCTTGTAGATAGGCCCACCCTGGGTGAAAGCGAAACACAGGTAACCAGGAACAGGAGAGCGGGTTACTGGGTCTCGTCAACACGCCCCACGGGGTCAAGGCATAAAACGGGTAACAAAGAAAAGGTGAGCAGCTTGCTCAGCCTGGTAGACACACCCCCAGAAGTGAAGGCAGCAGACACGTAACAAAGAATAGGTGAGCAGCTTGCTCGGCGGTGTAGACAAGCCCCACGGGGTGAAGGCACAAGACAGGTAAGGAAAAATAGGTGAGCAGCTAGCTCGGCGTGCTAGACAGGCCCACCCGGTGTGAAGGCGAAAGACAGGTAACCAGGAAGAAGGGAGAGGGTTGCTGGGCTTCGTCGATACGAACCACGGGGTCAAGGTATAAAACGGGTAACTAAGAAAAGATGAGCAGCTTGCTCGGCCTGGTAGACACGCCCCCCGCAGTGAACGGCAGCAGACACGTAACAAAGAACAGGTGAGCAGCTTGCTCGGCATGGTGGACACGCCCCCGTGGTGAATGCAGAAGACATGTAAAGAAAAATAGGTGAGCAGCTTGAAAGGCCGGGTAGACAGGCCCCCCGCAGTGAAGGCAGCAGACCCGTAACAAAGAACAGGTGAGCAGCTTGCTCGGCATGGTGGACACGCCCCCCGTGGTGAATGCAGAAGACATGTAAAGAAAAATAGGTGAGCAGATTGAAAGGCCTTGTAGATAGGCCCACCCGGGGTGAAAGCGAAACACAGGTAACCAGGAACAGGAGAGCGGGTTACTGGGTCTCGTCAATACACCCCACGGGGTCAAGGCATAAAACGGGTAACAAAGAAAAGGTGAGCAGCTTGCTCAGCCTGGTAGACACACCCCCAGGATTGAAGGCAGCAGACACGTAACAAAGAATAGGTGAGCAGCTTGCTCGGCGGGGTAGACACGCCCCACGGGGTGAAGGCACAAGACAGGTAAGGAAAAATAGGTGAGCAGCTAGCTCGGCCTGGTAGACAGGCCCACCCGGTGTGAAGACGAAAGACAGGTAACCAGGAAGAAGGGAGCGGGTTGCTGGGCTTCGTCGATACGAACCACGGGGTCAAGGTATAAAACGGGTAACCAAGAAAAGATGAGCAGCTTGCTCGGCCTGGTAGACACGCCCACGGCAGTGAAGGCAGCAGGCACGAAACAAAGAACAGGTGAGCAGCTTGCTCTGCATGGTGGACACGCCCCCGTGGTGAATGCAGAAGACATGTAAAGAAAAATAGGTGAGCAGCTTGAAAGGCCTGGTAGACAGGCCCACCCGGGGTGAAGGCGAAACACAGGAAAGCAGGAACAGGAGAGCGAGTTACTGGGCCTCGTCAATACGCCCCACGGGGTCAAGACATAAAACGGGTAACAAAGAAAAGGTGAGCAGCTTGCTCAGCCTGGTAGACACACCCCCAGGAGTGAAGGCAGCAGACACGTAACAAAGAATAGGTGAGCAGCTTGCTCGGCGGGGTAGACACGCCCCACGGGGTGAAGGCACAAGACAGGTAAGGAAAAATGGGTGAGCAGCTAGCTCGGCCTGATAGACAGGCCCACCCGGTGTTAAGGCGAAAGACAGGTAACCAGGAAGAAGGGAGCGGGTTGCTGGGCTTCGTCGATAGGAACCACGGGGTCAAGGTATAAAACGGGTAACCAAGAAAAGATGAGCAACTTGCTCGGCCTGGTAGACACGCCCCCCGCAGTGAAGGCAGCAGACACGTAACAAAGAACAGGTGAGCAGCTTGCTCGGCATGGTGGACACGTCCCCCGTGGTGAATGCAGAAGACATGTAAAGAAAAATAGGTGAGCAGATTGAAAGGCGTTGTAGATAGGCCCACCCGGGGTGAAAGCGAAACACAGGTAACCAGGAACAGGAGAGCGGGTTACTGGGTCTCGTCAACACGCCCCACGGGGTCAAGGCATAAAACGGGTAACAAAGAAAAGGTGAGCAGCTTGCTCAGCCTGGTAGACACACCCCCAGAAGTGAAGGCAGCAGACACGTAACAAAGAATAGGTGAGCAGCTTGCTCGGCGTGGTAGACACGCCCCATGGGGTGAAGGCACAAGACAGGTAAGGAAAAATAGGTGAGCAGATAGCTCGGCCTGCTAGACAGGCCCACCCGGTGTGAAGGCGAAAGACAGGTAACCAGGAAGAAGGGAGCGGGTTGCTGGGCTTCGTCGATACGAACCACGGGGTCAAGGTATAAAACGGGTAACCAAGAAAAGATGAGCAGCTTGCTCGGCCTGGTAGACACGCCGCCCGCAGTGAACGGCAGCAGACACGTAACAAAGAACAGGTGAGCAGCTTGTTCGGCATGGTGGACACGCCCCCGTGGTGAATGCAGAAGACATGTAAAGAAAAATAGGTGAGCAGCTTGAAAGGCCGGGTAGAGAGGCCCCCCGCAGTGAAGGCAGCAGACCCGTAACAAAGAACAAACAGGTGAACAGCTTGCTCGGCAAGGTGGACACTCCCCCATGGTGAATGCAGAAGACATGTAAAGAAAAATACATGAGAAGCTTGAAAGGCCTGGTAGACAGGCCCACCCGGGGTGAAGGCAAAAGACAGGTAACCAGGAAGAAGGGAGCGGGTTGCTGGGCTTCGTCGATACGAACCACGGGGTCAAGGTATAAAACGGGTAACCAAGAAAAGATGAGCAGCTTGCTCGGCCTGGTAGACACGCCCCCCGCAGTGAAGGCAGCAGACACGTAACAAAGAACAGGTGAGCAGCTTGCTCGGCATGGTGGACACAACCCCCGTGGTGAATGCAGAAGACATGTAAAGAAAAATAGGTGAGCAGATTGAAAGGCCTTGTAAATAGGCCCACCCGGGGTGAAAGCGAAACACAGGTAACCAGGAACAGGAGAGCGGGTTACTGGGTCTCGTCAACACGCCCCACGGGGTCAAGGCATAAAACGGGTAACAAAGAAAAGGTGAGCAGCTTGCTCAGCCTGGTAGACACACCCCCAGGAGTGAAGGCAGCAGACACGTAAAAAAGAATAGGTGAGCAGCTTGCTCGGCGGGGTAGACACGCCCCACGGGGTGAAGGCACAAGACAGGTAAGGAAAAATGGGTGAGCAGCTAGCTCGGCCTGATAGACAGGCCCACCCGGTGTGAAGGCGAAAGACAGGTAACCAGGAAGAAGGGAGCGGGTTGCTGGGCTTCGTCGATACGAACCACGGGGTCAAGGTATAAAACGGGTAACCAAGAAAAGATGAGCAGCTTGCACGGCCTGGTAGACACGCCCCCGGAGTGAAGGCAGCAGACACGTAACAAAGAACAGGTGAGCAGCTTGCTCGGCATGGTGGACACGCCCCCCGTGGTGAATGCAGAAGACATGTAAAGAAAAATAGGTGAGCAGATTGAAAGCCCTTGTAGATAGGCCCACCCGGGGTGAAAGCGAAACACAGGTAACCAGGAACAGGAGAGCGGGTTACTGGGTCTCGTCAACACGCCCCACGGGGTCAAGGCATAAAACGGGTAACAAAGAAAAGGTGAGCAGCTTGCTCAGCCTGGTAGACACACCCCCAGAAGTGAAGGCAGCAGACACGTAACAAAGAATAGGTGAGCAGCTTGCTCGGCGGTGTAGACACGCCCCACGGGGTGAAGGCACAAGACAGGTAAGGAAAAATAGGTGAGCAGCTAGCTCGGCGTGCTAGACAGGCCCACCCGGTGTGAAGGCGAAAGACAGGTAACCAGGAAGAAGGGAGAGGGTTGCTGGGCTTCGTCGATACGAACCACGGGGTCAAGGTATAAAACGGGTAACTAAGAAAAGATGAGCAGCTTGCTCGGCCTGGTAGACACGCCCCCCGCAGTGAACGGCAGCAGACACGTAACAAAGAACAGGTGAGCAGCTTGCTCGGCATGGTGGACACGCCCCCGTGGTGAATGCAGAAGACATGTAAAGAAAAATAGGTGAGCAGCTTGAAAGGCCGGGTAGACAGGCCCCCCGCAGTGAAGGCAGCAGACCCGTAACAAAGAACAGGTGAGCAGCTTGCTCGGCATGGTGGACACGCCCCCCGTGGTGAATGCAGAAGACATGTAAAGAAAAATAGGTGAGCAGATTGAAAGGCCTTGTAGATAGGCCCACCCGGGGTGAAAGCGAAACACAGGTAACCAGGAACAGGAGAGCGGGTTACTGGGTCTCGTCAATACACCCCACGGGGTCAAGGCATAAAACGGGTAACAAAGAAAAGGTGAGCAGCTTGCTCAGCCTGGTAGACACACCCCCAGGAGTATAGGCAGCAGAAACGTAACAAAGAATAGGTGAGCAGCTTGCTCGGCGGGGTAGACACGCCCCACGGGGTGAAGGCACAAGACAGGTAAGGAAAAATAGGTGAGCAGCTAGCTCGGCCTGGTAGACAGACCCACCCGGTGTGAAGGCGAAAGACAGGTAACCAGGAAGAAGGGAGAGGGTTGCTGGGCTTCGTCGATACGAACCACGGGGTCAAGGTATAAAACGGGTAACAAAGAAAAGATGAGCAGCTTGCACGGCCTGGTAGACACGCCCCCGGAGTGAAGGCAGCAGACACGTAACAAAGAACAGGTGAGCAGCTTGCTCGGCATGGTGGACACGCCCCCGTGGTGAATGCAGAAGACATGTAAAGAAAAATAGGTGAGCAGCTTGAAAGGCCTGGTTGACAGGCCCACCCCGGTGAAGGCGAAACACAGGTAACCAGGAACAGGAGAGCGGGTTACTGGGCCTCGTCAATACGCCCCACGGGGTCAAGGCATAAAACGGGTAACAAAGAAAAGGTGAGCAGCTTGCTCAGCCTGGTAGACACACCCCCGGGAGTTAAGGCAGCAGAAACGTAACAAAGAATAGGTGAGCAGCTTGTTCGGCGGGGTAGACACGCCCCACCGGGTGAAAGCACGAGACAGGTAAGGAAAAATAGGTGAGCAGCTAGCTCGGCGTGCTAGACAGGCCCACCCGGTGTGAAGGCGAAAGACAGGTAACCAGGAAGAAGGGAGCGGGTTGCTGGGCTTCGTCGATACGAACCACGGGGTCAAGGTATAAAACGGGTAACTAAGAAAAGATGAGCAGATTGCTCGGCCTGGTAGACACGCCCCCGGAGTGAAGGCAGCAGACACGTAACAAAGAACAGGTGAGCAGCTTGCTCGGCAAGGTGGACACTCCCCCGTGGTGAATGCAGAAGACATGTAAAGAAAAATACATGAGCAGCTTGAAAGGCCTGGTAGTCAGGCCCACCCGGGGTGAAGGCAAAAGACAGGTAACCAGGAAGAAGGGAGCGGGTTGCTGGGCTTCGTCGATACGAACCACGGGGTCAAGGTATAAAACGGGTAACCAAGAAAAGATGAGCAGCTTGCTCGGCCTGGTAGACACACCCCCAGGAGTGAAGGCAGCAGACACGTAACAAAGAATAGGTGAGCAGCTTGCTCGGCGGGGTAGACACGCCCCACGGGGTGAAGGCACAAGACAGGTAAGGAAAAATAGGTGAGCAGCTAGCTCTGCCTGGTAGACAGGCCCACCCGGTGTGAAGGCGAAAGACAGGTAACCAGGAAGAAGGGAGCGGGTTGCTGGGCTTCGTCGATACGAACCAAGGGGTCAAGGTATAAAACGGGTAACCAAGAAAAGATGAGCAGCTTGCACGGCCTGGTAGACACGCCCCCGGAGTGAAGGCAGCAGACACGTAACAAAGAACAGGTGAGCAGCTTGCTCGGCATGGTGGACACGCCCCCGTGGTGAATGCAGAAGACATGTAAAGAAAAATAGGTGAGCAGATTGAAAGGCCTTGTAGATAGGCCCACCCTGGGTGAAAGCGAAACACAGGTAACCAGGAACAGGAGAGCGGGTTACTGGGTCTCGTCAACACGCCCCACGGGGTCAAGGCATAAAACGGGTAACAAAGAAAAGGTGAGCAGCTTGCTCGGCCTGGTAGACACGCCCCCGGAGTGAAGGCAGCAGACACGTAACAAAGAACAGGTGAGCAGCTTGCTCGGCATGGTGGACACGCCCCCGTGGTGAATGCAGAAGACATGTAAAGAAAAATAGGTGAGCAGCTTGAAAGGCTGGGTAGACAGGCCCCCCGCAGTGAAGGCAGCAGACCCGTAACAAAGAACAGGTGAACAGCTTGCTCGGCAAGGTGGACACTTCCCCGTGGTGAATGCAGAAGACATGTAAAGAAAAATACATGAGAAGCTTGAAAGGCCTGGTAGACAGGCCCACCCGGGGTGAAGGCAAAAGACAGGTAACCAGGAAGAAGGGAGCGGGTTGCTGGGCTTCGTCGATACGAACCACGGGGTCAAGGTATAAAACGGGTAACCAAGAAAAGATGAGCAGCTTGCTCGGCCTGGAAGACACGCCCCCGAAGTGAAGGCAGCAGACACGTAACAAAGAACAGGTGAGCAGCTTGTTCGGCATGGTGGACACGCCCCCGTGGTGAATGCAGAAAACATGTAAAGAAAAATAGGTGAGCAGCTTGAAAGGCCTGGTAGACAGGCCCACCCCGGTGAAGGCGAAACACAGGTAACCAGGAACAGGAGAGCGGGTTACTGGGCCTCGTCAATACGCCCCACGGGGTCAAGGCATAAAACGGGTAACAAAGAAAAGGTGAGCAGCTTGCTCAGCCTGGTAGACACACCCCCGGGATTTAAGGCAGCAGAAACGTAACAAAGAATAGGTGAGCAGCTTGCTCGGCGGGGTAGACACGCCCCACCGGGTGAAGGCACAAGACAGGTAAGGAAAAATGGGTGAGCAGCTAGCTGGGCCTGGTAGACAGGCCCACCCGGTGTGAAGGCGAAAGACAGGTAACCAGGAAGAAGGGAGCGGGTTGCTGGGCTTCGTCGATACGAACCACGGGGTCAAGGTATAAAACGGGTAACCAAGAAAAGATGAACAGCTTGCACGGCCTGGTAGACACGCCCCCGGAGTGAAGGCAGCAGACACGTAACAAAGAACAGGTGAGCAGCTTGCTCGGCATGGTGGACACGCCCCCTTGGTGAATTCAGAAGACATGTAAAGAAAAATAGGTGAGCAGATTGAAAGGCCTTGTAGATAGGCCCACCCTGGGTGAAAGCGAAACACAGGTAACCAGGAACAGGAGAGCGGGTTACTGGGTCTCGTCAACACGCCCCACGGGGTCAAGGCATAAAACGGGTAACAAAGAAAAGGTGAGCAGCTTGCTCAGCCTGGTAGACACACCCCCAGAAGTGAAGGCAGCAGACACGTAACAAAGAATAGGTGAGCAGCTTGCTCGGCGGTGTAGACAAGCCCCACGGGGTGAAGGCACAAGACAGGTAAGGAAAAATAGGTGAGCAGCTAGCTCGGCGTGCTAGACAGGCCCACCCGGTGTGAAGGCGAAAGACAGGTAACCAGGAAGAAGGGAGAGGGTTGCTGGGCTTCGTCGATACGAACCACGGGGTCAAGGTATAAAACGGGTAACTAAGAAAAGATGAGCAGCTTGCTCGGCCTGGTAGACACGCCCCCCGCAGTGAACGGCAGCAGACACGTAACAAAGAACAGGTGAGCAGCTTGCTCGGCATGGTGGACACGCCCCCGTGGTGAATGCAGAAGACATGTAAAGAAAAATAGGTGAGCAGCTTGAAAGGCCGGGTAGACAGGCCCCCCGCAGTGAAGGCAGCAGACCCGTAACAAAGAACAGGTGAGCAGCTTGCTCGGCATGGTGGACACGCCCCCCGTGGTGAATGCAGAAGACATGTAAAGAAAAATAGGTGAGCAGATTGAAAGGCCTTGTAGATAGGCCCACCCGGGGTGAAAGCGAAACACAGGTAACCAGGAACAGGAGAGCGGGTTACTGGGTCTCGTCAATACACCCCACGGGGTCAAGGCATAAAACGGGTAACAAAGAAAAGGTGAGCAGCTTGCTCAGCCTGGTAGACACACCCCCAGGATTGAAGGCAGCAGACACGTAACAAAGAATAGGTGAGCAGCTTGCTCGGCGGGGTAGACACGCCCCACGGGGTGAAGGCACAAGACAGGTAAGGAAAAATAGGTGAGCAGCTAGCTCGGCCTGGTAGACAGGCCCACCCGGTGTGAAGACGAAAGACAGGTAACCAGGAAGAAGGGAGCGGGTTGCTGGGCTTCGTCGATACGAACCACGGGGTCAAGGTATAAAACGGGTAACCAAGAAAAGATGAGCAGCTTGCTCGGCCTGGTAGACACGCCCACGGCAGTGAAGGCAGCAGGCACGAAACAAAGAACAGGTGAGCAGCTTGCTCTGCATGGTGGACACGCCCCCGTGGTGAATGCAGAAGACATGTAAAGAAAAATAGGTGAGCAGCTTGAAAGGCCTGGTAGACAGGCCCACCCGGGGTGAAGGCGAAACACAGGAAAGCAGGAACAGGAGAGCGAGTTACTGGGCCTCGTCAATACGCCCCACGGGGTCAAGACATAAAACGGGTAACAAAGAAAAGGTGAGCAGCTTGCTCAGCCTGGTAGACACACCCCCAGGAGTGAAGGCAGCAGACACGTAACAAAGAATAGGTGAGCAGCTTGCTCGGCGGGGTAGACACGCCCCACGGGGTGAAGGCACAAGACAGGTAAGGAAAAATGGGTGAGCAGCTAGCTCGGCCTGATAGACAGGCCCACCCGGTGTTAAGGCGAAAGACAGGTAACCAGGAAGAAGGGAGCGGGTTGCTGGGCTTCGTCGATAAGAACCACGGGGTCAAGGTATAAAACGGGTAACCAAGAAAAGATGAGCAACTTGCTCGGCCTGGTAGACACGCCCCCCGCAGTGAAGGCAGCAGACACGTAACAAAGAACAGGTGAGCAGCTTGCTCGGCATGGTGGACACGTCCCCCGTGGTGAATGCAGAAGACATGTAAAGAAAAATAGGTGAGCAGATTGAAAGGCGTTGTAGATAGGCCCACCCGGGGTGAAAGCGAAACACAGGTAACCAGGAACAGGAGAGCGGGTTACTGGGTCTCGTCAACACGCCCCACGGGGTCAAGGCATAAAACGGGTAACAAAGAAAAGGTGAGCAGCTTGCTCAGCCTGGTAGACACACCCCCAGAAGTGAAGGCAGCAGACACGTAACAAAGAATAGGTGAGCAGCTTGCTCGGCGTGGTAGACACGCCCCATGGGGTGAAGGCACAAGACAGGTAAGGAAAAATAGGTGAGCAGATAGCTCGGCCTGCTAGACAGGCCCACCCGGTGTGAAGGCGAAAGACAGGTAACCAGGAAGAAGGGAGCGGGTTGCTGGGCTTCGTCGATACGAACCACGGGGTCAAGGTATAAAACGGGTAACCAAGAAAAGATGAGCAGCTTGCTCGGCCTGGTAGACACGCCGCCCGCAGTGAACGGCAGCAGACACGTAACAAAGAACAGGTGAGCAGCTTGTTCGGCATGGTGGACACGCCCCCGTGGTGAATGCAGAAGACATGTAAAGAAAAATAGGTGAGCAGCTTGAAAGGCCGGGTAGAGAGGCCCCCCGCAGTGAAGGCAGCAGACCCGTAACAAAGAACAAACAGGTGAACAGCTTGCTCGGCAAGGTGGACACTCCCCCGTGGTGAATGCAGAAGACATGTAAAGAAAAATACATGAGAAGCTTGAAAGGCCTGGTAGACAGGCCCACCCGGGGTGAAGGCAAAAGACAGGTAACCAGGAAGAAGGGAGCGGGTTGCTGGGCTTCGTCGATACGAACCACGGGGTCAAGGTATAAAACGGGTAACCAAGAAAAGATGAGCAGCTTGCTCGGCCTGGTAGACACGCCCCCCGCAGTGAAGGCAGCAGACACGTAACAAAGAACAGGTGAGCAGCTTGCTCGGCATGGTGGACACAACCCCCGTGGTGAATGCAGAAGACATGTAAAGAAAAATAGGTGAGCAGATTGAAAGGCCTTGTAAATAGGCCCACCCGGGGTGAAAGCGAAACACAGGTAACCAGGAACAGGAGAGCGGGTTACTGGGTCTCGTCAACACGCCCCACGGGGTCAAGGCATAAAACGGGTAACAAAGAAAAGGTGAGCAGCTTGCTCAGCCTGGTAGACACACCCCCAGGAGTGAAGGCAGCAGACACGTAAAAAAGAATAGGTGAGCAGCTTGCTCGGCGGGGTAGACACGCCCCACGGGGTGAAGGCACAAGACAGGTAAGGAAAAATGGGTGAGCAGCTAGCTCGGCCTGATAGACAGGCCCACCCGGTGTGAAGGCGAAAGACAGGTAACCAGGAAGAAGGGAGCGGGTTGCTGGGCTTCGTCGATACGAACCACGGGGTCAAGGTATAAAACGGGTAACCAAGAAAAGATGAGCAGCTTGCACGGCCTGGTAGACACGCCCCCGGAGTGAAGGCAGCAGACACGTAACAAAGAACAGGTGAGCAGCTTGCTCGGCATGGTGGACACGCCCCCCGTGGTGAATGCAGAAGACATGTAAAGAAAAATAGGTGAGCAGATTGAAAGCCCTTGTAGATAGGCCCACCCGGGGTGAAAGCGAAACACAGGTAACCAGGAACAGGAGAGCGGGTTACTGGGTCTCGTCAACACGCCCCACGGGGTCAAGGCATAAAACGGGTAACAAAGAAAAGGTGAGCAGCTTGCTCAGCCTGGTAGACACACCCCCAGAAGTGAAGGCAGCAGACACGTAACAAAGAATAGGTGAGCAGCTTGCTCGGCGGTGTAGACACGCCCCACGGGGTGAAGGCACAAGACAGGTAAGGAAAAATAGGTGAGCAGCTAGCTCGGCGTGCTAGACAGGCCCACCCGGTGTGAAGGCGAAAGACAGGTAACCAGGAAGAAGGGAGAGGGTTGCTGGGCTTCGTCGATACGAACCACGGGGTCAAGGTATAAAACGGGTAACTAAGAAAAGATGAGCAGCTTGCTCGGCCTGGTAGACACGCCCCCCGCAGTGAACGGCAGCAGACACGTAACAAAGAACAGGTGAGCAGCTTGCTCGGCATGGTGGACACGCCCCCGTGGTGAATGCAGAAGACATGTAAAGAAAAATAGGTGAGCAGCTTGAAAGGCCGGGTAGACAGGCCCCCCGCAGTGAAGGCAGCAGACCCGTAACAAAGAACAGGTGAGCAGCTTGCTCGGCATGGTGGACACGCCCCCCGTGGTGAATGCAGAAGACATGTAAAGAAAAATAGGTGAGCAGATTGAAAGGCCTTGTAGATAGGCCCACCCGGGGTGAAAGCGAAACACAGGTAACCAGGAACAGGAGAGCGGGTTACTGGGTCTCGTCAATACACCCCACGGGGTCAAGGCATAAAACGGGTAACAAAGAAAAGGTGAGCAGCTTGCTCAGCCTGGTAGACACACCCCCAGGAGTATAGGCAGCAGAAACGTAACAAAGAATAGGTGAGCAGCTTGCTCGGCGGGGTAGACACGCCCCACGGGGTGAAGGCACAAGACAGGTAAGGAAAAATAGGTGAGCAGCTAGCTCGGCCTGGTAGACAGACCCACCCGGTGTGAAGGCGAAAGACAGGTAACCAGGAAGAAGGGAGAGGGTTGCTGGGCTTCGTCGATACGAACCACGGGGTCAAGGTATAAAACGGGTAACAAAGAAAAGATGAGCAGCTTGCACGGCCTGGTAGACACGCCCCCGGAGTGAAGGCAGCAGACACGTAACAAAGAACAGGTGAGCAGCTTGCTCGGCATGGTGGACACGCCCCCGTGGTGAATGCAGAAGACATGTAAAGAAAAATAGGTGAGCAGCTTGAAAGGCCTGGTTGACAGGCCCACCCCGGTGAAGGCGAAACACAGGTAACCAGGAACAGGAGAGCGGGTTACTGGGCCTCGTCAATACGCCCCACGGGGTCAAGGCATAAAACGGGTAACAAAGAAAAGGTGAGCAGCTTGCTCAGCCTGGTAGACACACCCCCGGGAGTTAAGGCAGCAGAAACGTAACAAAGAATAGGTGAGCAGCTTGTTCGGCGGGGTAGACACGCCCCACCGGGTGAAAGCACGAGACAGGTAAGGAAAAATAGGTGAGCAGCTAGCTCGGCGTGCTAGACAGGCCCACCCGGTGTGAAGGCGAAAGACAGGTAACCAGGAAGAAGGGAGCGGGTTGCTGGGCTTCGTCGATACGAACCACGGGGTCAAGGTATAAAACGGGTAACTAAGAAAAGATGAGCAGATTGCTCGGCCTGGTAGACACGCCCCCGGAGTGAAGGCAGCAGACACGTAACAAAGAACAGGTGAGCAGCTTGCTCGGCAAGGTGGACACTCCCCCGTGGTGAATGCAGAAGACATGTAAAGAAAAATACATGAGCAGCTTGAAAGGCCTGGTAGTCAGGCCCACCCGGGGTGAAGGCAAAAGACAGGTAACCAGGAAGAAGGGAGCGGGTTGCTGGGCTTCGTCGATACGAACCACGGGGTCAAGGTATAAAACGGGTAACCAAGAAAAGATGAGCAGCTTGCTCGGCCTGGTAGACACACCCCCAGGAGTGAAGGCAGCAGACACGTAACAAAGAATAGGTGAGCAGCTTGCTCGGCGGGGTAGACACGCCCCACGGGGTGAAGGCACAAGACAGGTAAGGAAAAATAGGTGAGCAGCTAGCTCTGCCTGGTAGACAGGCCCACCCGGTGTGAAGGCGAAAGACAGGTAACCAGGAAGAAGGGAGCGGGTTGCTGGGCTTCGTCGATACGAACCAAGGGGTCAAGGTATAAAACGGGTAACCAAGAAAAGATGAGCAGCTTGCACGGCCTGGTAGACACGCCCCCGGAGTGAAGGCAGCAGACACGTAACAAAGAACAGGTGAGCAGCTTGCTCGGCATGGTGGACACGCCCCCGTGGTGAATGCAGAAGACATGTAAAGAAAAATAGGTGAGCAGATTGAAAGGCCTTGTAGATAGGCCCACCCTGGGTGAAAGCGAAACACAGGTAACCAGGAACAGGAGAGCGGGTTACTGGGTCTCGTCAACACGCCCCACGGGGTCAAGGCATAAAACGGGTAACAAAGAAAAGGTGAGCAGCTTGCTCAGCCTGGTAGACACACCCCCAGGAGTGAAGGCAGCAGACACGTAATAAAGAATAGGTGAGCAGCTTGCTCGGCGGTGTAGACACGCCCCACGGGGTGAAGGCACAAGACAGGTAAGGAAAAATAGGTGAGCAGCTAGCTCGGCGTGCTAGACAGGCCCACCCGGTGTGAAGGCGAAAGACAGGTAACCACGAAGAAGAAAGCGGGTTGCTGGGCTTTGTCGATACGAACCACGGGGTCAAGGTATAAAACGGGTAACTAAGAAAAGATGAGCAGCTTGCTCGGCCTGGTAGACACGCCCCCCGTAGTGAACGGCAGCAGACACGTAACAAAGAACAGGTGAGCAGCTTGCTCGGCATGGTGGACACGCACCCGTGGTGAATGCAGAAGACATGTAAAGAAAAATAGGTGAGCAGCTTGAAAGGCCGGGTAGACAGGCCCCCCGCAGTGAAGGCAGCAGACCCGTAACAAAGAACAGGTGAGTAGCTTGCTCGGCAAGATGGACACTCCCCCGTGGTGAATGCAGAAGACATGTAAAGAAAAATACATGAGAAGCTTGAAAGGCCTGGTAGACAGGCCCACCCGGGGTGAAGGCAAAAGACAGGTAACCAGGAAGAAGGGAGCGGGTTGCTGGGCTTCGTCGATACGAACCACGGGGTCAAGGTATAAAACGGGTAACCAAGAAAAGATGAGCAGCTTGCTCGGCCTGGTAGACACGCCCCCCGCAGTGAAGGCAGCAGACACGTAACAAAGAACAGGTGAGCAGCTTGCTCGGCATGGTGGACACGCCCCCCGTGGTGAATGCAGAAGACATGTAAAGAAAAATAGGTGAGCAGATTGAAAGGTCTTGTAGATAGGCCCACCCGGGGTGAAAGCGAAACACAGGTAACCAGGAACAGGAGAGCGGGTTACTGGGTCTCGTCAATACACCCCACGGGGTCAAGGCATAAAACGGGTAACAAAGAATAGGTGAGCAGCTTGCTCGGCGGGGTAGACACGCCCCACGGGGTGAAGGCACAAGACAGGTAAGGAAAAATAGGTGAGCAGCTAGCTCGGCCTGGTAGACAGGCCCACCCGGTGTGAAGGCGAAAGACAGGTAACCAGGAAGAAGGGAGCGGGTTGCTGGGCTTCGTCGATACGAACCACGGGGTCAAGGTATAAAACGGGTAACCAAGAAAAGATGAGCAGCTTGCTCGGCCTTGTAGACACGCCCCCGGAGTGAAGGCAGCAGACATGTAACAAAGAACAGGTGAGCAGCATTCTCGACATAGTGGACACGCCCCCGTGGTGAATGCAGAAGACATGTAAAGAAAAATACATGAGCAGCTTGAAAGGCCTGGTAGACAGGCCCACCCGGGGTGAAGGCGAAATACAGGTAACCAGGAACAGGAGATCGGGTTACTGGGACTCGTCAATACGCCCCACGGGGTCAAGGCATAAAACGGGTAACAAAGAAAAGGTGAGCAGCTTGTTCAGCCTGGTAGACACACCCCGGGGAGTTAAGGCAGCAGACACGTAACAAAGAACAGGTGAGCAGCTTGCTCGGCGGGGGGTAGACAGGCCCCACGGGGTGAAGGCAGAAGACAGGTAAGGAAAAATAGGTGAGCAGCTAGCTCGGCGTGCTAGACAGGCCCACCCGGTGTGAAGGCGAAAGACAGGTAACCACGAAGAAGAAAGCGGGTTGCTGGGCTTCGTCGATACGAACCACGGGGTCAAGGTATAAAACGGGTAACTAAGAAAAGATGAGCAGCTTGCTCGGCCTGGTAGACACGCCCCCCGTAGTGAACGGCAGCAGACACGTAACAAAGAACAGGTGAGCAGCTTGCTCGGCATGGTGGACACGCCCCCGTGGTGAATGCAGAAGACATGTAAAGAAAAATAGGTGAGCAGCTTGAAAGGCCGGGTAGACAAGCCCCCCGCAGTGAAGGCAGCAGACCCGTAACAAAGAACAGGTGAGTAGCTTGCTCGGCAAGATGGACACTCCCCCGTGGTGAATGCAGAAGACATGTAAAGAAAAATACATGAGAAGTTTGAAAGGCCTGGTAGACAGGCCCACCCGGGGTGAAGGCAAAAGACAGGTAACCAGGAAGAAGGGAGCGGGTTGCTGGGCTTCGTCGATACGAACCACGGGGTCAAGGTATAAAACGGGTAACCAAGAAAAGATGAGCAGCTTGCTCGGCCTGGTAGACACGCCCCCCGCAGTGAAGGCAGCAGACACGTAACAAAGAACAGGTGAGCAGCTTGCTCGGCATGGTGGACACGCCCCCCGTGGTGAATGCAGAAGACATGTAAAGAAAAATAGGTGAGCAGATTGAAAGGTCTTGTAGATAGGCCCACCCGGGGTGAAAGCGAAACACAGGTAACCAGGAACAGGAGAGCGGGTTACTGGGTCTCGTCAATACACCCCACGGGGTCAAGGCATAAAACGGGTAACAAAGAAAAGGTGAGCAGCTTGCTCAGCCTGGTCGACACACCCCCAGGAGTGAAGGCAGCAGACACGTAACAAAGAATAGGTGAGCAGCTTGCTCGGCGGGGTAGACACGCCCCACGGGGTGAAGGCACAAGACAGGTAAGGAAAAATAGGTGAGCAGCTAGCTCGGCCTGGTAGACAGGCCCACCCGGTGTGAAGGCGAAAGACAGGTAACCAGGAAGAAGGGAGCGGGTTGCTGGGCTTCGTCGATACGAACCACGGGGTCAAGGTATAAAACGGGTAACCAAGAAAAGATGAGCAGCTTGCTCGGCCTTGTAGACACGCCCCCGGAGTGAAGGCAGCAGACATGTAACAAAGAACAGGTGAGCAGCATTCTCGACATAGTGGACACGCCCCCGTGGTGAATGCAGAAGACATGTAAAGAAAAATACATGAGCAGCTTGAAAGGCCTGGTAGACAGGCCCACCCGGGGTGAAGGCGAAATACAGGTAACCAGGAACAGGAGAGCGGGTTACTGGGACTCGTCAATACGCCCCACGGGGTCAAGGCATAAAACGGGTAACAAAGAAAAGGTGAGCAGCTTGTTCAGCCTGGTAGACACACCCCGGGGAGTTAAGGCAGCAGACACGTAACAAAGAACAGGTGAGCAGCTTGCTCGGCGGGGGGTAGACAGGCCCCACGGGGTGAAGGCAGAAGACAGGTAAGGAAAAATAGGTGAGCAGCTAGCTCGGCCTGGTAGACAGGCCCACCCGGTGTGAAGGCGAAAGACAGGTAACCAGGAAGAAGGGAGCGGGTTGCTGGGCTTCGTCGATACGAACCACGGGGTCAAGGTATAAAACGGGTAACCAAGAAAAGATGAGCAGCTTGCTCGGCCTGGTAGACACGCCCCCGGAGTGAAGGCAGCAGACATGTAACAAAGAACAGGTGAGCAGCTTGCTCGGCATGGTGGACACGCCCCCGTGGTGAATGCAGAAGACATGTAAAGAAAAATAGGTGAGCAGCTTGAAAGGCCTGGTAGACAGGCCCACCCCGGTGAAGGCGAAACACAGGTAACCAGGAACAGGAGAGCGGGTTACTGGGCCTCGTCAATACGCCCCACGGGGTCAAGGCATAAAAGGGGTAACAAAGGAAAGGTGAGCAGCCTGCTCAGCCTGGTAGACACACCCCCAGGAGTTAAGGCAGCAGACACGTAACAAAGAATAGGTGAGCAGCTTGCTCAGCGGGGTAGACACGCCCCATGGGGTGAAGGCACAAGACAGGTAAGGAAAAATAGGTGAGCACCTAGCTTGGCCTGGTAGACAGTCCCACCCGGTGTGAAAGAGAAAGACAGGTAACCAGGAAGAAGGGAGCGGGTTGCTGGGCTTCGTCGATACGAACCACGGGGTCAAGGTATAAAACGGGTAACCAAGAAAAGATGAGCAGCTTGCTCGGCCTGGTAGACAGGCCCCCGGAGTGAAGGCAGCAGACACGTAACAAAGAACAGGTGAGCAGCTTACTCGGCATGGTGGACACGCCCCCGTGGTGAATGCAGAAGACATGTAAAGAAAAATAGGTGAGCAGCTTGAAAGGCCTGGTAGACAGGCCCACCCGGGTTGAAGGCGAAACACAGATAACCAGGAACAGGAGAGCGGGTTACTGGGCCTCGTCAATACGCCCCACAGGGTCAAGGCATAAAACGGGTAACCAAGAAAAGGTGAGCAGCTTGCTCAGCCTGGTAGACACACCCCCGGGAGTTAAAGCAGCAGACACGTAACAAAGAATAGCTGAGCAGCTTGCTCGGCGGGGTAGACACGCCCCACGGGGTGAAGGCACAAGACAGGTAAGGAAAAATGGGTGAGCAGCTAGCTCGGCCTGGTAGACAGGCCCACCCGGTGTGAAGGCGAAAGACAGGTAACCAGGAAGAAGGGAGCGGGTTGCTGGGCTTCGTCAATACGAACCACGGGGTCAAGGTATAAAACGGGTAACCAAGAAAAGATGAGCAGCTTGCTCGGCCTGGTAGACACGCCCCCGGAGTGAAGGCAGCAGACACGAAACAAAGAACAGGTGAGCAGCTTGCTCGGCATGGTGGACACGCCCCCGTGGTGAATGCAGAAGACATGTAAAGAAAAATACATGAGCAGCTTGAAAGGCCTGGTAGACAGGCCCACCCGGGGTGAAGGCGAAATACAGGTAACCAGGAACAGGAGAGCGGGTTACTGGGCCTCGTCAATACGCCCCACAGGGTCAAGGCATAAAACGGGTAACAAAGAAAAGGTGAGCAGCCTGCTCAGCCTGGTAGACACACCCCGGGGAGTTAAGGCAGGAGACACGTAACAAAGAACAGGTGAGCAGCTTGCCCGGCGGGGGGTAGACAGGCCCCACGGGGTGAAGGCAGAAGACAGGTAAGGAAAAATAGGTGAGCAGCTAGCTCGGCCTGGTAGACAGGCCCACCCGGTGTGAAGGCGAAAGACAGGTAACCAGGAAGAAGGGAGCGGGTTGCTGGGCTTCGTCGATACGAACCACGGGGTCAAGGTATGAAAAGGGTAACCAAGAAAAGATGAGCACCTTGCTCGGCCTGGTAGACACGCCCCCGTAGTGAAGGCAGCAGACATGTAACAAAGAACAGGTGAGCAGCTTGCTCGGCATGGTGGACACGCCCCCGTGGTGAATGCATAAGACATGTAAAGAAAACCACATGAGCAGTTTGAAAGGCCTGGTAGACATGCCCACCCGGGGTGAAGGCGAAATACAGGTAACCAGGAACAGGAGAGCGGGTTACTGGGTCTCGTCAACACGCCCCACGGGGTCAAGGCATAAAACGGGTAACAAAGAAAAGGTGAGCAGCTTGCTCAGCCTGGTAGACACACCCCCAGGAGTGAAGGCAGCAGACACGTAATAAAGAATAGGTGAGCAGCTTGCTCGGCGGTGTAGACACGCCCCACGGGGTGAAGGCACAAGACAGGTAAGGAAAAATAGGTGAGCAGCTAGCTCGGCGTGCTAGACAGGCCCACCCGGTGTGAAGGCGAAAGACAGGTAACCACGAAGAAGAAAGCGGGTTGCTGGGCTTCGTCGATACGAACCACGGGGTCAAGGTATAAAACGGGTAACTAAGAAAAGATGAGCAGCTTGCTCGGCCTGGTAGACACGCCCCCCGTAGTGAACGGCAGCAGACACGTAACAAAGAACAGGTGAGCAGCTTGCTCGGCATGGTGGACACGCCCCCGTGGTGAATGCAGAAGACATGTAAAGAAAAATAGGTGAGCAGCTTGAAAGGCCGGGTAGACAGGCCCCCCGCAGTGAAGGCAGCAGACCCGTAACAAAGAACAGGTGAGTAGCTTGTTCGGCAAGATGGACACTCCCCCGTGGTGAATGCAGAAGACATGTAAAGAAAAATACATGAGAAGCTTGAAAGGCCTGGTAGACAGGCCCACCCGGGGTGAAGGCAAAAGACAGGTAACCAGGAAGAAGGGAGCGGGTTGCTGGGCTTCGTCGATACGAACCACGGGGTCAAGGTATAAAACGGGTAACCAAGAAAAGATGAGCAGCTTGCTCGGCATGGTGGACACGCCCCCCGTGGTGAATGCAGAAGACACGTAACAAAGAACAGGTGAGCAGCTTACTCGGCATGGTGGACACGCCCCCGTGGTGAATGCAGAAGACATGTAAAGAAAAATAGGTGAGCAGCTTGAAAGGCATGGTAGACAGGCCCACCCGGGTTGAAGGCGAAACACAGATAACCAGGAACAGGAGAGCGGGTTACTGGGCCTCGTCAATACGCCCCACGGGGTCAAGGCATAAAACGGGTAACAAAGTAAAGGTGAGCAGCCTGCTCAGCCTGGTAGACACACCCCCAGGAGTTAAGGCAGCAGACACGTAACAAAGAATAGGTGAGCAGCTTGCTCAGCGGGGTAGACACGCCCCATGGGGTGAAGGCACAAGACAGGTAAGGAAAAATAGGTGAGCAGCTTGCTCGGCATGGTGGACACGCCCCCCGTGGTGAATGCAGAAGACATGTAAAGAAAAATAGGTGAGCAGATTGAAAGCCCTTGTAGATAGGCCCACCCGGGGTGAAAGCGAAACACAGGTAACCAGGAACAGGAGAGCGGGTTACTGGGTCTCGTCAATACACCCCACGGGGTCAAGGCATAAAACGGGTAACAAAGAAAAGGTGAGCAGCTTGCTCAGCCTGGTAGACACACCCCCAGGAGTGAAGGCAGCAGACACGTAACAAAGAATAGGTGAGCAGCTTGCTCGGCGGGGTAGACACGCCCCACGGGGTGAACGCACAAGACAGGTAAGGAAAAATAGGTGAGCAGCTAGCTCGGCCTGGTAGACAGGCCCACCCGGTGTGAAGGCGAAAGACAGGTAACCAGGAAGAAGGGAGCGGGTTGCTGGGCTTCGTCGATACGAACCACGGGGTCAAGGTATGAAACGGGTAACCAAGAATAGATGAGCAGCTTGCTCGGCATGGTAGACACGCCCCCCGCAGTGAAGGCAGCGGACTCGTAACAAAGAACAGGTGAGCAGCTTGCTCGGCATGGTGGACACGCCCCCGTGGTGAATGCAGAAGACATGTAAAGAAAAATAGGTGAGCAGCTTGAAAGGCCTGGTAGACAGGCCCACCCGGGGTGAAGGCGAAACACAGGTAACGAGGAACAGGAGAGCGTGTTACTGGGCCTCGTCAATACGCCCCACGGGGTCAAGGCATAAAACGGGTAACAAAGAAAAGGTGAGCAGCTTGCTCAGCCTGGTAGATACACCCCCGGGAGTTAAGGCAGCAGACACGTAACAAAGAATAGGTGAGCAGCTTGCTCGGCGGGGTAGACAGGCCCCACGGGGTGAAGGCACAAGACAGGTAAGGAAATATAGGTGAGCATCTAGCTAGGCCTGGTAGACAGGCCCTCCCGGTGTGAAGGCGAAAGACAGGTAACCAGGAAGAAGGGAGCGGGTTGCTGGGCTTCGTCGATACGAACCACGGGGTCAAGGTATGAAACGGGTAACCAAGAATAGATGAGCAGCTTGCTCGGCCTGGTAGACACGCCCCCCGCAGTGAAGGCAGCAGACACGTAACAAAGAACAGGTGAGCATCTTGCTCGGCATGCAGGACACGCACCCGTGGTGAATGCAGAAGACATGTAAAGAAAAATAGGTGAGCAGCTTGAAAGGCCGGGTAGACAGGCCCCCCGCAGTGAAGGCAGCAGACATGTAACAAAGAACAGGTGAGCAGCTTGCTCGGCAAGGTGGACACTCCCCCGTGGTGAATGCAGAAGACATGTAAAGAAAAATACATGAGCAGCTTGAAAAGCCTGGTAGACAGGCCCACCCGAGGTGAAGGCGAAACACATGTAACCAGGAACATGAGAGCGGGTTACTGGGCCTCGTCAATACGTACCACGGGGTCATGGCATAAAAGGGGTAAAAAAGAAATGGTGAGCAGCTTGCTCAGCCTGGTAGACACACCCCGGGGAGTTAAGGCAGCAGACACGTAACAAAGAACAGGTGAGCAGCTTGCTCGGTGGGTTAGACACGCCCCACGGGGTGAAGGCACAAGACAGGTAAGGAAAAATAGGTGAGCAGCTAGCTCGGCCTGGTAGACAGGCCAACCCGGTGTGAAGGCGAAAGACAGGTAACCATGAAGAAGGGAGCGGGTTGCTGGGCTTCGTCGATACGAACCACGGGGTCAAGGTATAAAATGGGTAACAAAGAAAAGGTGAGCAGCTTGCTCAGCCTGGTAGACACGCCCCCCGCAGTGAAGGCAGCAGACACGTAACAAAGAACAGGTGAGCAGCTTGCTCGGCATGGTGGACACGCCCCCCGTGGTGAATGCAGAAGACATGTAAAGAAAAATAGGTGAGCAGATTGAAAGCCCTTGTAGATAGGCCCACCCGGGGTGAAAGCGAAACACAGGTAACCAGGAACAGGAGAGCGGGTTACTGGGTCTCGTCAATACACCCCACGGGGTCAAGGCATAAAACGGGTAACAAAGAAAAGGTGAGCAGCTTGCTCAGCCTGGTAGACACACCCCCAGGAGTGAAGGCAGCAGACACGTAACAAAGAATAGGTGAGCAGCTTGCTCGGCGGGGTAGACACGCCCCACGGGGTGAACGCACAAGACAGGTAAGGAAAAATAGGTGAGCAGCTAGCTCGGCCTGGTAGACAGGCCCACCCGGTGTGAAGGCGAAAGACAGGTAACCAGGAAGAAGGGAGCGGGTTGCTGGGCTTCGTCGATACGAACCACGGGGTCAAGGTATAAAACGGGTAACCAAGAAAATATGAACAGCTTGCACGGCCTGGTAGACATGCCCCCGGAGTGAAGGCAGCAGACACGTAACAAAGAACAGGTGAGCAGCTTGCTCGGCATGGTGGACACGCCCCCGTGGTGAATGCAGAAGACATGTAAAGAAAAATAGGTGAGCAGCTGGAAAGGCCGGGTAGATAGGCCCCCCGCAGTGAAGGCAGCAGACCCGTAACAAAGAACAGGTGAACAACTTGCTCGGCAAGGTGGACACTCCCCCGTGGTGAATGCAGAAGACATGTAAAGAAAAATACATGAGAAGCTTGAAAGGCCTGGTAGACAGGCCCACCCGGGGTGAAGGCAAAGGACAGGAAACCAGGAAGAAGGGAGCGGGTTGCTGGGCTTCGTCGATACGAACCACGGGGTCAAGGTATGAAACGGGTAACCAAGAATAGATGAGCAGCTTGCTCGGCATGGTAGACACGCCCCCCGCAGTGAAGGCAGCAGACTCGTAACAAAGAACAGGTGAGCAGCTTGCTCGGCATGGTGGACACGCCCCCGTGGTGAATGCAGAAGACATGTAAAGAAAAATAGGTGAGCAGCTTGAAAGGCCGGGTAGACAGGCCCCTCGCAGTGAAGGCAGCAGACATGTAACAAAGAACAGGTGAGCAGCTTGCTCGTCAAGGTGGACACTCCCCCGTGGTAAATGCAGAAGACATGTAAAGAAAAATACATGAGCAGCTTGAAAGGCCTGGTAGACAGGCCCACCCGAGGTGAAGGCGAAACACAGGTAACCAGGAACATGAGAGCGGGTTACTGGGCCTCGTCAATACGTACCACGGGGTCATGGCATAAAAGGGGTAAAAAAGAAAAGGTGAGCAGCTTGCTCAGCCTGGTAGACACACCCCGGGGAGTTAAGGCAGCAGACACGTAACAAAGAACAGGTGAGCAGCTTGCTCTGTGGGTTAGACACGCCCCACGGGGTGAAGGCACAAGACAGGTAAGGAAAAATAGGTGAGCAGCTAGCTCGGCCTGGTAGACAGGCCAACCCGGTGTGAAGGCGAAAGACAGGTAACCATGAAGAAGGGAGCGGGTTGCTGGGCTTCGTCGATACGAACCACGGGGTCAAGGTATAAAACGGGTAACCAAGAAAAGATGAGCAGCTTGCTCGGCCTGGTAGACACGACCCCGGAGTGAAGGCAGCAGACACGTAACAAAGAACAGGTGAGCAGCTTGCTCGGCATGGTGGACTCGCCCACGTGGTGAATGCAGAAGACATGTAAAGAGAAATAGGTTATCAGCTTGAAAGGCCTGGTAGACAGGCCCACCCGGGGTGAAGGCGAAACACAGGTAACCAGGAAGAAGGGAGCAGGTTGCTGGGCTTCGTCCATACCAACCACGGGGTCAAGGTATAAAATGGGTAACAAAGAAAAGGTGAGCAGCTTGCTCAGCCTGGTAGACACACCCCCGGGGGTTAAGGCAGCAGACACGTAACAAAGAGCAGGTGAGCAGCTTGCTCGGCGGGGTAGACAGCCCCACGGGGTGAAGGCACAAGACAGGTAAGGAAATATAGGTGAGCATCTAGCTAGGCCTGGTAGACGGGCCCTCCCGGTGTGAAGGCGAAAGACAGGTAACCATGAAGAAGGGAGCGGGTTGCTGGGCTTCGTCGATACGAACCACGGGGTCAAGGTATAAAACGGGTAACCAAGAACAGATGAGCAGCTTGCTCGGCCTGGTAGACACGCCCCCGGATTGAAGGCAGCAGACACGTAACAAAGAACAGGTGAGCAGCTTGCTCGGCATGCTGGACACGCCCCCGTGGTGAATGCAGAAGACATGTAAAGAAAAATAGGTGAGCATCTTGAAAGGCCTGGTAGACAGGCCCACCCGGGGTGAAGGCAAAACAAAGGTAACGAGGAACAGGAGAGCGGGTTACTGGGCCTCGTCAATACGCCCCACGGGGTCAAGGCATAAAACGGGTAACAAAGAAAAGGTGAGCAGCTTGCTCGGCGGGGTAGACAGGCCCCACGGGGTAAAGGCACAAGACAGGTAAGGAAAAATAGGTGAGCAGCTTGAAAGGCAAGGTAGACAGGCCCACCCGGGGTGAAGGCTAAACACAGGTAACCAGGAAGAAGGGAGCCGGTTGCTGGGCTTCGTCTATATGAACCACGGTGTCAAGGTATAAAACGGGTAACCAAGAAAAGATGAGCAGCTTGCTCGGCCTGGTAGACATGCCCCCGGAGTGAAGGCAGCAGACACGTAACAAAGAACAGGTGAGCAGCTTGCTCAGCCTGGTAGACTCACCCCCAGGAGTGAAGGCAGCAGACACGTAACAAAGAATAGGTGAGCAGCTTGCTCGGCGGGGTAGACACGTCCCACGGCGTGAAGGCACAAGACAGGTAAGGAAAAATAGGTGAGCAGCTAGCTCGGCCTGGTAGACAGGCCCACCCGGTGTGAAGGCGAAAGACAGGTAACCAGGAAGAAGGGAGCGGGTTGCTGGGCTTCGTCGATACGAACCACGGGTTCAACGTATAAAACGGGTAACAAAGAAAAGGTGAGCAGCTTGCTCAGCCTGGTAGACACACCCCCAGGAGTTAAGTCAGCAGACACGTAACAAAGAATAGGTGAGCAGCTTTCTCGGCGGGGTAGACACGCCCCACGGGGTGAAGGCACAAGACAGGTAAGGAAAAATGGGTGAGCAGCTAGCTCGGCCTGGTAGACAGGCCCACCCGGTGTGAAGGCGAAAGACAGGTAACCAGGAAGAAGGGAGCCGGTTGCTGGGCTTCGTCTATATGAACCACGGGGTCAAGGTATAAAACGGGTAACCAAGAAAAGATGAGCAGCTTGCTCGGCCTGGTAGACATGCCCCCGGAGTGAAGGCAGCAGACATGTAACAAAGAACAGGTGAGCAGCTTGCTCAGCCTGGTAGACACACCCCCAGGAGTGAAGGCAGCAGACACGTAACAAAGAATAGGTGAGCAGCTTGCTCGGCGGGGTAGACACGTCCCACGGCGTGAAGGCACAAGACAGGTAAGGAAAAATAGGTGAGCAGCTAGCTCGGCCTGGTAGACAGGCCCACCCGGTGTGAAGGCGAAAGACAGGTAACCAGGAACAGGAGAGCTGGTTACTGGGTCTCGTCAATACACCCCACGTGGTCAAGGCATAAAACGGGTAGCAAAGAAAAGGTGAGCAGCTTGCTCAGCCTGGTAGACACACCCCCAGGATTGAAGGCAGCAGACACGTAACAGGGAATAGGTGAGCAGCTTGCTCGGCGGGGTAGACACGCCCCACGGTATGAAGGCAGAAGACAGGTAAGGAAAAATAGGTGAGCAGCTAGCTCGGCCTGGTAGACAGGCCCACCCGGTGTGAAGGCGAAAGACAGGTAACCAGGAAGAAGGGAGCGGGTTGCTGGGCTTCGTCGAAAAGAACCACGGGGTCAAGGTATAAAACGGGTAACCAAGAAAAGATGAGCAGCTTGCTCGGCCTGGTAGACATGCTCCCGGCAGTGAAGGCAGCAGACACGTAACAAAGAACAGGTGAGCAGCTTGCTCGGCAAGGTGGACACTCCCCCGTGGTGAATGCAGAAGACATGTAAAGAAAAATACATGAGCAGCTTGAAAGGCCTGGTAGACAGGCCCACCCGGGGTGAAGGCAAAAGACAGGTAACCAGGAAGAAGGGAGCGGGTTTCTGGGCTTCGTCGATACGAACCACGGGGTCAAGGTATAAAACGGGTAACCAAGAAAAGATGAGCAGCTTGCTCGGCCTGGTAGACACGCCCCCCGCAGTGAAGGCAGCAGACACGTAACAAAGAACAGGTGAGCAGCTTGCTCGGCATGGTGGACACGCCCCCCGTGTTGAATGCAGAAGACATGTAAAGAAAAATAGGTGAGCAGATTGAAAGCCCTTGTAGATAGGCCCACCCGGGGTGAAAGCGAAACACAGGTAACCAGGAACAGGAGAGCGGGTTACTGGGTCTCGTCAATACACCCCACGGGGTCAAGGCATAAAACGGGTAACAAAGAAAAGGTGAGCAGCTTGCTCAGCCTGGTAGACACACCCCCAGGAGTGAAGGCAGCAGACACGTAACAAAGAATAGGTGAGCAGCTTGCTCGGCGGGGTAGACACGCCCCACGGGGTAAACGCACAAGACAGGTAAGGAAAAATAGGTGAGCAGCTAGCTCGGCCTGGTAGACAGGCCCACCCGGTGTGAAGGCGAAAGACAGGTAACCAGGAAGAAGGGAGCGGGTTGCTGGGCTTCGTCGATACGAACCCCGGGGTCAAGGTATAAAACGGGTAACCAAGAAAATATGAACAGCTTGCACGGCCTGGTAGACACGCCCCCGGAGTGAAGGCAGCAGACACGTAACAAAGAACAGGTGAGCAGCTTGCTCGGCATGGTGGACACGCCCCCGTGGTGAATGCAGAAGACATGTAAAGAAAAATAGGTGAGCAGATTGAAAGGCCTTGTAGATAGGCCCACCCGGGGTGAAAGCGAAACACAGGTAACCAGGAACAGGAGAGCGGGTTACTGGGTCTCGTCAACACGCCCCACGGGGTCAAGGCATAAAACGGGTAACAAAGAAAAGGTGAGCAGCTAGCTCAGCCTGGTATACACACCCCCAGGAGTGAAGGCAGCAGACACGTAACAAAGAATAGGTGAGCAGCTTGCTCGGCGGGGTAGACACGCCCCACGGGGTGAAGGCACAAGACAGGTAAGGAAAAATAGGTGAGCAGCTAGCTCGGCCTGGTAGACAGGCCCACCCGGTGTGAAGTCGAAAGACAGGTAACCAGGAAGAAGGGAGCGGGTTGCTGGGCTTCGTCGATACGAACCACGTGGTGAAGGTATAAAACGGGTAACCAAGAAAAGATGAGCAGCTTGCTCGGCCTGGTAGACACGCCCCCGGATTGAAGGCAGCAGAGACGTAACAAAGAACAGGTGAGTAGCTTGCTCGGCATGGTGGACACTCCCCCGTGGTGAATGCAGAAGACATGTAAAGAAAAATAGGTGAGCAGCTTGAAAGGCCTGGTAGACAGGCCCACCCCGGTGAAGGCGAAACACAGGTAACCAGGAACAGGAGAGCGGGTTACTGGGCCTCGTCAATACGCCCCTCGGGGTCAAGGCATAAAACGGGTAACAAAGAAAAGGTGAGCAGCTTGCTCAGCCTGGTAGACACACCCCCGGGAGTGAAGGCAGCAGACACGTAACAAAGAATAGGTGAGCAGCTTGCTCGGCGGGGTAGACACGCCCCACGGGGTGAAGGCAAAAGACAGGTAAGGAAAAATGGGTGAGCAGCTAGCACGGCTTGGTAGACAGGCCCACCCGGTGTGAAGGCGAAAGACAGGTAACCAGGAAGAAGGGAGCGGGTTGCTGGGCTTCGTCGATACGAACCACGGGGTCAAGGTATAAAACGGGTAACAAAGAAAAGATGAGCAGCTTGCACGGCCTGGTAGACACACCCCCGGAGTGAAGGCAGCAGACACGTAACAAAGAATAGGTGAGCAGCTTGCTCGGCTGTGTAGACACGCCCCACGGTGTGAAGGCACAAGACAGGTAAGGAAAAATAGGTGAGCAGCTAGCTCGGCATGGTGGACACCCCCCCGTGGTGAATGCAGAAGACATGTAAAGAAAAATAGGTGAGCAGCTTGAAAGGCCGGGTAGACAGGCCCCCCGCAGTGAAGGCACCAGACCCGTAACAAAGAACAGGTGAGCAGCTTGCTCGGCAAGGTGGACACTCCCCCGTGGTGAATGCAGAAGACATGTAAAGAAAAATACATGAGAAGCTTGAAAGGCCTGGTAGACAGGCCCACCCGGGGTGAAGGCAAAAGACAGGTAACCAGGAAGAAGGGAGCGGGTTGCTGGGCTTCGTCGATACGAACCACGGGGTCAAGGTATAAAACGGGTAACCAAGAAAAGATGAGGAGCTTGCACGGCCTGGTAGACACGCCCCCGGAGTGAAGGCAGCAGACACGTAACAAAGAACAGGTGAGCAGCTTGCTCGGCATGGTGGACACGCCCCCGTGGTGAAAGCAGAAGACATGTAAAGAAAAATAGGTGAGCAGCTGGAAAGGCCAGGTAGATAGGCCCCCCGCAGTGAAGGCAGCAGACCCGTAACAAAGAACAGGTGAACAGCTTGCTCGGCATGGTGGACACGCCCCCCGTGGTGAATGCAGAAGACATGTAAAGAAAAATAGGTGAGCAGATTGAAAGGTCTTGTAGATAGGCCCACCCGGGGTAAAAGCGTAACACAGGTAACCAGGAACAGGAGAGCGGGTTACTGGGTCTCGTCAATACACCCCACGGGGTCAAGGCATAAAACGGGTAACAAAGAATAGGTGAGCAGCTTGCTCGGCGGGGTAGACACGCCCCACCGGGTGAAGGCACAAGACAGGTAAGGAAAAATAGGTGAGCAGCTAGCTCGGCCTGGTAGACAGGCCCACCCGGTGTGAAGGCGAAAGACAGGTAACCAGGAAGAAGGGAGCGGGTTGCTGGGCTTCGTCGATACGAACCACGGGGTCAAGGTATAAAACGGGTAACCAAGAAAAGATGAGCAGCTTGCTCGGCCTTGTAGACACGCCCCCGGAGTGAAGGCAGCAGACATGTAACAAAGAACAGGTGAGCAGCATTCTCGACATAGTGGACACGCCCCCGTGGTGAATGCAGAAGACATGTAAAGAAAACTACATGAGCAGCTTGAAAGGCCTGGTAGACAGGCCCACCCGGGGTGAAGGCGAAATACAGGTAACCAGGAACAGGAGATCGGGTTACTGGGACTCGTCAATACGCCCCACGGGGTCAAGGCATAAAACGGGTAACAAAGAAAAGGTGAGCAGCTTGTTCAGCCTGGTAGACACACCCCGGGGAGTTAAGGCAGCAGACACGTAACAAAGAACAGGTGAGCAGCTTGCTCGGCGGGGGGTAGACAGGCCCCACGGGGTGAAGGCAGAAGACAGGTAAGGAAAAATAGGTGAGCAGCTAGCTCGGCCTGGTAGACAGGCCCACCCGGTGTGAAGGCGAAAGACAGGTAACCAGGAAGAAGGGAGCGGGTTGCTGGGCTTCGTCGATACGAACCACGGGGTCAAGGTATAAAACGGGTAACCAAGAAAAGATGAGCAGCTTGCTCGGCCTGGTAGACACGCCCCCGGAGTGAAGGCAGCAGACATGTAACAAAGAACAGGTGAGCAGCTTGCTCGGCATGGTGGACACGCCCCCGTGGTGAATGCAGAAGACATGTAAAGAAAAATAGGTGAGCAGCTTGAAAGGCCTGGTCGACAGGCCCACCCGGGGTGAAGGCGAAAAAGAGGTAACCAGGAACAGGAGAGCGGGTTACTGGGCCTCGTCAATACGCCCCACGGGGTCAAGGCATAAAACGGGTAACAAGTAAAGGTGAGCAGCTTGTTCAGCCTGGTAGACACACCCCAAGGAGTTAAGGCAGCAGACACGTAACAAAGAATAGGTGAGCAGCTTGCTCGGCGGGGTAGACACGCCCCATGGGGTGAAGGCACAAGACAGGTAAGGAAAAATAGGTGAGCACCTAGCTTGGCCTGGTAGACAGTCCCACCCGGTGTGAAGGAGAAAGACAGGTAACCAGGAAGAAGGGAGCGGGTTGCTGGGCTTCGTCGATACGAACCACGGGGTCAAGGTATAAAACGGGTAACCAAGAAAAGATGAGCAGCTTGCTCGGCCTGGTAGACACGCCCCCGGAGTGAAGGCAGCAGACACGTAACAAAGAACAGGTGAGCAGCTTACTCGGCATGGTGGACACGCCCCCGTGGTGAATGCAGAAGACATGTAAAGAAAAATAGGTGAGCAGCTTGAAAGGCATGGTAGACAGGCCCACCCGGGTTGAAGGCGAAACACAGATAACCAGGAAGAAGGGAGCGGGTTGCTGGGCTTCGTCGATACGAACCACGGGGTCAAGGTATAAAACGGGTAACCAAGAAAAGATGAGCAGCTTGCTCGGCCTGGTAGACACACCCCAAGGAGTGAAGGCAGCAGACACGTAACAAAGAATAGGTGAGCAGCTTGCTCAGCGGGGTAGACACTCCCCACGGTGTGAAGGCACAAGACAGGTAAGGAAAAATAGGTGAGCAGCTAGCTCGGCCTGGTAGACAGGCCCACCCGGTGTGAAGGCGAAAGACAGGTAACCAGGAAGAAGGGAGCGGGTTGCTGGGCTTCGTCGATACGAACCACGGGGTCAAGGTATAAAACGGGTAACCAAGAAAAGATGAGCAGCTTGCACGGCCTGGTAGACACGCCCCCGGAGTGAAGGCAGCAGACACGTAACAAAGAACAGGTGAGCAGCTTGCTCGGCATGGTGGACACGCCCCCGTGGTGAATGCAGAAGACATGTAAAGAAAAATAGGTGAGCAGATTGAAAGGCCTTGTAGATAGGCCCACCCTGGGTGAAAGCGAAACACAGGTAACCAGGAACAGGAGAGCGGGTTACTGGGTCTCGTCAACACGCCCCACGGGGTCAAGGCATAAAACGGGTAACAAAGAAAAGGTGAGCAGCTTGCTCAGCCTGGTAGACACACCCCCAGGAGTGAAGGCAGCAGACACGTAACAAAGAATAGGTGAGCAGCTTGCTCGGCGGTGTAGACACGCCCCACGGGGTGAAGGCACAAGACAGGTAAGGAAAAATAGGTGAGCAGCTAGCTCGGCGTGCTAGACAGGCCCACCCGGTGTGAAGGCGAAAGACAGGTAACCACGAAGAAGAAAGCGGGTTGCTGGGCTTCGTCGATACGAACCACGGGGTCAAGGTATAAAACGGGTAACTAAGAAAAGATGAGCAGCTTGCTCGGCCTGGTAGACACGCCCCCCGTAGTGAACGGCAGCAGACACGTAACAAAGAACAGGTGAGCAGCTTGCTCGGCATGGTGGACACGCCCCCGTGGTGAATGCAGAAGACATGTAAAGAAAAATAGGTGAGCAGCTTGAAAGGCCGGGTAGACAAGCCCCCCGCAGTGAAGGCAGCAGACCCGTAACAAAGAACAGGTGAGTAGCTTGCTCGGCAAGATGGACACTCCCCCGTGGTGAATGCAGAAGACATGTAAAGAAAAATACATGAGAAGCTTGAAAGGCCTGGTAGACAGGCCCACCCGGGGTGAAGGCAAAAGACAGGTAACCAGGAAGAAGGGAGCGGGTTGCTGGGCTTCGTCGATACGAACCACGGGGTCAAGGTATAAAACGGGTAACCAAGAAAAGATGAGCAGCTTGCTCGGCCTGGTAGACACGCCCCCCGCAGTGAAGGCAGCAGACACGTAACAAAGAACAGGTGAGCAGCTTGCTCGGCATGGTGGACACGCCCCCCGTGGTGAATGCAGAAGACATGTAAAGAAAAATAGGTGAGCAGATTGAAAGGTCTTGTAGATAGGCCCACCCGGGGTGAAAGCGAAACACAGGTAACCAGGAACAGGAGAGCGGGTTACTGGGTCTCGTCAATACACCCCACGGGGTCAAGGCATAAAACGGGTAACAAAGAAAAGGTGAGCAGCTTGCTCAGCCTGGTAGACACACCCCCAGGAGTGAAGGCAGCAGACACGTAACAAAGAACAGGTGAGCAGCTTGCTCGGCATGGTGGACACGCCCCCCGTGGTGAATGCAGAAGACATGTAAAGAAAAATAGGTGAGCAGATTGAAAGGCCTTGTAGATAGGCCCACCCGGGGTGAAAGCGAAACACAGGTAACCAGGAACAGGAAAGCGGGTTACTGGGCCTCGTCAATACGACCCACGGGGTCAAGGCATAAAACGGGTAACAAAGAAAAGGTGAGCAGCTTGCTCAGGCTGGTAGACACACCCCCAGGAGTGAAGGCAGCAGACACGTAACAAAGAATAGGTGAGCAGCTTGCTCGGCGGGGTAGACACGCCCCACGGGGTGAAGGCACAAGACAGGTAAGGAAAAATAGGTGAGCAGCTAGCTCGGCCTGGTAGACAGGCCCACCCGGTGTGAAGGCGAAAGACAGGTAACCAGGAAGAAGGGAGCGGGTTGCTGGGCTTCGTCGATACGAACCACGGGGTCAAGTTATAAAACGGGTAACCAAGAAAAGATGAGCAGCTTGCTCGGCCTGGTAGACACGCCCCCGGAGTGAAGGCAGCAGACACGTAACAAAGAACAGGAGAGCAGCTTGCTCGGCATGGTGGACACGCCCCCGTGGTGAATGCAGAAGACATGTAAAGAAAAATAGGTGAGCAGCTTGAAAGGCCTGGTAGACAGGCCCACCCGGGGTGAAGGCGAAACACAGGTAACCAGGAACAGGGGAGCGGGTTACTGGGCCTCGTCAATACGCCCCACGGGGTCAAGGTATAAAACGGGTAACCAAGAAAAGATGAGCAGCTTGCTCGGCCTGGTAGACAGGCCACCGGAGTGAAGGCAGCAGACACGTAACAAAGAACAGGTGAGCAGCTTGCTCGGCATGGTGGAAACGCCCCCGTGGTGAATGCAGAAGACATGTAAAGAAAAATAGGTGAGCAGCTTGAAAGGCCTGGTAGACAGGCCCACCCGGGGTGAAGGCGAAACACAGGTAACGAGGAACAGGAGAGCGGGTTACTGGGCCTCGTCAATACGCCCCACGGGGTCAAGGCATAAAACGGGTAACAAAGAAAAGGTGAGCAGCTTGCTCAGCCTGGTAGACACACCCCCGGGAGTTAAGGCAGCAGACACGTAACAAAGAATAGGTGAGTAGCTTGCTCGGCGGGGTAGACACGCCCCACGGGGTGAAGGCACAAGACAGGTAAGGAAAAATGGGTGAGCAGCTAGCTCGGCCTGGTAGACAGTCCCACCCGGTGTGAAGGAGAAAGACAGGTAACCAGGAAGAAGGGAGCGGGTTGCTGGGCTTCGTCGATACGAACCACGGGGTCAAGGTATAAAACGGGTAACCAAGAAAAGATGAGCAGCTTGCTCGGCCTGGTAGACACGCCCCCGGAGTGAAGGCAGCAGACACGTAACAAAGAACAGGTGAGCAGCTTACTCGGCATGGTGGACACGCCCCCGTGGTGAATGCAGAAGACATGTAAAGAAAAATAGGTGAGCAGCTTGAAAGGCATGGTAGACAGGCCCACCCGGGTTGAAGGCGAAACACAGATAACCAGGAAGAAGGGAGCGGGTTGCTGGGCTTCGTCGATACGAACCACGGGGTCAAGGTATAAAACGGGTAACCAAGAAAAGATGAGCAGCTAGCTCGGCCTGGTAGACAGTCCCACCCGGTGTGAAGGAGAAAGACAGGTAACCAGGAAGAAGGGAGCGGGTTGCTGGGCTTCGTCGATACGAACCACGGGGTCAAGGTATAAAACGGGTAACCAAGAAAAGATGAGCAGCTTGCTCGGCCTGGTAGACACGCCCCCGGAGTGAAGGCAGCAGACACGTAACAAAGAACAGGTGAGCAGCTTACTCGGCATGGTGGACACGCCCCCGTGGTGAATGCAGAAGACATGTAAAGAAAAATAGGTGAGCAGCTTGAAAGGCATGGTAGACAGGCCCACCCGGGTTGAAGGCGAAACACAGATAACCAGGAAGAAGGGAGCGGTTTGCTGGGCTTCGTCGATACGAACAACGGGGTCAAGGTATAAAACGGGTAACCAAGAAAAGATGAGCAGCTTGCTCGGCCTGGTAGACACACCCCCAGGAGTGAAGGCAGCAGACACGTAACAAAGAATAGGTGAGCAGCTTGCTCGGCGGGGTAGACACGCCCCACGGTGTGAAGGCACAAGACAGGTAAGGAAAAATAGGTGAGCAGCTAGCTCGGCCTGGTAGACAGGCCCACCCGGTGTGAAGGCGAAAGACAGGTAACCAGGAAGAAGGGAGCGGGTTGCTGGGCTTCGTCGATACGAACCACGGGGTCAAGGTATAAAACGGGTAACCAAGAAAAGATGAGCAGCTTGCACGGCCTGGTAGACACGCCCCCGGAGTGAAGGCAGCAGACACGTAACAAAGAACAGGTGAGCAGCTTGCTCGGCATGGTGGACACGCCCCCGTGGTGAATGCAGAAGACATGTAAAGAAAAATAGGTGAGCAGATTGAAAGGCCTTGTAGATAGGCCCACCCTGGGTGAAAGCGAAACACAGGTAACCAGGAACAGGAGAGCGGGTTACTGGGTCTCGTCAACACGCCCCACGGGGTCAAGGCATAAAACGGGTAACAAAGAAAAGGTGAGCAGCTTGCTCAGCCTGGTAGACACACCCCCAGGAGTGAAGGCAGCAGACACGTAACAAAGAATAGGTGAGCAGCTTGCTCGGCGGTGTAGACACGCCCCACGGGGTGAAGGCACAAGACAGGTAAGGAAAAATAGGTAAGCAGCTAGCTCGGCGTGCTAGACAGGCCCACCCGGTGTGAAGGCGAAAGACAGGTAACCACGAAGAAGAAAGCGGGTTGCTGGGCTTCGTCGATACGAACCACGGGGTCAAGGTATAAAACGGGTAACTAAGAAAAGATGAGCAGCTTGCTCGGCCTGGTAGACACGCCCCCCGTAGTGAACGGCAGCAGACACGTAACAAAGAACAGGTGAGCAGCTTGCTCGGCATGGTGGACACGCCCCCGTGGTGAATGCAGAAGACATGTAAAGAAAAATAGGTGAGCAGCTTGAAAGGCCGGGTAGACAAGCCCCCCGCAGTGAAGGCAGCAGACCCGTAACAAAGAACAGGTGAGTAGCTTGCTCGGCAAGATGGACACTCCCCCGTGGTGAATGCAGAAGACATGTAAAGAAAAATACATGAGAAGCTTGAAAGGCCTGGTAGACAGGCCCACCCGGGGTGAAGGCAAAAGACAGGTAACCAGGAAGAAGGGAGCGGGTTGCTGGGCTTCGTCGATACGAACCACGGGGTCAAGGTATAAAACGGGTAACCAAGAAAAGATGAGCAGCTTGCTCGGCCTGGTAGACACGCCCCCCGCAGTGAAGGTAGCAGACACGTAACAAAGAACAGGTGAGCAGCTTGCTCGGCATGGTGGACACGCCCCCCGTGGTGAATGCAGAAGACATGTAAAGAAAAATAGGTGAGCAGATTGAAAGGTCTTGTAGATAGGCCCACCCGGGGTGAAAGCGAAACACAGGTAACCAGGAACAGGAGAGCGGGTTACTGGGTCTCGTCAATACACCCCACGGGGTCAAGGCATAAAACGGGTAACAAAGAAAAGGTGAGCAGCTTGCTCAGCCTGGTAGACACACCCCCAGGAGTGAAGGCAGCAGACACGTAACAAAGAACAGGTGAGCAGCTTGCTCGGCATGGTGAACACGCCCCCCGTGGTGAATGCAGAAGACATGTAAAGAAAAATAGGTGAGCAGATTGAAAGGCCTTGTAGATAGGCCCACCCGGGGTGAAAGCGAAACACAGGTAACCAGGAACAGGAAAGCGGGTTACTGGGCCTCGTCAATACGACCCACGGGGTCAAGGCATAAAACGGGTAACAAAGAAAAGGTGAGCAGCTTGCTCAGGCTGGTAGACACACCCCCAGGAGTGAAGGCAGCAGACACGTAACAAAGAATAGGTGAGCAGCTTGCTCGGCGGGGTAGACACGCCCCACGGGGTGAAGGCACAAGACAGGTAAGGAAAAATAGGTGAGCAGCTAGCTCGGCCTGGTAGACAGGCCCACCCGGTGTGAAGGCGAAAGACAGGTAACCAGGAAGAAGGGAGCGGGTTGCTGGGCTTCGTCGATACGAACCACGGGGTCAAGTTATAAAACGGGTAACCAAGAAAAGATGAGCAGCTTGCTCGGCCTGGTAGACACGCCCCCGGAGTGAAGGCAGCAGACACGTAACAAAGAACAGGAGAGCAGCTTGCTCGGCATGGTGGACACGCCCCCGTGGTGAATGCAGAAGACATGTAAAGAAAAATAGGTGAGCAGCTTGAAAGGCCTGGTAGACAGGCCCACCCGGGGTGAAGGCGAAACACAGGTAACCAGGAACAGGGGAGCGGGTTACTGGGCCTCGTCAATACGCCCCACGGGGTCAAGGTATAAAACGGGTAACCAAGAAAAGATGAGCAGCTTGCTCGGCCTGGTAGACAGGCCACCGGAGTGAAGGCAGCAGACACGTAACAAAGAACAGGTGAGCAGCTTGCTCGGCATGGTGGACACGCCCCCGTGGTGAATGCAGAAGACATGTAAAGAAAAATAGGTGAGCAGCTTGAAAGGCCTGGTAGACAGGCCCACCCGGGGTGAAGGCGAAACACAGGTAACGAGGAACAGGAGAGCGGGTTACTGGGCCTCGTCAATACGCCCCACGGGGTCAAGGCATAAAACGGGTAACAAAGAAAAGGTGAGCAGCTTGCTCAGCCTGGTAGACACACCCCCGGGAGTTAAGGCAGCAGACACGTAACAAAGAATAGGTGAGTAGCTTGCTCGGCGGGGTAGACACGCCCCACGGGGTGAAGGCACAAGACAGGTAAGGAAAAATGGGTGAGCAGCTAGCTCGGCCTGGTATACAGGCCCACCCGGTGTGAAGGCGAAAGACAGGTAACCAGGAAAAAGGGAGCGGGTTGCTGGGCTTCGTCGATACGAACCACGGGGTCAAGGTATAAAACGGGTAACCAAGAAAAGATGAGCAGCTTGCACGGCCTGGTATACACACGACCAGGAGTGAAGGCAGCAGACACGTAACAAAGAACAGGTGAGCAGCTTGCTCGGCGGGGTAGACTCGCCCCACGGGGTGAAGGCACAAGACAGGTAAGGAAAAACAGGTGAGCAGCTAGCTCGGCCTGGTAGACAGGCCCACCCGCTGTGAAGGCGAAAGACAGGTAACCAGGAAGAATTGAGCGGGTTGCTGGGCTTCGTCGATACGAACCACGGGGTCAAGGTATAAAACGGGTAACCAAGAAAAGATGAGCAGCTTGCTCGGCCTGGTAGACACGCCCCCGGAGTGAAGGCAGCAGACACGTAACAAAGAACAGGTGAGCAGCTTGCTCGGCATGGTGGACACGCCCCCGTGGTGAATGCAGAAGACATGTAAAGAAAAATAGGTGAGCAGCTTGAAAGGCCTGGTAGACAGGCCCACCCGTGGTGAAGGCGAAACACAGGTAACCAGGAACAGGAGAGCGGGTTACTGGGCCTCGTCAATACGCCCCACGGGGTCAAGGCATAAAACGGGTAACAAAGAAAAGGTGAGCAGCTTGCTCAGCCTGGTAGACACACCCCCGGAGTTAAGGCAGCAGACACGTAACAAAGAATAGGTGAGCAGCTTGCTCGGCGGGGTAGACACGCCCCACGGGGTGAAGGCACAAGACAGGTAAGGAAAAATGGGTGAGCAGCTAGCTCGGCCTGGTAGACAGGCCCACCCGGTGTGAAGGCGAAAGACAGGTAACCAGGAAGAAGGGAGCGGGTTCCTGGGCTTCGTTGATACGAACCACGGGGTCAAGGTATAAAACGGGTAACCAAGAAAAGGTGAGCAGCTTGCTCGTCCTGGTAGACACGCCCCCCGCAGTGAAGGCAGCAGGCACGTAACAAAGAACAGGTGAGCAGCTTGCTCGGCATGGTGGACACAGCCCCGTGGTGAATGCAGAAGACATGTAAAGAAAACTACATGAGCAGCTTGAAAGGCCTGGTAGACAGGCCCACCCGGGGTGAAGGCGAAACACAGGTAACCAGGAACAGGAGAGCGGTTTACTAGGCCTCGTCAATACGCCCCACGGGGTCAAGGCATAAAACGGGTAACAAAGAAAAGGTGAGCAGCTTGCTCGGCCTGGTAGACACGCCCCCGGAGTGAAGGCAGCAGACACGTAACAAAGAACAGGTGAGCAGCTTGCTCGGCATGGTGGACACGCCCCCCGTGGTGAATGCAGAAGACATGTAAAGAAAAATAGGTGAGCAGATTGAAAGGCCTTGTAGATAGGCCCACCCGGGGTGAAAGCGAAACACAGGTAACCAGGAACAGGAGAGCGGGTTATTGGGCCTCGTCAATACGCCCCACGGGGTCAAGGCATAAAACGGGTAACAAAGAAAAGGTGAACAGCTTGCTCAGCCTGGTAGACACACCCCCGGGTGTTAAGGCAGCAGACACGTAACAAAGAATAGGTGAGCAGCTTGCTCGGCGGGGTAGACAGGCCCCACGGGGTGAAGGCACAAGACAGGTAAGGAAAAATGGGTGAGCAGCTAGCTCGGCCTGGTAGACATGCCCACCCGGTGTGAAGGCGAAAGACAGGTAACCAGGAAGAAGGGAGCGGGCTGCTGGGCTTCGTCGATACGAACCACGGGGTCAAGGGATAAAACGGGTAACCAAGAAAAGATGAGCAGCTTGCTCGGCCTGGTAGACACGCCCCCGGAGTGAAGGCAGCAGACACGTAACAAAGAACAGGTGAGCAGCTTGCTCGGCAAGGTGGACACTCCCCCGTTGTGAATGCAGAAGACATGTAAAGAAAACTACATGAGCAGCTTGAAAGGCCTGGTAGACAGGCCCACCCGGGGTGAAGGCGAAACACAGGTAACCAGGAACAGGAGAGCGGGTTGGTTACTGGGCCTCGTCAATACGCCCCACGGGGTCAAGGCAAAAAACGGGTAACAAAGAAAAGGTGAGCAGCTTGCTCAGCCTGGTAGACACACCCCCGGGAGTTAAGGCAGCAGACACGTAACAAAGAATAGGTGAGCAGCTTGCTCGGCGGGGTAGACACGCCCCACGGGGTGAAGGCACAAGACAGGTAAGGAAAAATGGGTGAGCAGCTAGCTCGGCCTGGTAGACAGGCCCACCCGGTGTGAAGGCGAAAGACAGGTAACCAGGAAGAAGGGAGCGGGTTGCTGGGCTTCGTCGATACGAACCACGGGGTCAAGGTATAAAACGGGTAACCAAGAAAAGATGAGCAGCTTGCTCGGCCTGGTAGACACGCCCCCGGAGTGAAGGCAGCAGACACGTAACAAAGAACAGGTGAGCAGCTTGCTCGGCAAGGTGGACACTCCCCCGTTGTGAATGCAGAAGACATGTAAAGAAAACTACATGAGCAGCTTGAAAGGCCTGGTAGACAGGCCCACCCGGGGTGAAGGCGAAACACAGGTAACCAGGAACAGGAGAGCGGGTTGGTTACTGGGCCTCGTCAATACGCCCCACAGGGTCAAGTCAAAAAACGGGTAACAAAGAAAAGGTGAGCAGCTTGCTCAGCCTGGTAGACACACCCCCGGGAGTTAAGGCAGCAGACACGTAACAAAGAATAGGTGAGCAGCTTGCTCGGCGGGGTAGACACGCCCCACGGGGTGAAGGCACAAGACAGGTAAGGAAAAATGGGTGAGCAGCTAGCTCGGCCTGGTAGACAGGCCCACCCGGTGTGAAGGCGAAAGACAGGTAACCAGGAAGAAGGGAGCGGGTTGCTGGGCTTCGTCGATACGAACCACGGGGTCAAGGTATAAAACGGGTAACCAAGAAAAGATGAGCAGCTTGCTCGGCCTGGTAGACACGCCCCCGGAGTGAAGGCAGCAGACACGTAACAAAGAACAGGTGAGCAGCTTGCTCGGCAAGGTGGACACTCCCCCGTTGTGAATGCAGAAGACATGTAAAGAAAACTACATGAGCAGCTTGAAAGGCCTGGTAGACAGGCCCACCCGGGGTGAAGGCGAAAGACATGTAACCAGGAAGAAGGGAGCGGGTTGCTGGGCTTCGTCGATACGAACCACGGGGTCAAGGTATAAAACGGGTAACCAAGAAAAGATGAGCAGCTTGCTCGGCCTGGTAGACATGCCCCCGGAGTGAAGGCAGCAGACACGTAACAAAGAACAGGTGAGCAGCTTGCTCGGCATGGTGGACACGCCCCCGTGGTGAATGCAGAAGACATGTAAAGAAAAATAGGTGAGCAGCCTGAAAGGCCTGGTAGACAGGCCCACCCGGGGTGAAGGCGAAACACAGGTAACCAGGAACAGGAGAGCGGGTTACTGGGCCTCGTCAATACGCCCCACGGGGTCAAGGCATAAAACGGGTAACAAAGAAAAGTTGAGCAGCTTGCTCAGCCTGGTAGACACACCCCCGGGAGTTAAGGCAGCAGACACGTAACAAAGAATAGGTGAGCAGCTTGCTCGGCGGGGTAGACACGCCCCACGGGGTGAAGGCACAAGACAGGTAATGAAAAATGGGTGAGCAGCTAGCTCGGCCTGGTAGACAGGCCCACCCGGTGTGAAGGCGAAAGACAGGTAACCAGGAAGAAGGGAGCGGGTTGCTGGGCTTCGTCGATACGAACCACGGGGTCAAGGTATAAAACGGGTAACCAAGAAAAGGTGAGCAGCTTGCTCGGCCTGGTAGACACGCCCCCGGAGTGAAGGCAGCAGACACGTAACAAAGAACAGGAGAGCAGCTTGCTCGGCATGGTGGACACGCACACCCGGTGTGAAGGCGAAAGACAGGTAACCAGGAAGAAGGGAGCGGGCTGCTGGGCTTCGTCGATACGAACCACGGGGTCAAGGGATAAAACGGGTAACCAAGAAAAGATGAGCAGCTTGCTCGGCCTGGTAGACACGCCCCCGGAGTGAAGGCAGCAGACACGTAACAAAGAACAGGTGAGCAGCTTGCTCGGCAAGGTGGACACTCCCCCGTTGTGAATGCAGAAGACATGTAAAGAAAACTACATGAGCAGCTTGAAAGGCCTGGTAGACAGGCCCACCCGGGGTGAAGGCGAAACACAGGTAACCAGGAACAGGAGAGCGGGTTGGTTACTGGGCCTCGTCAATACGCCCCACGGGGTCAAGGCAAAAAACGGGTAACAAAGAAAAGGTGAGCAGCTTGCTCAGCCTGGTAGACACACCCCCGGGAGTTAAGGCAGCAGACACGTAAGAAAGAATAGGTGAGCAGCTTGCTCGGCGGGGTAGACACGCCCCACGGGGTGAAGGCACAAGACAGGTAAGGAAAAATGGGTGAGCAGCTAGCTCGGCCTGGTAGACAGGCCCACCCGGTGTGAAGGCGAAAGACAGGTAACCAGGAAGAAGGGAGCGAGTTGCTGGGCTTCGTCGATACGAACCACGGCGTCAAGGTATAAAACGGGTAACCAAGAAAAGATGAGCAGCTTGCTCGGCCTGGTAGACACGCCCCCGGAGTGAAGGCAGCAGACACGTAACAAAGAACAGGTGAGCAGCTTGCTCGGCAAGGTGGACACTCCCCCGTTGTGAATGCAGAAGACATGTAAAGAAAACTACATGAGCAGCTTGAAAGGCCTGGTAGACAGGCCCACCCGGGGTGAAGGCGAAAGACATGTAACCAGGAAGAAGGGAGCGGGTTGCTGGGCTTCGTCGATACGAACCACGGGGTCAAGGTATAAAACGGGTAACCAAGAAAAGATGAGCAGCTTGCTCGGCCTCGTAGACATGCCCCCGGAGTGAAGGCAGCAGACACGTAACAAAGAACAGGTGAGCAGCTTGCTCGGCATGGTGGACACGCCCCCGTGGTGAATGCAGAAGACATGTAAAGAAAAATAGGTGAGCAGCCTGAAAGGCCTGGTAGACAGGCCCACCCGGGGTGAAGGCGAAACACAGGTAACCAGGAACAGGAGAGCGGGTTACTGGGCCTCGTCAATACGCCCCACGGGGTCAAGGCATGAAACGGGTAACAAAGAAAAGGTGAGCAGCTTGCTCAGCCTGGTAGACACACCCCTGGGAGTTAAGGCAGCAGACACGTAACAAAGAATAGGTGAGCAGCTTGCTCGGCGGGGTAGACACGCCCCACGGGGTGAAGGCACAAGACAGGTAATGAAAAATGGGTGAGCAGCTAGCTCGGCCTGGTAGACAGGCCCACCCGGTGTGAAGGCGAAAGACAGGTAACCAGGAAGAAGGGAGCGGGTTGCTGGGCTTCGTCGATACGAACCACGGGGTCAAGGTATAAAACGGGTAACCAAGAAAAGGTGAGCAGCTTGCTCGGCCTGGTAGACACGCCCCCGGAGTGAAGGCAGCAGACACGTAACAAAGAACAGGAGAGCAGCTTGCTCGGCATGGTGGACACACCCACCCGGTGTGAAGGCGAAAGACAGGTAACCAGGAAGAAGGGAGCGGGCTGCTGGGCTTCGTCGATACGAACCACGGGGTCAAGGTATAAAACGGGTAACCAAGAAAAGATGAGCAGCTTGCTCGGCCTGGTAGACACGCCCCCGGAGTGAAGGCAGCAGACACGTAACAAAGAACAGGTGAGCAGCTTGCTCGGCAAGGTGGACACTCCCCCGTTGTGAATGCAGAAGACATGTAAAGAAAACTACATGAGCAGCTTGAAAGGCCTGGTAGACAGGCCCACCCGGGGTGAAGGCGAAACACAGGTAACCAGGAACAGGAGAGCGGGTTGGTTACTGGGCCTCGTCAATACGCCCCACGGGGTCAAGGCAAAAAACGGGTAACAAAGAAAAAGTGAGCAGCTTGCTCAGCCTGGTAGACACACCCCCGGGAGTTAAGGCAGCAGACACGTAACAAAGAATAGGTGAGCAGCTTGCTCGGCGGGGTAGACACGCCCCACGGGGTGAAGGCACAAGACAGGTAAGGAAAAATGGGTGAGCAGCTAGCTCGGCCTGGTAGACAGGCCCACCCGGTGTGAAGGCGAAAGACAGGTAACCAGGAAGAAGGGAGCGGGTTGCTGGGCTTCGTCGATACGAACCACGGGGTCAAGGTATAAAACGGGTAACCAAGAAAAGATGAGCAGCTTGCTCGGCCTGGTAGACACGCCCCCGGAGTGAAGGCAGCAGACAGGTAACAAAGAACAGGTGAGCAGCTTGCTCGGCAAGGTGGACACTCCCCCGTTGTGAATGCAGAAGACATGTAAAGAAAACTACATGAGCAGCTTGAAAGGCCTGGTAGACAGGCCCACCCGGGGTGAAGGCGAAAGACATGTAACCAGGAAGAAGGGAGCGGGTTGCTGGGCTTCGTCGATACGAACCACGGGGTCAAGGTATAAAACGGGTAACCAAGAAAAGATGAGCAGCTTGCTCGGCCTGGTAGACATGCCCCCGGAGTGAAGGCAGCAGACACGTAACAAAGAACAGGTGAGCAGCTTGCTCGGCATGGTGGACACGCCCCCGTGGTGAATGCAGAAGACATGTAAAGAAAAATAGGTGAGCAGCCTGAAAGGCCTGGTAGACAGGCCCACCCGGGGTGAAGGCGAAACACAGGTAACCAGGAACAGGAGAGCGGGTTACTGGGCCTCGTCAATACGCCCCACGGGGTCAAGGCATAAAACGGGTAACAAAGAAAAGGTGAGCAGCTTGCTCAGCCTGGTAGACACACCCCCGGGTGTTAAGGCAGCAGACAGGTAACAAAGAATAGGTGAGCAGCTTGCTCGGCGGGGTAGACACGCCCCACGGGGTGAAGGCACAAGACAGGTAAGGAAAAATGGGTGAGCAGCTAGCTCGGCCTGGTAGACATGCCCACCCGGTGTGAAGGCGAAAGACAGGTAACCAGGAAGAAGGGAGCGGGCTGCTGGGCTTCGTCGATACGAACCACGGGGTCAAGGTATAAAACGGGTAACCAAGAAAAGATGAGCAGCTTGCTCGGCCTGGTAGACACGCCCCCGGAGTGAAGGCAGCAGACACGTAACAAAGAACAGGTGAGCAGCTTGCTCGGCAAGGTGGACACTCCCCCGTTGTGAATGCAGAAGACATGTAAAGAAAACTACATGAGCAGCTTGAAAGGCCTGGTAGACAGGCCCACCCGGGGTGAAGGCGAAACACAGGTAACCAGGAACAGGAGAGCGGGTTGGTTACTGGGCCTCGTCAATACGCCCCACGGGGTCAAGGCAAAAAACGGGTAACAAAGAAAAGGTGAGCAGCTTGCTCAGCCTGGTAGACACACCCCCGGGAGTTAAGGCAGCAGACACGTAACAAAGAATGGGTGAGCAGCTTGCTCGGCGGGGTAGACACGCCCCACGGGGTGAAGGCACAAGACAGGTAAGGAAAAATGGGTGAGCAGCTAGCTCGGCCTGGTAGACAGGCCCACCCGCTGTGAAGGCGAAAGACAGGTAACCAGGAAGAAGGGAGCGGGTTGCTTGGCTTCGTCGATACGAACCACGGGGTCAAGGTATAAAACGGGTAACCAAGAAAAGATGAGCAGCTTGCTCGGCCTGGTAGACACGCCCCCGGAGTGAAGGCAGCAGACACGTAACAAAGAACAGGTGAGCAGCTTGCTCGGCAAGGTGGACACTCCCCCGTTGTGAATGCAGAAGACATGTAAAGAAAACTACATGAGCAGCTTGAAAGGCCTGGTAGACAGGCCCACCCGGGGTGAAGGCGAAAGACATGTAACCAGGAAGAAGGGAGCGGGTTGCTGGGCTTCGTCGATACGAACCACGGGGTCAAGGTATAAAACGGGTAACCAAGAAAAGATGAGCAGCTTGCTCGGCCTGGTAGACATGCCCCCGGAGTGAAGGCAGCAGACACGTAACAAAGAACAGGTGAGCAGCTTGCTCGGCATGGTGGACACGCCCCCGTGGTGAATGCAGAAGACATGTAAAGAAAAATAGGTGAGCAGCCTGAAAGGCCTGGTAGACAGGCCCACCCGGGGTGAAGGCGAAACACAGGTAACCAGGAACAGGAGAGCGGGTTACTGGGCCTCGTCAATACGCCCCACGGGGTCAAGGCATAAAACGGGTAACAAAGAAAAGGTGAGCAGCTTGCTCAGCCTGGTAGACACACCCCCGGGAGTTAAGGCAGCAGACACGTAACAAAGAATAGGTGAGCAGCTTGCTCGGCGGGGTAGACACGCCCCACGGGGTGAAGGCACAAGACAGGTAATGAAAAATGGGTGAGCAGCTAGCTCGGCCTGGTAGACAGGCCCACCCGGTGTGAAGGCGAAAGACAGGTAACCAGGAAGAAGGGAGCGGGTTGCTGGGCTTCGTCGATACGAACCACGGGGTCAAGGTATAAAACGGGTAACCAAGAAAAGGTGAGCAGCTTGCTCGGCTTGGTAGACACGCCCCCGGAGTGAAGGCAGCAGACACGTAACAAAGAACAGGAGAGCAGCTTGCTCGGCATGGTGGACACGCCCCCGTGGTGAATGCAGAAGACATGTAAAGAAAAATAGGTGAGCAGCTTGAAAGGCCTGGTAGACAGGCCCACCCGGGGTGAAGGCGAAACACAGGTAACCAGGAACAGGAGAGCGGGTTGGTTACTGGGCCTCGTCAATACGCCCCACGGGGTCAAGGCAAAAAACGGGTAACAAAGAAAAGGTGAGCAGCTTGCTCAGCCTGGTAGACACACCCCCGGGAGTTAAGGCAGCAGACACGTAACAAAGAATGGGTGAGCAGCTTGCTCGGCGGGGTAGACACGCCCCACGGGGTGAAGGCACAAGACAGGTAAGGAAAAATGGGTGAGCAGCTAGCTCGGCCTGGTAGACAGGCCCACCCGGTGTGAAGGCGAAAGACAGGTAACCAGGAAGAAGGGAGCGGGTTGCTGGGCTTCGTCGATACGAACCACGGGGTCAAGGTATAAAACGGGTAACCAAGAAAAGATGAGCAGCTTGCTCGGCCTGGTAGACACGCCCCCGGAGTGAAGGCAGCAGACACGTAACAAAGAACAGGTGAGCAGCTTGCTCGGCAAGGTGGACACTCCCCCGTTGTGAATGCAGAAGACATGTAAAGAAAACTACATGAGCAGCTTGAAAGGCCTGGTAGACAGGCCCACCCGGGGTGAAGGCGAAAGACATGTAACCAGGAAGAAGGGAGCGGGTTGCTGGGCTTCGTCGATACGAACCACGGGGTCAAGGTATAAAACGGGTAACCAAGAAAAGATGAGCAGCTTGCTCGGCCTGGTAGACATGCCCCCGGAGTGAAGGCAGCAGACACGTAACAAAGAACAGGTGAGCAGCTTGCTCGGCATGGTGGACACGCCCCCGTGGTGAATGCAGAAGACATGTAAAGAAAAATAGGTGAGCAGCCTGAAAGGCCTGGTAGACAGGCCCACCCGGGGTGAAGGCGAAACACAGGTAACCAGGAACAGGAGAGCGGGTTACTGGGCCTCGTCAATACGCCCCACGGGGTCAAGGCATAAAACGGGTAACAAAGAAAAGTTGAGCAGCTTGCTCAGCCTGGTAGACACACCCCCGGGAGTTAAGGCAGCAGACACGTAACAAAGAATAGGTGAGCAGCTTGCTCGGCGGGGTAGACACGCCCCACGGGGTGAAGGCACAAGACAGGTAATGAAAAATGGGTGAGCAGCTAGCTCGGCCTGGTAGACAGGCCCACCCGGTGTGAAGGCGAAAGACAGGTAACCAGGAAGAAGGGAGCGGGTTGCTGGGCTTCGTCGATACGAACCACGGGGTCAAGGTATAAAACGGGTAACCAAGAAAAGGTGAGCAGCTTGCTCGGCCTGGTAGACACGCCCCCGGAGTGAAGGCAGCAGACACGTAACAAAGAACAGGAGAGCAGCTTGCTCGGCATGGTGGACACGCCCCCGTGGTGAATGCAGAAGACATGTAAAGAAAAATAGGTGAGGAGCTTGAAAGGCCTGGTAGACAGGCCCACCCGGGGTGAAGGCGAAACACAGGTAACCAGGAACAGGGGAGCGGGTTACTGGGCCTCGTCAATACGCCCCTCGGGGTCAAGGTATAAAACGGGTAACCAAGAAAAGATGAGCAGCTTGCTCGGCCTGGTAGACAGGCCACCGGAGTGAAGGCAGCAGACACGTAACAAAGAACAGGTGAGCAGCTTGCTCGGCATGGTGGACACGCCCCCGTGGTGAATGCAGAAGACATGTAAAGAAAAATAGGTGAGCAGCTTGAAAGGCCTGGTAGACAGGCCCACCCGGGGTGAAGGCGAAACACAGGTAACCAGGAACAGGAGAGCGGGTTACTGGGCCTCGTCAATACGCCCCACGGGGTCAAGGCATAAAACGGGTAACAAAGAAAAGGTGAGCAGCTTGCTCAGCCTGGTAGACACACCCCCGGGTGTTAAGGCAGCAGACACGTAACAAAGAATAGGTGAGCAGCTTGCTCGGCGGGGTAGACAGGCCCCACGGGGTGAAGGCACAAGACAGGTAAGGAAAAATGGGTGAGCAGCTAGCTCGGCCTGGTAGACAGGCCCACCCGGGGTGAAGGCGAAAGACAGGTAACCATGAAGAAGGGAGCGGGCTGCTGGGCTTCGTCGATACGAACCACGGGGTCAAGGTATAAAACGGGTAACCAAGAAAAGATGAGCAGCTTGCTCGGCCTGGTAGACACGCCCCCGGAGTGAAGGCAGCAGACACGTAACAAAGAACAGGTGAGCAGCTTGCTCGGCAAGGTGGACACTCCCCCGTTGTGAATGCAGAAGACATGTAAAGAAAACTACATGAGCAGCTTGAAAGGCCTGGTAGACAGGCCCACCCGGGGTGAAGGCGAAACACAGGTAACCAGGAACAGGAGATCGGGTTGGTTACTGGGCCTCGTCAATACGCCCCACGGGGTCAAGGCAAAAAACGGGTAACAAAGAAAAGGTGAGCAGCTTGCTAAGCCTGGTAGACACACCCCCGGGAGTTAAGGCAGCAGACACGTAACAAAGAATGGGTGAGCAGCTTGCTCGGCGGGGTAGACACGCCCCACGGGGTGAAGGCACAAGACAGGTAAGGAAAAATGGGTGAGCAGCTAGCTCGGCCTGGTAGACAGGCCCACCCGGTGTGAAGGCGAAAGACAGGTAACCAGGAAGAAGGGAGCGGGTTGCTGGGCTTCGTCGATACGAACCACGGGGTCAAGGTATAAAACGGGTAACCAAGAAAAGATGAGCAGCTTGCTCGGCCTGGTAGACACGCCCCCGGAGTGAAGGCAGCAGACACGTAACAAAGAACAGGTGAGCAGCTTGCTCGGCAAGGTGGACACTCCCCCGTTGTGAATGAAGAAGACATGTAAAGAAAACTACATGAGCAGCTTGAAAGGCCTGGTAGACAGGCCCACCCGGGGTGAAGGCGAAAGACATGTAACCAGGAAGAAGGGAGCGGGTTGCTGGGCTTCGTCGATACGAACCACGGGGTCAAGGTATAAAACGGGTAACCAAGAAAAGATGAGCAGCTTGCTCGGCCTGGTAGACATGCCCCCGGAGTGAAGGCAGCAGACACGTAACAAAGAACAGGTGAGCAGCTTGCTCGGCATGGTGGACACGCCCCCGTGGTGAATGCAGAAGACATGTAAAGAAAAATAGGTGAGCAGCCTGAAAGGCCTGGTAGACAGGCCCACCCGGGGTGAAGGCGAAACACAGGTAACCAGGAACAGGAGAGCGGGTTACTGGGCCTCGTCAATACGCCCCACGGGGTCAAGGCATAAAACGGGTAACAAAGAAAAGGTGAGCAGCTTGCTCAGCCTGGTAGACACACCCCCGGGAGTTAAGGCAGCAGACACGTAACAAAGAATAGGTGAGCAGCTTGCTCGGCTGGGTAGACACGCCCCACGGGGTGAAGGCACAAGACAGGTAATGAAAAATGGGTGAGCAGCTAGCTCGGCCTGGTAGACAGGCCCACCCGGTGTGAAGGCGAAAGACAGGTAACCAGGAAGAAGGGAGCGGGTTGCTGGGCTTCGTCGATACGAACCACGGGGTCAAGGTATAAAACGGGTAACCAAGAAAAGGTGAGCAGCTTGCTCGGCCTGGTAGACACGCCCCCGGAGTGAAGGCAGCAGACACGTAACAAAGAACAGGAGAGCAGCTTGCTCGGCATGGTGGACACGCCCCCGTGGTGAATGCAGAAGACATGTAAAGAAAAATAGGTGAGGAGCTTGAAAGGCCTGGAAGACAGGCCCACCCGGGGTGAAGGCGAAACACAGGTAACCAGGAACAGGGGAGCGGGTTACTGGGCCTCGTCAATACGCCCCACGGGGTCAAGGTATAAAACGGGTAACCAAGAAAAGATGAGCAGCTTGCTCGGCCTGGTAGACAGGCCACCGGAGTGAAGGCAGCAGACACGTAACAAAGAACAGGTGAGCAGCTTGCTCGGCATGGTGGACACGCCCCCGTGGTGAATGCAGAAGACATGTAAAGAAAAATAGGTGAGCAGCTTGAAAGGTCTGGTAGACAGGCCCACCCGGGGTGAAGGCGAAACACAGGTAACCAGGAACAGGAGAGCGGGTTGGTTACTGGGCCTCGTCAATACGCCCCACGGGGTCAAGGCAAAAAACGGGTAACAAAGAAAAGGTGAGCAGCTTGCTCAGCCTGGTAGACACACCCCCGGGAGTTAAGGCAGCAGACACGTAACAAAGAATGGGTGAGCAGCTTGCTCGGCGGGGTAGACACGCCCCACGGGGTGAAGGCACAAGACAGGTAAGGAAAAATGGGTGAGCAGCTAGCTCGGCCTGGTAGACAGGCCCACCCGGTGTGAAGGCGAAAGACAGGTAACCAGGAAGAAGGGAGCGGGTTGCTGGGCTTCGTCGATACGAACCACGGGGTCAAGGTATAAAACGGGTAACCAAGAAAAGATGAGCAGCTTGCTCGGCCTGGTAGACACGCCCCCGGAGTGAAGGCAGCAGACACGTAACAAAGAACAGGTGAGCAGCTTGCTCGGCAAGGTGGACACTCCCCCGTTGTGAATGAAGAAGACATGTAAAGAAAACTACATGAGCAGCTTGAAAGGCCTGGTAGACAGGCCCACCCGGGGTGAAGGCGAAAGACATGTAACCAGGAAGAAGGGAGCGGGTTGCTGGGCTTCGTCGATACGAACCACGGTGTCAAGGTATAAAACGGGTAACCAAGAAAAGATGAGCAGCTTGCTCGGCCTGGTAGACATGCCCCCGGAGTGAAGGCAGCAGACACGTAACAAAGAACAGGTGAGCAGCTTGCTCGGCATGGTGGACACGCCCCCGTGGTGAATGCAGAAGACATGTAAAGAAAAATAGGTGAGCAGCCTGAAAGGCCTGGTAGACAGGCCCACCCGGGGTGAAGGCGAAACACAGGTAACCAGGAACAGGAGAGCGGGTTACTGGGCCTCGTCAATACGCCCCACGGGGTCAAGGCATAAAACGGGTAACAAAGAAAAGGTGAGCAGCTTGCTCAGCCTGGTAGACACACCCCCGGGAGTTAAGGCAGCAGACACGTAACAAAGAATAGGTGAGCAGCTTGCTCGGCGGGGTAGACACGCCCCACGGGGTGAAGGCACAAGACAGGTAATGAAAAATGGGTGAGCAGCTAGCTCGGCCTGGTAGACAGGCCCACCCGGTGTGAAGGCGAAAGACAGGTAACCAGGAAGAAGGGAGCGGGTTGCTGGGCTTCGTCGATACGAACCACGGGGTCAAGGTATAAAACGGGTAACCAAGAAAAGGTGAGCAGCTTGCTCGGCCTGGTAGACACGCCCCCGGAGTGAAGGCAGCAGACACGTAACAAAGAACAGGAGAGCAGCTTGCTCGGCATGGTGGACACGCCCCCGTGGTGAATGCAGAAGACATGTAAAGAAAAATAGGTGAGGAGCTTGAAAGGCCTGGAAGACAGGCCCACCCGGGGTGAAGGCGAAACACAGGTAACCAGGAACAGGGGAGCGGGTTACTGGGCCTCGTCAATACGCCCCACGGGGTCAAGGTATAAAACGGGTAACCAAGAAAAGATGAGCAGCTTGCTCGGCCTGGTAGACAGGCCACCGGAGTGAAGGCAGCAGACACGTAACAAAGAACAGGTGAGCAGCTTGCTCGGCATGGTGGACACGCCCCCGTGGTGAATGCAGAAGACATGTAAAGAAAAATAGGTGAGCAGCTTGAAAGGCCTGGTAGACAGGCCCACCCGGGGTGAAGGCGAAACACAGGTAACCAGGAACAGGAGAGCGGGTTACTGGGCCTCGTCAATACGCCCCACGGGGTCAAGGCATAAAACGGGTAACAAAGAAAAGGTGAGCAGCTTGCTCAGCCTGGTAGACACACCCCCGGGTGTTAAGGCAGCAGACACGTAACAAAGAATAGGTGAGCAGCTTGCTCGGCGGGGTAGACAGGCCCCACGGGGTGAAGGCACAAGACAGGTAAGGAAAAATGGGTGAGCAGCTAGCTCGGCCTGGTAGACAGGCCCACCCGGGGTGAAGGCGAAAGACAGGTAACCATGAAGAAGGGAGCGGGCTGCTGGGCTTCGTCGATACGAACCACGGGGTCAAGGTATAAAACGGGTAACCAAGAAAAGATGAGCAGCTTGCTCGGCCTGGTAGACACGCCCCCGGAGTGAAGGCAGCAGACACGTAACAAAGAACAGGTGAGCAGCTTGCTCGGCAAGGTGGACACTCCCCCGTTGTGAATGCAGAAGACATGTAAAGAAAACTACATGAGCAGCTTGAAAGGCCTGGTAGACAGGCCCACCCGGGGTGAAGGCGAAACACAGGTAACCAGGAACAGGAGATCGGGTTGGTTACTGGGCCTCGTCAATACGCCCCACGGGGTCAAGGCAAAAAACGGGTAACAAAGAAAAGGTGAGCAGCTTGCTAAGCCTGGTAGACACACCCCCGGGAGTTAAGGCAGCAGACACGTAACAAAGAATGGGTGAGCAGCTTGCTCGGCGGGGTAGACACGCCCCACGGGGTGAAGGCACAAGACAGGTAAGGAAAAATGGGTGAGCAGCTAGCTCGGCCTGGTAGACAGGCCCACCCGGTGTGAAGGCGAAAGACAGGTAACCAGGAAGAAGGGAGCGGGTTGCTGGGCTTCGTCGATACGAACCACGGGGTCAAGGTATAAAACGGGTAACCAAGAAAAGATGAGCAGCTTGCTCGGCCTGGTAGACACGCCCCCGGAGTGAAGGCAGCAGACACGTAACAAAGAACAGGTGAGCAGCTTGCTCGGCAAGGTGGACACTCCCCCGTTGTGAATGAAGAAGACATGTAAAGAAAACTACATGAGCAGCTTGAAAGGCCTGGTAGACAGGCCCACCCGGGGTGAAGGCGAAAGACATGTAACCAGGAAGAAGGGAGCGGGTTGCTGGGCTTCGTCGATACGAACCACGGGGTCAAGGTATAAAACGGGTAACCAAGAAAAGATGAGCAGCTTGCTCGGCCTGGTAGACATGCCCCCGGAGTGAAGGCAGCAGACACGTAACAAAGAACAGGTGAGCAGCTTGCTCGGCATGGTGGACACGCCCCCGTGGTGAATGCAGAAGACATGTAAAGAAAAATAGGTGAGCAGCCTGAAAGTCCTGGTAGACAGGCCCACCCGGGGTGAAGGCGAAACACAGGTAACCAGGAACAGGAGAGCGGGTTACTGGGCCTCGTCAATATGCCCCACGGGGTCAAGGCATAAAACGGGTAACAAAGAAAAGGTGAGCAGCTTGCTCAGCCTGGTAGACACACCCCCGGGAGTTAAGGCAGCAGACACGTAACAAAGAATAGGTGAGCAGCTTGCTCGGCGGGGTAGACACGCCCCACGGGGTGAAGGCACAAGACAGGTAATGAAAAATGGGTGAGCAGCTAGCTCGGCCTGGTAGACAGGCCCACCCGGTGTGAAGGCGAAAGACAGGTAACCAGGAAGAAGGGAGCGGGTTGCTGGGCTTCGTCGATACGAACCACGGGGTCAAGGTATAAAACGGGTAACCAAGAAAAGGTGAGCAGCTTGCTCGGCCTGGTAGACACGCCCCCGGAGTGAAGGCAGCAGACACGTAACAAAGAACAGGAGAGCAGCTTGCTCGGCATGGTGGACACGCCCCCGTGGTGAATGCAGAAGACATGTAAAGAAAAATAGGTGAGGAGCTTGAAAGGCCTGGTAGACAGGCCCACCCGGGGTGAAGGCGAAACACAGGTAACCAGGAACAGGGGAGCGGGTTACTGGGCCTCGTCAATACGCCCCACGGGGTCAAGGTATAAAACGGGTAACCAAGAAAAGATGAGCAACTTGCTCGGCCTGGTAGACAGGCCACCGGAGTGAAGGCAGCAGACACGTAACAAAGAACAGGTGAGCAGCTTGCTCGGCATGGTGGACACTCCCCCGTTGTGAATGCAGAACACATGTAAAGAAAACTACATGAGCAGCTTGAAAGGCCTGGTAGACAGGCCCACCCGGGGTGAAGGCGAAACACAGATAACCAGGAACAGGAGAGCGGGTTACTGGGCCTCGTCAATACGCCCCACGGGGTCAAGGCATAAAACGGGTAACAAAGAAAAGGTGAGCAGCTTGCTCAGCCTGGTAGACACACCCCCAGGAGTTAAGGCAGCAGACACGTAACAAAGAATAGGTGAGTAGCTTGCTCGGCGGGGTAGACACGCCCCACGGGGTGAAGGCACAAGACAGGTAAGGAAAAATGGGTGAGCAGCTAGCTCGGCCTGGTAGACAGGCCCACCCGGTGTGAAGGCGAAAGACAGGTAACCAGGAAAAAGGGAGCGGGTTGCTGGGCTTCGTCGATACGAACCACGGGGTCAAGGTATAAAACGGGTAACCAAGAAAAGATGAGCAGCTTGCACGGCCTGGTAGACACACCACCAGGAGTGAAGGCAGCAGACACGTAACAAAGAACAGGTGAGCAGCTTGCTCGGCGGGGTAGACACGCCCCACGGGGTGAAGGCACAAGACAGGTAAGGAAAAACAGGTGAGCAGCTAGCTCGGCCTGGTAGACAGGCCCACCCGCTGTGAAGGCGAAAGACAGGTAACCAGGAAGAATTGAGCGGGTTGCTGGGCTTCGTCGATACGAACCACGGGGTCAAGGTATAAAACGGGTAACCAAGAAAAGATGAGCAGCTTGCTCGGCCTGGTAGACACGCCCCCGGAGTGAAGGCAGCAGACACGTAACAAAGAACAGGTGAGTAGCTTGCTCGGCATGGTGGACACGCCTCCGTGGTGAATGCAGAAGACATGTAAAGAAAAATAGGTGAGCAGCCTGAAAGGCCTGGTAGACAGGCCCACCCGGGGTGAAGGCGAAACACAGGTAACCAGGAACAGGGGAGCGGGTTACTGGGCCTCGTCAATACGCCCCACGGGGTCAAGGCATAAAACGGGTAACAAAGAAAAGGTGAGCAGCTTGCTCAGCCTGGTAGACACACCCCCGGGAGTTAAGGCAGCAGACACGTAACAAAGAATAGGTGAGCAGCTTGCTCGGCGGGGTAGACACGCCCCACGGGGTGAAGGCACAAGACAGGAAATGAAAAATGGGTGAGCAGCTAGCTCGGCCTGGTAGACAGGCCCACCCGGTGTGAAGGCGAAAGACAGGTAACCAGGTAGAAGGGAGCGGGTTGCTGGGCTTCGTCGATACGAACCACGGGGTCAAGGTATAAAACGGGTAACCAAGAAAAGGTGAGCAGCTTGCTCGGCCTGGTAGACACGCCCCCGGAGTGAAGGCAGCAGACACGTAACAAAGAACAGGAGAGCAGCTTGCTCGGCATGGTGGACACGCCCCCGTGGTGAATGCAGAAGACATGTAAAGAAAAATAGGTGAGGAGATTGAAAGGCCTGGTAGACAGGCCCACCCGGGGTGAAGGCGAAACACAGGTAACCAGGAACAGGGGAGCGGGTTACTGGGCCTCGTCAATACGCCCCACGGGGTCAAGGTATAAAACGGGTAACCAAGAAAAGATGAGCAGCTTGCTCGGCCTGGTAGACACGCCCCCGGAGTGAAGGCAGCAGACACGTAACAAAGAACAGGTGAGCAGCTTGCTCGGCAAGGTGGACACTCCCCCGTTGTGAATGCAGAAGACATGTAAAGAAAACTACATGAGCAGCTTGAAAGGCCTGGTAGACAGGCCCACCCGGGGTGAAGGCGAAACACAGGTAACCAGGAACAGGAGAGCGGGTTGGTTACTGGGCCTCGTCAATACGCCCCACGGGGTCAAGGCAAAAAACGGGTAACAAAGAAAAAGTGAGCAGCTTGCTCAGCCTGGTAGACACACCCCCGGGAGTTAAGGCAGCAGACACGTAACAAAGAATAGGTGAGCAGCTTGCTCGGCGGGGTAGACACGCCCCACGGGGTGAAGGCACAAGACAGGTAAGGAAAAATGGGTGAGCAGCTAGCTCGGCCTGGTAGACAGGCCCACCCGGTGTGAAGGCGAAAGACAGGTAACCAGGAAGAAGGGAGCGGGTTGCTGGGCTTCGTCGATACGAACCACGGGGTCAAGGTATAAAACGGGTAACCAAGAAAAGATGAGCAGCTTGCTCGGCCTGGTAGACACGCCCCCGGAGTGAAGGCAGCAGACAGGTAACAAAGAACAGGTGAGCAGCTTGCTCGGCAAGGTGGACACTCCCCCGTTGTGAATGCAGAAGACATGTAAAGAAAACTACATGAGCAGCTTGAAAGGCCTGGTAGACAGGCCCACCCGGGGTGAAGGCGAAAGACATGTAACCAGGAAGAAGGGAGCGGGTTGCTGGGCTTCGTCGATACGAACCACGGGGTCAAGGTATAAAACGGGTAACCAAGAAAAGATGAGCAGCTTGCTCGGCCTGGTAGACATGCCCCCGGAGTGAAGGCAGCAGACACGTAACAAAGAACAGGTGAGCAGCTTGCTCGGCATGGTGGACACGCCCCCGTGGTGAATGCAGAAGACATGTAAAGAAAAATAGGTGAGCAGCCTGAAAGGCCTGGTAGACAGGCCCACCCGGGGTGAAGGCGAAACACAGGTAACCAGGAACAGGAGAGCGGGTTACTGGGCCTCGTCAATACGCCCCACGGGGTCAAGGCATAAAACGGGTAACAAAGAAAAGGTGAGCAGCTTGCTCAGCCTGGTAGACACACCCCCGGGTGTTAAGGCAGCAGACAGGTAACAAAGAATAGGTGAGCAGCTTGCTCGGCGGGGTAGACACGCCCCACGGGGTGAAGGCACAAGACAGGTAAGGAAAAATGGGTGAGCAGCTAGCTCGGCCTGGTAGACATGCCCACCCGGTGTGAAGGCGAAAGACAGGTAACCAGGAAGAAGGGAGCGGGCTGCTGGGCTTCGTCGATACGAACCACGGGGTCAAGGTATAAAACGGGTAACCAAGAAAAGATGAGCAGCTTGCTCGGCCTGGTAGACACGCCCCCGGAGTGAAGGCAGCAGACACGTAACAAAGAACAGGTGAGCAGCTTGCTCGGCAAGGTGGACACTCCCCCGTTGTGAATGCAGAAGACATGTAAAGAAAACTACATGAGCAGCTTGAAAGGCCTGGTAGACAGGCCCACCCGGGGTGAAGGCGAAACACAGGTAACCAGGAACAGGAGAGCGGGTTGGTTACTGGGCCTCGTCAATACGCCCCACGGGGTCAAGGCAAAAAACGGGTAACAAAGAAAAGGTGAGCAGCTTGCTCAGCCTGGTAGACACACCCCCGGGAGTTAAGGCAGCAGACACGTAACAAAGAATGGGTGAGCAGCTTGCTCGGCGGGGTAGACACGCCCCACGGGGTGAAGGCACAAGACAGGTAAGGAAAAATGGGTGAGCAGCTAGCTCGGCCTGGTAGACAGGCCCACCCGCTGTGAAGGCGAAAGACAGGTAACCAGGAAGAAGGGAGCGGGTTGCTTGGCTTCGTCGATACGAACCACGGGGTCAAGGTATAAAACGGGTAACCAAGAAAAGATGAGCAGCTTGCTCGGCCTGGTAGACACGCCCCCGGAGTGAAGGCAGCAGACACGTAACAAAGAACAGGTGAGCAGCTTGCTCGGCAAGGTGGACACTCCCCCGTTGTGAATGCAGAAGACATGTAAAGAAAACTACATGAGCAGCTTGAAAGGCCTGGTAGACAGGCCCACCCGGGGTGAAGGCGAAAGACATGTAACCAGGAAGAAGGGAGCGGGTTGCTGGGCTTCGTCGATACGAACCACGGGGTCAAGGTATAAAACGGGTAACCAAGAAAAGATGAGCAGCTTGCTCGGCCTGGTAGACATGCCCCCGGAGTGAAGGCAGCAGACACGTAACAAAGAACAGGTGAGCAGCTTGCTCGGCATGGTGGACACGCCCCCGTGGTGAATGCAGAAGACATGTAAAGAAAAATAGGTGAGCAGCCTGAAAGGCCTGGTAGACAGGCCCACCCGGGGTGAAGGCGAAACACAGGTAACCAGGAACAGGAGAGCGGGTTACTGGGCCTCGTCAATACGCCCCACGGGGTCAAGGCATAAAACGGGTAACAAAGAAAAGGTGAGCAGCTTGCTCAGCCTGGTAGACACACCCCCGGGAGTTAAGGCAGCAGACACGTAACAAAGAATAGGTGAGCAGCTTGCTCGGCGGGGTAGACACGCCCCACGGGGTGAAGGCACAAGACAGGTAATGAAAAATGGGTGAGCAGCTAGCTCGGCCTGGTAGACAGGCCCACCCGGTGTGAAGGCGAAAGACAGGTAACCAGGAAGAAGGGAGCGGGTTGCTGGGCTTCGTCGATACGAACCACGGGGTCAAGGTATAAAACGGGTAACCAAGAAAAGGTGAGCAGCTTGCTCGGCCTGGTAGACACGCCCCCGGAGTGAAGGCAGCAGACACGTAACAAAGAACAGGAGAGCAGCTTGCTCGGCATGGTGGACACGCCCCCGTGGTGAATGCAGAAGACATGTAAAGAAAAATAGGTGAGCAGCTTGAAAGGCCTGGTAGACAGGCCCACCCGGGGTGAAGGCGAAACACAGGTAACCAGGAACAGGAGAGCGGGTTGGTTACTGGGCCTCGTCAATACGCCCCACGGGGTCAAGGCAAAAAACGGGTAACAAAGAAAAGGTGAGCAGCTTGCTCAGCCTGGTAGACACACCCCCGGGAGTTAAGGCAGCAGACACGTAACAAAGAATGGGTGAGCAGCTTGCTCGGCGGGGTAGACACGCCCCACGGGGTGAAGGCACAAGACAGGTAAGGAAAAATGGGTGAGCAGCTAGCTCGGCCTGGTAGACAGGCCCACCCGGTGTGAAGGCGAAAGACAGGTAACCAGGAAGAAGGGAGCGGGTTGCTGGGCTTCGTCGATACGAACCACGGGGTCAAGGTATAAAACGGGTAACCAAGAAAAGATGAGCAGCTTGCTCGGCCTGGTAGACACGCCCCCGGAGTGAAGGCAGCAGACACGTAACAAAGAACAGGTGAGCAGCTTGCTCGGCAAGGTGGACACTCCCCCGTTGTGAATGCAGAAGACATGTAAAGAAAACTACATGAGCAGCTTGAAAGGCCTGGTAGACAGGCCCACCCGGGGTGAAGGCGAAAGACATGTAACCAGGAAGAAGGGAGCGGGTTGCTGGGCTTCGTCGATACGAACCACGGGGTCAAGGTATAAAACGGGTAACCAAGAAAAGATGAGCAGCTTGCTCGGCCTGGTAGACATGCCCCCGGAGTGAAGGCAGCAGACACGTAACAAAGAACAGGTGAGCAGCTTGCTCGGCATGGTGGACACGCCCCCGTGGTGAATGCAGAAGACATGTAAAGAAAAATAGGTGAGCAGCCTGAAAGGCCTGGTAGACAGGCCCACCCGGGGTGAAGGCGAAACACAGGTAACCAGGAACAGGAGAGCGGGTTACTGGGCCTCGTCAATACGCCCCACGGGGTCAAGGCATAAAACGGGTAACAAAGAAAAGTTGAGCAGCTTGCTCAGCCTGGTAGACACACCCCCGGGAGTTAAGGCAGCAGACACGTAACAAAGAATAGGTGAGCAGCTTGCTCGGCGGGGTAGACACGCCCCACGGGGTGAAGGCACAAGACAGGTAATGAAAAATGGGTGAGCAGCTAGCTCGGCCTGGTAGACAGGCCCACCCGGTGTGAAGGCGAAAGACAGGTAACCAGGAAGAAGGGAGCGGGTTGCTGGGCTTCGTCGATACGAACCACGGGGTCAAGGTATAAAACGGGTAACCAAGAAAAGGTGAGCAGCTTGCTCGGCCTGGTAGACACGCCCCCGGAGTGAAGGCAGCAGACACGTAACAAAGAACAGGAGAGCAGCTTGCTCGGCATGGTGGACACGCCCCCGTGGTGAATGCAGAAGACATGTAAAGAAAAATAGGTGAGGAGCTTGAAAGGCCTGGTAGACAGGCCCACCCGGGGTGAAGGCGAAACACAGGTAACCAGGAACAGGGGAGCGGGTTACTGGGCCTCGTCAATACGCCCCTCGGGGTCAAGGTATAAAACGGGTAACCAAGAAAAGATGAGCAGCTTGCTCGGCCTGGTAGACAGGCCACCGGAGTGAAGGCAGCAGACACGTAACAAAGAACAGGTGAGCAGCTTGCTCGGCATGGTGGACACGCCCCCGTGGTGAATGCAGAAGACATGTAAAGAAAAATAGGTGAGCAGCTTGAAAGGCCTGGTAGACAGGCCCACCCGGGGTGAAGGCGAAACACAGGTAACCAGGAACAGGAGAGCGGGTTACTGGGCCTCGTCAATACGCCCCACGGGGTCAAGGCATAAAACGGGTAACAAAGAAAAGGTGAGCAGCTTGCTCAGCCTGGTAGACACACCCCCGGGTGTTAAGGCAGCAGACACGTAACAAAGAATAGGTGAGCAGCTTGCTCGGCGGGGTAGACAGGCCCCACGGGGTGAAGGCACAAGACAGGTAAGGAAAAATGGGTGAGCAGCTAGCTCGGCCTGGTAGACAGGCCCACCCGGGGTGAAGGCGAAAGACAGGTAACCATGAAGAAGGGAGCGGGCTGCTGGGCTTCGTCGATACGAACCACGGGGTCAAGGTATAAAACGGGTAACCAAGAAAAGATGAGCAGCTTGCTCGGCCTGGTAGACACGCCCCCGGAGTGAAGGCAGCAGACACGTAACAAAGAACAGGTGAGCAGCTTGCTCGGCAAGGTGGACACTCCCCCGTTGTGAATGCAGAAGACATGTAAAGAAAACTACATGAGCAGCTTGAAAGGCCTGGTAGACAGGCCCACCCGGGGTGAAGGCGAAACACAGGTAACCAGGAACAGGAGATCGGGTTGGTTACTGGGCCTCGTCAATACGCCCCACGGGGTCAAGGCAAAAAACGGGTAACAAAGAAAAGGTGAGCAGCTTGCTAAGCCTGGTAGACACACCCCCGGGAGTTAAGGCAGCAGACACGTAACAAAGAATGGGTGAGCAGCTTGCTCGGCGGGGTAGACACGCCCCACGGGGTGAAGGCACAAGACAGGTAAGGAAAAATGGGTGAGCAGCTAGCTCGGCCTGGTAGACAGGCCCACCCGGTGTGAAGGCGAAAGACAGGTAACCAGGAAGAAGGGAGCGGGTTGCTGGGCTTCGTCGATACGAACCACGGGGTCAAGGTATAAAACGGGTAACCAAGAAAAGATGAGCAGCTTGCTCGGCCTGGTAGACACGCCCCCGGAGTGAAGGCAGCAGACACGTAACAAAGAACAGGTGAGCAGCTTGCTCGGCAAGGTGGACACTCCCCCGTTGTGAATGAAGAAGACATGTAAAGAAAAACTACATGAGCAGCTTGAAAGGCCTGGTAGACAGGCCCACCCGGGGTGAAGGCGAAAGACATGTAACCAGGAAGAAGGGAGCGGGTTGCTGGGCTTCGTCGATACGAACCACGGGGTCAAGGTATAAAAACGGGTAACCAAGAAAAGATGAGCAGCTTGCTCGGCCTGGTAGGACATGCCCCCGGAGTGAAGGCAGCAGACACGTAACAAAGAACAGGTGAGCAGCTTGCTCGGCATGGTGGACACGCCCCCGTGGTGAATGCAGAAGACATGTAAAGAAAAATAGGTGAGCAGCCTGAAAGGCCTGGTAGACAGGCCCACCCGGGGTGAAGGCGAAACACAGGTAACCAGGAACAGGAGAGCGGGGTTACTGGGCCCTCGTCAATACGCCCCACGGGGTCAAGGCATAAAACGGGTAACAAAGAAAAAGGTGAGCAGCTTGCTCAGCCTGGTAGACACACCCCCCGGGAGTTAAGGCAGCAGACACGTAACAAAGAATAGGTGAGCAGCTTGCTCGGCTGGGTAGACACGCCCCACGGGGTGAAGGCACAAGACAGGTAATGAAAAATGGGTGAGCAGCTAGCTCGGCCTGGTAGACAGGCCCACCCGGTGTGAAGGCGAAAGACAGGTAACCAGGAAGAAGGGAGCGGGTTGCTGGGCTTCGTCGATACGAACCACGGGGTCAAGGTATAAAACGGGTAACCAAGAAAAGGTGAGCAGCTTGCTCGGCCTGGTAGACACGCCCCCGGAGTGAAGGCAGCAGACACGTAACAAAGAACAGGAGAGCAGCTTGCTCGGCATGGTGGACACGCCCCCGTGGTGAATGCAGAAGACATGTAAAGAAAAATAGGTGAGGAGCTTGAAAGGCCTGGAAGACAGGCCCACCCGGGGTGAAGGCGAAACACAGGTAACCAGGAACAGGGGAGCGGGTTACTGGGCCTCGTCAATACGCCCCACGGGGTCAAGGTATAAAACGGGTAACCAAGAAAAGATGAGCAGCTTGCTCGGCCTGGTAGACAGGCCACCGGAGTGAAGGCAGCAGACACGTAACAAAGAACAGGTGAGCAGCTTGCTCGGCATGGTGGACACGCCCCCGTGGTGAATGCAGAAGACATGTAAAGAAAAATAGGTGAGCAGCTTGAAAGGTCTGGTAGACAGGCCCACCCGGGGTGAAGGCGAAACACAGGTAACCAGGAACAGGAGAGCGGGTTGGTTACTGGGCCTCGTCAATACGCCCCACGGGGTCAAAGGCAAAAAACGGGTAACAAAGAAAAGGTGAGCAGCTTGCTCAGCCTGGTAGACACACCCCCGGGAGTTAAGCAGCAGACACGTAACAAAGAATGGGTGAGCAGCTTGCTCGGCGGGGTAGACACGCCCCACGGGGTGAAGGCACAAGACAGGTAAGGAAAAATGGGTGAGCAGCTAGCTCGGCCTGGTAGACAGGCCCACCCGGTGTGAAGGCGAAAGACAGGTAACCAGGAAGAAGGGAGCGGGTTGCTGGGCTTCGTCGATACGAACCACGGGGTCAAGGTATAAAACGGGTAACCAAGAAAAGATGAGCAGCTTGCTCGGCCTGGTAGACACGCCCCCGGAGTGAAGGCAGCAGACACGTAACAAAGAACAGGTGAGCAGCTTGCTCGGCAAGGTGGACACTCCCCCGTTGTGAATGAAGAAGACATGTAAAGAAAACTACATGAGCAGCTTGAAAGGCCTGGTAGACAGGCCCACCCGGGGTGAAGGCGAAAGACATGTAACCAGGAAGAAGGGAGCGGGTTGCTGGGCTTCGTCGATACGAACCACGGTGTCAAGGTATAAAACGGGTAACCAAGAAAAGATGAGCAGCTTGCTCGGCCTGGTAGACATGCCCCCGGAGTGAAGGCAGCAGACACGTAACAAAGAACAGGTGAGCAGCTTGCTCGGCATGGTGGACACGCCCCCGTGGTGAATGCAGAAGACATGTAAAGAAAAATAGGTGAGCAGCCTGAAAGGCCTGGTAGACAGGCCCACCCGGGGTGAAGGCGAAACACAGGTAACCAGGAACAGGAGAGCGGGTTACTGGGCCTCGTCAATACGCCCCACGGGGTCAAGGCATAAAACGGGTAACAAAGAAAAGGTGAGCAGCTTGCTCAGCCTGGTAGACACACCCCCGGGAGTTAAGGCAGCAGACACGTAACAAAGAATAGGTGAGCAGCTTGCTCGGCGGGGTAGACACGCCCCACGGGGTGAAGGCACAAGACAGGTAATGAAAAATGGGTGAGCAGCTAGCTCGGCCTGGTAGACAGGCCCACCCGGTGTGAAGGCGAAAGACAGGTAACCAGGAAGAAGGGAGCGGGTTGCTGGGCTTCGTCGATACGAACCACGGGGTCAAGGTATAAAACGGGTAACCAAGAAAAGGTGAGCAGCTTGCTCGGCCTGGTAGACACGCCCCCGGAGTGAAGGCAGCAGACACGTAACAAAGAACAGGAGAGCAGCTTGCTCGGCATGGTGGACACGCCCCCGTGGTGAATGCAGAAGACATGTAAAGAAAAATAGGTGAGGAGCTTGAAAGGCCTGGAAGACAGGCCCACCCGGGGTGAAGGCGAAACACAGGTAACCAGGAACAGGGGAGCGGGTTACTGGGCCTCGTCAATACGCCCCACGGGGTCAAGGTATAAAACGGGTAACCAAGAAAAGATGAGCAGCTTGCTCGGCCTGGTAGACAGGCCACCGGAGTGAAGGCAGCAGACACGTAACAAAGAACAGGTGAGCAGCTTGCTCGGCATGGTGGACACGCCCCCGTGGTGAATGCAGAAGACATGTAAAGAAAAATAGGTGAGCAGCTTGAAAGGCCTGGTAGACAGGCCCACCCGGGGTGAAGGCGAAACACAGGTAACCAGGAACAGGAGAGCGGGTTACTGGGCCTCGTCAATACGCCCCACGGGGTCAAGGCATAAAACGGGTAACAAAGAAAAGGTGAGCAGCTTGCTCAGCCTGGTAGACACACCCCCGGGTGTTAAGGCAGCAGACACGTAACAAAGAATAGGTGAGCAGCTTGCTCGGCGGGGTAGACAGGCCCCACGGGGTGAAGGCACAAGACAGGTAAGGAAAAATGGGTGAGCAGCTAGCTCGGCCTGGTAGACAGGCCCACCCGGGGTGAAGGCGAAAGACAGGTAACCATGAAGAAGGGAGCGGGCTGCTGGGCTTCGTCGATACGAACCACGGGGTCAAGGTATAAAACGGGTAACCAAGAAAAGATGAGCAGCTTGCTCGGCCTGGTAGACACGCCCCCGGAGTGAAGGCAGCAGACACGTAACAAAGAACAGGTGAGCAGCTTGCTCGGCAAGGTGGACACTCCCCCGTTGTGAATGCAGAAGACATGTAAAGAAAACTACATGAGCAGCTTGAAAGGCCTGGTAGACAGGCCCACCCGGGGTGAAGGCGAAACACAGGTAACCAGGAACAGGAGATCGGGTTGGTTACTGGGCCTCGTCAATACGCCCCACGGGGTCAAGGCAAAAAACGGGTAACAAAGAAAAGGTGAGCAGCTTGCTAAGCCTGGTAGACACACCCCCGGGAGTTAAGGCAGCAGACACGTAACAAAGAATGGGTGAGCAGCTTGCTCGGCGGGGTAGACACGCCCCACGGGGTGAAGGCACAAGACAGGTAAGGAAAAATGGGTGAGCAGCTAGCTCGGCCTGGTAGACAGGCCCACCCGGTGTGAAGGCGAAAGACAGGTAACCAGGAAGAAGGGAGCGGGTTGCTGGGCTTCGTCGATACGAACCACGGGGTCAAGGTATAAAACGGGTAACCAAGAAAAGATGAGCAGCTTGCTCGGCCTGGTAGACACGCCCCCGGAGTGAAGGCAGCAGACACGTAACAAAGAACAGGTGAGCAGCTTGCTCGGCAAGGTGGACACTCCCCCGTTGTGAATGAAGAAGACATGTAAAGAAAACTACATGAGCAGCTTGAAAGGCCTGGTAGACAGGCCCACCCGGGGTGAAGGCGAAAGACATGTAACCAGGAAGAAGGGAGCGGGTTGCTGGGCTTCGTCGATACGAACCACGGGGTCAAGGTATAAAACGGGTAACCAAGAAAAGATGAGCAGCTTGCTCGGCCTGGTAGACATGCCCCCGGAGTGAAGGCAGCAGACACGTAACAAAGAACAGGTGAGCAGCTTGCTCGGCATGGTGGACACGCCCCCGTGGTGAATGCAGAAGACATGTAAAGAAAAATAGGTGAGCAGCCTGAAAGGCCTGGTAGACAGGCCCACCCGGGGTGAAGGCGAAACACAGGTAACCAGGAACAGGAGAGCGGGTTACTGGGCCTCGTCAATACGCCCCACGGGGTCAAGGCATAAAACGGGTAACAAAGAAAAGGTGAGCAGCTTGCTCAGCCTGGTAGACACACCCCCGGGAGTTAAGGCAGCAGACACGTAACAAAGAATAGGTGAGCAGCTTGCTCGGCTGGGTAGACACGCCCCACGGGGTGAAGGCACAAGACAGGTAATGAAAAATGGGTGAGCAGCTAGCTCGGCCTGGTAGACAGGCCCACCCGGTGTGAAGGCGAAAGACAGGTAACCAGGAAGAAGGGAGCGGGTTGCTGGGCTTCGTCGATACGAACCACGGGGTCAAGGTATAAAACGGGTAACCAAGAAAAGGTGAGCAGCTTGCTCGGCCTGGTAGACACGCCCCCGGAGTGAAGGCAGCAGACACGTAACAAAGAACAGGAGAGCAGCTTGCTCGGCATGGTGGACACGCCCCCGTGGTGAATGCAGAAGACATGTAAAGAAAAATAGGTGAGGAGCTTGAAAGGCCTGGAAGACAGGCCCACCCGGGGTGAAGGCGAAACACAGGTAACCAGGAACAGGGGAGCGGGTTACCGGGCCTCGTCAATACGCCCCACGGGGTCAAGGTATAAAACGGGTAACCAAGAAAAGATGAGCAGCTTGCTCGGCCTGGTAGACAGGCCACCGGAGTGAAGGCAGCAGACACGTAACAAAGAACAGGTGAGCAGCTTGCTCGGCATGGTGGACACGCCCCCGTGGTGAATGCAGAAGACATGTAAAGAAAAATAGGTGAGCAGCTTGAAAGGTCTGGTAGACAGGCCCACCCGGGGTGAAGGCGAAACACAGGTAACCAGGAACAGGAGAGCGGGTTGGTTACTGGGCCTCGTCAATACGCCCCACGGGGTCAAGGCAAAAAACGGGTAACAAAGAAAAGGTGAGCAGCTTGCTCAGCCTGGTAGACACACCCCCGGGAGTTAAGGCAGCAGACACGTAACAAAGAATGGGTGAGCAGCTTGCTCGGCGGGGTAGACACGCCCCACGGGGTGAAGGCACAAGACAGGTAAGGAAAAATGGGTGAGCAGCTAGCTCGGCCTGGTAGACAGGCCCACCCGGTGTGAAGGCGAAAGACAGGTAACCAGGAAGAAGGGAGCGGGTTGCTGGGCTTCGTCGATACGAACCACGGGGTCAAGGTATAAAACGGGTAACCAAGAAAAGATGAGCAGCTTGCTCGGCCTGGTAGACACGCCCCCGGAGTGAAGGCAGCAGACACGTAACAAAGAACAGGTGAGCAGCTTGCTCGGCAAGGTGGACACTCCCCCGTTGTGAATGAAGAAGACATGTAAAGAAAACTACATGAGCAGCTTGAAAGGCCTGGTAGACAGGCCCACCCGGGGTGAAGGCGAAAGACATGTAACCAGGAAGAAGGGAGCGGGTTGCTGGGCTTCGTCGATACGAACCACGGTGTCAAGGTATAAAACGGATAACCAAGAAAAGATGAGCAGCTTGCTCGGCCTGGTAGACATGCCCCCGGAGTGAAGGCAGCAGACACGTAACAAAGAACAGGTGAGCAGCTTGCTCGGCATGGTGGACACGCCCCCGTGGTGAATGCAGAAGACATGTAAAGAAAAATAGGTGAGCAGCCTGAAAGGCCTGGTAGACAGGCCCACCCGGGGTGAAGGCGAAACACAGGTAACCAGGAACAGGAGAGCGGGTTACTGGGCCTCGTCAATACGCCCCACGGGGTCAAGGCATAAAACGGGTAACAAAGAAAAGGTGAGCAGCTTGCTCAGCCTGGTAGACACACCCCCGGGAGTTAAGGCAGCAGACACGTAACAAAGAATAGGTGAGCAGCTTGCTCGGCGGGGTAGACACGCCCCACGGGGTGAAGGCACAAGACAGGTAATGAAAAATGGGTGAGCAGCTAGCTCGGCCTGGTAGACAGGCCCACCCGGTGTGAAGGCGAAAGACAGGTAACCAGGAAGAAGGGAGCGGGTTGCTGGGCTTCGTCGATACGAACCACGGGGTCAAGGTATAAAACGGGTAACCAAGAAAAGGTGAGCAGCTTGCTCGGCCTGGTAGACACGCCCCCGGAGTGAAGGCAGCAGACACGTAACAAAGAACAGGAGAGCAGCTTGCTCGGCATGGTGGACACGCCCCCGTGGTGAATGCAGAAGACATGTAAAGAAAAATAGGTGAGGAGCTTGAAAGGCCTGGAAGACAGGCCCACCCGGGGTGAAGGCGAAACACAGGTAACCAGGAACAGGGGAGCGGGTTACTGGGCCTCGTCAATACGCCCCACGGGGTCAAGGTATAAAACGGGTAACCAAGAAAAGATGAGCAGCTTGCTCGGCCTGGTAGACAGGCCACCGGAGTGAAGGCAGCAGACACGAAACAAAGAACAGGTGAGCAGCTTGCTCGGCATGGTGGACACGCCCCCGTGGTGAATGCAGAAGACATGTAAAGAAAAATAGGTGAGCAGCTTGAAAGGTCTGGTAGACAGGCCCACCCGGGGTGAAGGCGAAACACAGGTAACCAGGAACAGGAGAGCGGGTTGGTTACTGGGCCTCGTCAATACGCCCCACGGGGTCAAGGCAAAAAACGGGTAACAAAGAAAAGGTGAGCAGCTTGCTCAGCCTGGTAGACACACCCCCGGGAGTTAAGGCAGCAGACACGTAACAAAGAATGGGTGAGCAGCTTGCTCGGCGGGGTAGACACGCCCCACGGGGTGAAGGCACAAGACAGGTAAGGAAAAATGGGTGAGCAGCTAGCTCGGCCTGGTAGACAGGCCCACCCGGTGTGAAGGCGAAAGACAGGTAACCAGGAAGAAGGGAGCGGGTTGCTGGGCTTCGTCGATACGAACCACGGGGTCAAGGTATAAAACGGGTAACCAAGAAAAGATGAGCAGCTTGCTCGACCTGGTAGACACGCCCCCGGAGTGAAGGCAGCAGACACGTAACAAAGAACAGGTGAGCAGCTTGCTCGGCAAGGTGGACACTCCCCCGTTGTGAATGAAGAAGACATGTAAAGAAAACTACATGAGCAGCTTGAAAGGCCTGGTAGACAGGCCCACCCGGGGTGAAGGCGAAAGACATGTAACCAGGAAGAAGGGAGCGGGTTGCTGGGCTTCGTCGATACGAACCACGGGGTCAAGGTATAAAACGGGTAACCAAGAAAAGATGAGCAGCTTGCTCGGCCTGGTAGACATGCCCCCGGAGTGAAGGCAGCAGACACGTAACAAAGAACAGGTGAGCAGCTTGCTCGGCATGGTGGACACGCCCCCGTGGTGAATGCAGAAGACATGTAAAGAAAAATAGGTGAGCAGCCTGAAAGTCCTGGTAGACAGGCCCACCCGGGGTGAAGGCGAAACACAGGTAACCAGGAACAGGAGAGCGGGTTACTGGGCCTCGTCAATATGCCCCACGGGGTCAAGGCATAAAACGGGTAACAAAGAAAAGGTGAGCAGCTTGCTCAGCCTGGTAGACACACCCCCGGGAGTTAAGGCAGCAGACACGTAACAAAGAATAGGTGAGCAGCTTGCTCGGCGGGGTAGACACGCCCCACGGGGTGAAGGCACAAGACAGGTAATGAAAAATGGGTGAGCAGCTAGCTCGGCCTGGTAGACAGGCCCACCCGGTGTGAAGGCGAAAGACAGGTAACCAGGAAGAAGGGAGCGGGTTGCTGGGCTTCGTCGATACGAACCACGGGGTCAAGGTATAAAACGGGTAACCAAGAAAAGGTGAGCAGCTTGCTCGGCCTGGTAGACACGCCCCCGGAGTGAAGGCAGCAGACACGTAACAAAGAACAGGAGAGCAGCTTGCTCGGCATGGTGGACACGCCCCCGTGGTGAATGCAGAAGACATGTAAAGAAAAATAGGTGAGGAGCTTGAAAGGCCTGGAAGACAGGCCCACCCGGGGTGAAGGCGAAACACAGGTAACCAGGAACAGGGGAGCGGGTTACTGGGCCTCGTCAATACGCCCCACGGGGTCAAGGTATAAAACGGGTAACCAAGAAAAGATGAGCAGCTTGCTCGGCCTGGTAGACACACCCCCGGGTGTTAAGGCAGCAGACACGTAACAAAGAATAGGTGAGCAGCTTGCTCGGCGGGGTAGACAGGCCCCACGGGGTGAAGGCACAAGACAGGTAAGGAAAAATGGGTGAGCAGCTAGCTCGGCCTGGTAGACACACCCCCGGGTGTTAAGGCAGCAGACACGTAACAAAGAATAGGTGAGCAGCTTGCTCGGCGGGGTAGACAGGCCCCACGGGGTGAAGGCACAAGACAGGTAAGGAAAAATGGGTGAGCAGCTAGCTCGGCCTGGTAGACAGGCCCACCCGGGGTGAAGGCGAAAGACAGGTAACCATGAAGAAGGGAGCGGGCTGCTGGGCTTCGTCGATACGAACCACGGGGTCAAGGTATAAAACGGGTAACCAAGAAAAGATGAGCAGCTTGCTCGGCCTGGTAGACACGCCCCCGGAGTGAAGGCAGCAGACACGTAACAAAGAACAGGTGAGCAGCTTGCTCGGCAAGGTGGACACTCCCCCGTTGTGAATGCAGAAGACATGTAAAGAAAACTACATGAGCAGCTTGAAAGGCCTGGTAGACAGGCCCACCCGGGGTGAAGGCGAAACACAGGTAACCAGGAACAGGAGATCGGGTTGGTTACTGGGCCTCGTCAATACGCCCCACGGGGTCAAGGCAAAAAACGGGTAACAAAGAAAAGGTGAGCAGCTTGCTAAGCCTGGTAGACACACCCCCGGGAGTTAAGGCAGCAGACACGTAACAAAGAATGGGTGAGCAGCTTGCTCGGCGGGGTAGACACGCCCCACGGGGTGAAGGCACAAGACAGGTAAGGAAAAATGGGTGAGCAGCTAGCTCGGCCTGGTAGACAGGCCCACCCGGTGTGAAGGCGAAAGACAGGTAACCAGGAAGAAGGGAGCGGGTTGCTGGGCTTCGTCGATACGAACCACGGGGTCAAGGTATAAAACGGGTAACCAAGAAAAGATGAGCAGCTTGCTCGGCCTGGTAGACACGCCCCCGGAGTGAAGGCAGCAGACACGTAACAAAGAACAGGTGAGCAGCTTGCTCGGCAAGGTGGACACTCCCCCGTTGTGAATGAAGAAGACATGTAAAGAAAACTACATGAGCAGCTTGAAAGGCCTGGTAGACAGGCCCACCCGGGGTGAAGGCGAAAGACATGTAACCAGGAAGAAGGGAGCGGGTTGCTGGGCTTCGTCGATACGAACCACGGGGTCAAGGTATAAAACGGGTAACCAAGAAAAGATGAGCAGCTTGCTCGGCCTGGTAGACATGCCCCCGGAGTGAAGGCAGCAGACACGTAACAAAGAACAGGTGAGCAGCTTGCTCGGCATGGTGGACACGCCCCCGTGGTGAATGCAGAAGACATGTAAAGAAAAATAGGTGAGCAGCCTGAAAGGCCTGGTAGACAGGCCCACCCGGGGTGAAGGCGAAACACAGGTAACCAGGAACAGGAGAGCGGGTTACTGGGCCTCGTCAATACGCCCCACGGGGTCAAGGCATAAAACGGGTAACAAAGAAAAGGTGAGCAGCTTGCTCAGCCTGGTAGACACACCCCCGGGAGTTAAGGCAGCAGACACGTAACAAAGAATAGGTGAGCAGCTTGCTCGGCTGGGTAGACACGCCCCACGGGGTGAAGGCACAAGACAGGTAATGAAAAATGGGTGAGCAGCTAGCTCGGCCTGGTAGACAGGCCCACCCGGTGTGAAGGCGAAAGACAGGTAACCAGGAAGAAGGGAGCGGGTTGCTGGGCTTCGTCGATACGAACCACGGGGTCAAGGTATAAAACGGGTAACCAAGAAAAGGTGAGCAGCTTGCTCGGCCTGGTAGACACGCCCCCGGAGTGAAGGCAGCAGACACGTAACAAAGAACAGGAGAGCAGCTTGCTCGGCATGGTGGACACGCCCCCGTGGTGAATGCAGAAGACATGTAAAGAAAAATAGGTGAGGAGCTTGAAAGGCCTGGAAGACAGGCCCACCCGGGGTGAAGGCGAAACACAGGTAACCAGGAACAGGGGAGCGGGTTACCGGGCCTCGTCAATACGCCCCACGGGGTCAAGGTATAAAACGGGTAACCAAGAAAAGATGAGCAGCTTGCTCGGCCTGGTAGACAGGCCACCGGAGTGAAGGCAGCAGACACGTAACAAAGAACAGGTGAGCAGCTTGCTCGGCATGGTGGACACGCCCCCGTGGTGAATGCAGAAGACATGTAAAGAAAAATAGGTGAGCAGCTTGAAAGGTCTGGTAGACAGGCCCACCCGGGGTGAAGGCGAAACACAGGTAACCAGGAACAGGAGAGCGGGTTGGTTACTGGGCCTCGTCAATACGCCCCACGGGGTCAAGGCAAAAAACGGGTAACAAAGAAAAGGTGAGCAGCTTGCTCAGCCTGGTAGACACACCCCCGGGAGTTAAGGCAGCAGACACGTAACAAAGAATGGGTGAGCAGCTTGCTCGGCGGGGTAGACACGCCCCACGGGGTGAAGGCACAAGACAGGTAAGGAAAAATGGGTGAGCAGCTAGCTCGGCCTGGTAGACAGGCCCACCCGGTGTGAAGGCGAAAGACAGGTAACCAGGAAGAAGGGAGCGGGTTGCTGGGCTTCGTCGATACGAACCACGGGGTCAAGGTATAAAACGGGTAACCAAGAAAAGATGAGCAGCTTGCTCGGCCTGGTAGACACGCCCCCGGAGTGAAGGCAGCAGACACGTAACAAAGAACAGGTGAGCAGCTTGCTCGGCAAGGTGGACACTCCCCCGTTGTGAATGAAGAAGACATGTAAAGAAAACTACATGAGCAGCTTGAAAGGCCTGGTAGACAGGCCCACCCGGGGTGAAGGCGAAAGACATGTAACCAGGAAGAAGGGAGCGGGTTGCTGGGCTTCGTCGATACGAACCACGGTGTCAAGGTATAAAACGGATAACCAAGAAAAGATGAGCAGCTTGCTCGGCCTGGTAGACATGCCCCCGGAGTGAAGGCAGCAGACACGTAACAAAGAACAGGTGAGCAGCTTGCTCGGCATGGTGGACACGCCCCCGTGGTGAATGCAGAAGACATGTAAAGAAAAATAGGTGAGCAGCCTGAAAGGCCTGGTAGACAGGCCCACCCGGGGTGAAGGCGAAACACAGGTAACCAGGAACAGGAGAGCGGGTTACTGGGCCTCGTCAATACGCCCCACGGGGTCAAGGCATAAAACGGGTAACAAAGAAAAGGTGAGCAGCTTGCTCAGCCTGGTAGACACACCCCCGGGAGTTAAGGCAGCAGACACGTAACAAAGAATAGGTGAGCAGCTTGCTCGGCGGGGTAGACACGCCCCACGGGGTGAAGGCACAAGACAGGTAATGAAAAATGGGTGAGCAGCTAGCTCGGCCTGGTAGACAGGCCCACCCGGTGTGAAGGCGAAAGACAGGTAACCAGGAAGAAGGGAGCGGGTTGCTGGGCTTCGTCGATACGAACCACGGGGTCAAGGTATAAAACGGGTAACCAACAAAAGGTGAGCAGCTTGCTCGGCCTGGTAGACACGCCCCCGGAGTGAAGGCAGCAGACACGTAACAAAGAACAGGAGAGCAGCTTGCTCGGCATGGTGGACACGCCCCCGTGGTGAATGCAGAAGACATGTAAAGAAAAATAGGTGAGGAGCTTGAAAGGCCTGGAAGACAGGCCCACCCGGGGTGAAGGCGAAACACAGGTAACCAGGAACAGGGGAGCGGGTTACTGGGCCTCGTCAATACGCCCCACGGGGTCAAGGTATAAAACGGGTAACCAAGAAAAGATGAGCAGCTTGCTCGGCCTGGTAGACAGGCCACCGGAGTGAAGGCAGCAGACACGAAACAAAGAACAGGTGAGCAGCTTGCTCGGCATGGTGGACACGCCCCCGTGGTGAATGCAGAAGACATGTAAAGAAAAATAGGTGAGCAGCTTGAAAGGTCTGGTAGACAGGCCCACCCGGGGTGAAGGCGAAACACAGGTAACCAGGAACAGGAGAGCGGGTTGGTTACTGGGCCTCGTCAATACGCCCCACGGGGTCAAGGCAAAAAACGGGTAACAAAGAAAAGGTGAGCAGCTTGCTCAGCCTGGTAGACACACCCCCGGGAGTTAAGGCAGCAGACACGTAACAAAGAATGGGTGAGCAGCTTGCTCGGCGGGGTAGACACGCCCCACGGGGTGAAGGCACAAGACAGGTAAGGAAAAATGGGTGAGCAGCTAGCTCGGCCTGGTAGACAGGCCCACCCGGTGTGAAGGCGAAAGACAGGTAACCAGGAAGAAGGGAGCGGGTTGCTGGGCTTCGTCGATACGAACCACGGGGTCAAGGTATAAAACGGGTAACCAAGAAAAGATGAGCAGCTTGCTCGACCTGGTAGACACGCCCCCGGAGTGAAGGCAGCAGACACGTAACAAAGAACAGGTGAGCAGCTTGCTCGGCAAGGTGGACACTCCCCCGTTGTGAATGAAGAAGACATGTAAAGAAAACTACATGAGCAGCTTGAAAGGCCTGGTAGACAGGCCCACCCGGGGTGAAGGCGAAAGACATGTAACCAGGAAGAAGGGAGCGGGTTGCTGGGCTTCGTCGATACGAACCACGGGGTCAAGGTATAAAACGGGTAACCAAGAAAAGATGAGCAGCTTGCTCGGCCTGGTAGACATGCCCCCGGAGTGAAGGCAGCAGACACGTAACAAAGAACAGGTGAGCAGCTTGCTCGGCATGGTGGACACGCCCCCGTGGTGAATGCAGAAGACATGTAAAGAAAAATAGGTGAGCAGCCTGAAAGTCCTGGTAGACAGGCCCACCCGGGGTGAAGGCGAAACACAGGTAACCAGGAACAGGAGAGCGGGTTACTGGGCCTCGTCAATATGCCCCACGGGGTCAAGGCATAAAACGGGTAACAAAGAAAAGGTGAGCAGCTTGCTCAGCCTGGTAGACACACCCCCGGGAGTTAAGGCAGCAGACACGTAACAAAGAATAGGTGAGCAGCTTGCTCGGCGGGGTAGACACGCCCCACGGGGTGAAGGCACAAGACAGGTAATGAAAAATGGGTGAGCAGCTAGCTCGGCCTGGTAGACAGGCCCACCCGGTGTGAAGGCGAAAGACAGGTAACCAGGAAGAAGGGAGCGGGTTGCTGGGCTTCGTCGATACGAACCACGGGGTCAAGGTATAAAACGGGTAACCAAGAAAAGGTGAGCAGCTTGCTCGGCCTGGTAGACACGCCCCCGGAGTGAAGGCAGCAGACACGTAACAAAGAACAGGAGAGCAGCTTGCTCGGCATGGTGGACACGCCCCCGTGGTGAATGCAGAAGACATGTAAAGAAAAATAGGTGAGGAGCTTGAAAGGCCTGGTAGACAGGCCCACCCGGGGTGAAGGCGAAACACAGGTAACCAGGAACAGGGGAGCGGGTTACTGGGCCTCGTCAATACGCCCCACGGGGTCAAGGTATAAAACGGGTAACCAAGAAAAGATGAGCAACTTGCTCGGCCTGGTAGACAGGCCACCGGAGTGAAGGCAGCAGACACGTAACAAAGAACAGGTGAGCAGCTTGCTCGGCATGGTGGACACTCCCCCGTTGTGAATGCAGAAGACATGTAAAGAAAACTACATGAGCAGCTTGAAAGGCCTGGTAGACAGGCCCACCCGGGGTGAAGGCGAAACACAGATAACCAGGAACAGGAGAGCGGGTTACTGGGCCTCGTCAATACGCCCCACGGGGTCAAGGCATAAAACGGGTAACAAAGAAAAGGTGAGCAGCTTGCTCAGCCTGGTAGACACACCCCCAGGAGTTAAGGCAGCAGACACGTAACAAAGAATAGGTGAGTAGCTTGCTCGGCGGGGTAGACACGCCCCACGGGGTGAAGGCACAAGACAGGTAAGGAAAAATGGGTGAGCAGCTAGCTCGGCCTGGTAGACAGGCCCACCCGGTGTGAAGGCGAAAGACAGGTAACCAGGAAAAAGGGAGCGGGTTGCTGGGCTTCGTCGATACGAACCACGGGGTCAAGGTATAAAACGGGTAACCAAGAAAAGATGAGCAGCTTGCACGGCCTGGTAGACACACCACCAGGAGTGAAGGCAGCAGACACGTAACAAAGAACAGGTGAGCAGCTTGCTCGGCGGGGTAGACACGCCCCACGGGGTGAAGGCACAAGACAGGTAAGGAAAAACAGGTGAGCAGCTAGCTCGGCCTGGTAGACAGGCCCACCCGCTGTGAAGGCGAAAGACAGGTAACCAGGAAGAATTGAGCGGGTTGCTGGGCTTCGTCGATACGAACCACGGGGTCAAGGTATAAAACGGGTAACCAAGAAAAGATGAGCAGCTTGCTCGGCCTGGTAGACACGCCCCCGGAGTGAAGGCAGCAGACACGTAACAAAGAACAGGTGAGTAGCTTGCTCGGCATGGTGGACACGCCTCCGTGGTGAATGCAGAAGACATGTAAAGAAAAATAGGTGAGCAGCCTGAAAGGCCTGGTAGACAGGCCCACCCGGGGTGAAGGCGAAACACAGGTAACCAGGAACAGGGGAGCGGGTTACTGGGCCTCGTCAATACGCCCCACGGGGTCAAGGCATAAAACGGGTAACAAAGAAAAGGTGAGCAGCTTGCTCAGCCTGGTAGACACACCCCCGGGAGTTAAGGCAGCAGACACGTAACAAAGAATAGGTGAGCAGCTTGCTCGGCGGGGTAGACACGCCCCACGGGGTGAAGGCACAAGACAGGAAATGAAAAATGGGTGAGCAGCTAGCTCGGCCTGGTAGACAGGCCCACCCGGTGTGAAGGCGAAAGACAGGTAACCAGGAAGAAGGGAGCGGGTTGCTGGGCTTCGTCGATACGAACCACGGGGTCAAGGTATAAAACGGGTAACCAAGAAAAGGTGAGCAGCTTGCTCGGCCTGGTAGACACGCCCCCGGAGTGAAGGCAGCAGACACGTAACAAAGAACAGGAGAGCAGCTTGCTCGGCATGGTGGACACGCCCCCGTGGTGAATGCAGAAGACATGTAAAGAAAAATAGGTGAGGAGATTGAAAGGCCTGGTAGACAGGCCCACCCGGGGTGAAGGCGAAACACAGGTAACCAGGAACAGGGGAGCGGGTTACTGGGCCTCGTCAATACGCCCCACGGGGTCAAGGTATAAAACGGGTAACCAAGAAAAGATGAGCAGCTTGCTCGGCCTGGTAGACAGGCCACCGGAGTGAAGGCAGCAGACACGTAACAAAGAACAGGTGAGCAGCTTGCTCGGCATGGTGGACACGCCCCCGTGGTGAATGCAGAAGACATGTAAAGAAAAATAGGTGAGCAGCTTGAAAGGCCTGGTAGACAGGCCCACCCAGGGTGAAGGCGAAACACAGGTAACCAGGAACAGGAGAGCGGGTTACTGGGCCTCGTCAATACGCCACACGGGGTCAAGGCATAAAACGGGTAACAAAGAAAAGGTGAGCAGCTTGCTCAGCCTGGTAGACACACCCCCAGGAGTGAAGGCAGCAGACACGTAACAAAGAATAGGTGAGCAGCTTGCTCGGCGGGGTAGACACGCCCCACGGGGTGAAGGCACAAGACAGGTAAGGAAAAATAGGTGAGCAGCTAGCTCGGCCTGGTAGACAGGCCCACCCGGTGTGAAGGCGAAAGACAGGTAACCAGGAAGAAGGGAGCGGGTTGCTGGGCTTCCTCGATACGAACCACGGGGTCAAGGTATAAAACGGGTAACCAAGAAAAGATGAGCAGCTTGCTCGGCCTGGTAGACACGCCCCCGGAGTGAAGGCAGCAGACACGTAACAAAGAACAGGTGAGTAGCTTGCTCGGCATGGTGGACACGCCTCCGTGGTGAATGCAGAAGACATGTAAAGAAAAATAGGTGAGCAGCCTGAAAGGCCTGGTAGACAGGCCCACCCGGGGTGAAGGCGAAACACAGGTATCCAGGAACAGGGGAGCGGGTTACTGGGCCTCGTCAATACGCCCCACGGGGTCAAGGCATAAAACGGGTAACAAAGAAAAGGTGAGCAGCTTGCTCAGCCTGGTAGACACACCCCCGGGAGTTAAGGCAGCAGACACGTAACAAAGAATAGGTGAGCAGCTTGCTCGGCGGGGTAGACACGCCCCACGGGGTGAAGGCACAAGACAGGTAATGAAAAATGGGTGAGCAGCTAGCTCGGCCTGGTAGACAGGCCCACCCGGTGTGAAGGCGAAAGACAGGTAACCAGGAAGAAGGGAGCGGGTTGCTGGGCTTCGTCGATACGAACCACGGGGTCAAGGTATAAAACGGGTAACCAAGAAAAGATGAGCAGCTTGCTCGGCCTGGTAGACAGGCCACCGGAGTGAAGGCAGCAGACACGTAACAAAGAACAGGTGAGCAGCTTGCTCGGCATGGTGGACACGCCCCCGTGGTGAATGCAGAAGACATGTAAAGAAAAATAGGTGAGCAGCTTGAAAGGCCTGGTAGACAGGCCCACCCGGGGTGAAGGCGAAACACAGGTAACCAGGAACAGGAGAGCGGGTTACTGGGCCTCGTCAATACGCCCCACGGGGTCAAGGCATAAAACGGGTAACAAAGAAAAGGTGAGCAGCTTGCTCAGCCTTGTAGACACACCCCCAGGAGTTAAGGCAGCAGACACGTAACAAAGAATAGGTGAGTAGCTTGCTCGGCGGGGTAGACACGCCCCACGGGGTGAAGGCACAAGACAGGTAAGGAAAAATGGGTGAGCAGCTAGCTCGGCCTGGTAGACAGGCCCACCCGGTGTGAAGGCGAAAGACAGGTAACCAGGAAAAAGGGAGCGGGTTGCTGGGCTTCGTCGATACGAACCACGGGGTCAAGGTATAAAACGGGTAACCAAGAAAAGATGAGCAGCTTGCACGGCCTGGTAGACACACCACCAGGAGTGAAGGCAGCAGACACGTAACAAAGAACAGGTGAGCAGCTTGCTCGGCGGGGTAGACACGCCCCACGGGGTGAAGGCACAAGACAGGTAAGGAAAAACAGGTGAGCAGCTAGCTCGGCCTGGTAGACAGGCCCACCCGCTGTGAAGGCGAAAGACAGGTAACCAGGAAGAATTGAGCGGGTTGCTGGGCTTCGTCGATACGAACCACGGGGTCAAGGTATAAAACGGGTAACCAAGAAAAGATGAGCAGCTTGCTCGGCATGGTAGACACGCCCCCGGAGTGAAGGCAGCAGACACGTAACAAAGAACAGGTGAGCAGCTTGCTCGGCATGGTGGACACGCCCCCGTGGTGAATGCAGAAGACATGTAAAGAAAAATAGGTGAGCAGCTTGAAAGGCCTGGTAGACAGGCCCACCCGGGGTGAAGGCGAAACACAGGTAACCAGGAACAGGAGAGCGGGTTACTGGGCCTCGTCAATACGCCCCACGGGGTCAAGGCAAAAAACGGGTAACAAAGAAAAGGTGAGCAGCTTGCTCAGCCTGGTAGACACACCCCCGGAGTTAAGGCAGCAGACACGTAACAAAGAATAGGTGAGCAGCTTGCTCGGCGGGGTAGACACGCCCCACGGGGTGAAGGCACAAGACAGGTAAGGAAAAATGGGTGAGCAGCTAGCTCGGCCTGGTAGACAGGCCCACCCGGTGTGAAGGCGAAAGACAGGTAACCAGGAAGAAGGGAGCGGGTTGCTGGGCTTCGTTGATACGAACCACGGGGTCAAGGTATAAAACGGGTAACCAAGAAAAGGTGAGCAGCTTCCTCGGCCTGGTAGACACGCCCCCCGCAGTGAAGGCAGCAGGCACGTAACAAAGAACAGGTGAGCAGCTTGCTCGGCATGGTGGATACGCCCCCGTGGTGAATGCAGAATACATGTAAAGAAAAATAGGTGAGCAGCTTGAAAGGCCGGGTAGACAGGCCCCCCGCAGTGAAGGCAGCAGACACGTAACAAAGAACAGGTGAGCAGCTTGCTCGGCAAGGTGGACATTCCCCCGTGGTGAATGCAGAAGACATGTAAAGAAAAATACATGAGCAGCTTGAAAGGCCTGATAGACAGGCCCACCCGGGGTGAAGGCGAAACACAGGTAACCAGGAACAGGAGAGCGGTTTACTAGGCCTCGTCAATACGCCCCACGGGGTCAAGGCATAAAACGGGTAACAAAGAAAAGGTGAGCAGCTTGCTCAGCCTGGTAGACACACCCCCGGGAGTTAAGGCAGCAGACACGTAACAAAGAATAGGTGAGCAGCTTGCTCGGCGGGGTAGACACGCCCCACGGGGTGAAGGCACAAGACAGGTAAGGAAAAATGGGTGAGCAGCTAGCTCGGCCTGGTAGACAGGCCCACCCGGTGTGAAGGCGAAAGACAGGTAACCAGGAAGAAGGGAGCGGGTTGCCGGGCTTCGTTGATACGAACCACGGGGTCAAGGTATAAAATGGGTAACCAAGAAAAGGTGAGCAGCTTGCTCGGCCTGGTAGACACGCCCCCGGAGTGAAGGCAGCAGACACGTAACAAAGAACAGGTGAGCAGCTTGCTCGGCATGGTGGACACGCCCCCCGTGGTGAATGCAGAAGACATGTAAAGAAAAATAGGTGAGCAGATTGAAAGGCCTTGTAGATAGGCCCACCCGGGGTGAAAGCGAAACACAGGTAACCAGGAACAGGAGAGCGGGTTATTGGGCCTCGTCAATACGCCCCACGGGGTCAAGGCATAAAACGGGTAACAAAGAAAAGGTGAGCAGCTTGCTCAGCCTGGTAGACACACCCCCAGGAGTGAAGGCAGCAGACACGTAACAAAGAATAGGTGAGCAGCTTGCTCGGCGGGGTAGACACGCCCCACGGGGTGAAGGCACAAGACAGGTAAGGAAAAATAGGTGAGCAGCTAGCTCGGCCTGGTAGACAGGCCCACCCGGTGTGAAGGCGAAAGACAGGTAACCAGGAAGAAGGGAGCGGGTTGCTGGGCTTCGTCGATACGAACCACGGGGTCAAGGTATAAAACGGGTAACCAAGAAAAGGTGAGCAGCTTGCTCGGCCTGGTAGACACGCCCCCGGAGTGAAGGCAGCAGACACGTAACAAAGAACAGGAGAGCAGCTTGCTCGGCATGGTGGACACGCCCCCGTGGTGAATGCAGAAGACATGTAAAGAAAAATAGGTGAGGAGATTGAAAGGCCTGGTAGACAGGCCCACCCGGGGTGAAGGCGAAACACAGGTAACCAGGAACAGGAGAGCGGGTTACTGGGCCTCGTCAATACGCCCCACGGGGTCAAGGTATAAAACGGGTAACCAAGAAAAGATGAGCAGCTTGCTCGGCCTGGTAGACAGGCCACCGGAGTGAAGGCAGCAGACACGTAAAAAAGAACAGGTGAGCAGCTTGCTCGGCATGGTGGACACGCCCCCGTGGTGAATGCAGAAGACATGTAAAGAAAAATAGGTGAGCAGCTTGAAAGGCCTGGTAGACAGGCCCACCCGGGGTGAAGGCGAAACACAGGTAACCAGGAACAGGAGAGCGGGTTACTGGGCCTCGTCAATACGCCCCACGGGGTCAAGGCATAAAACGGGTAACAAAGAAAAGGTGAGCAGCTTGCTCAGCCTTGTAGACACACCCCCAGGAGTTAAGGCAGCAGACACGTAACAAAGAATAGGTGAGTAGCTTGCTCGGCGGGGTAGACACGCCCCACGGGGTGAAGGCACAAGACAGGTAAGGAAAAATGGGTGAGCAGCTAGCTCGGCCTGGTAGACAGGCCCACCCGGTGTGAAGGCGAAAGACAGGTAACCAGGAAAAAGGGAGCGGGTTGCTGGGCTTCGTCGATACGAACCACGGGGTCAAGGTATAAAACGGGTAACCAAGAAAAGATGAGCAGCTTGCACGGCCTGGTAGACACACCACCAGGAGTGAAGGCAGCAGACACGTAACAAAGAACAGGTGAGCAGCTTGCTCGGCGGGGTAGACACGCCCCACGGGGTGAAGGCACAAGACAGGTAAGGAAAAACAGGTGAGCAGCTAGCTCGGCCTGGTAGACAGGCCCACCCGCTGTGAAGGCGAAAGACAGGTAACCAGGAAGAATTGAGCGGGTTGCTGGGCTTCGTCGATACGAACCACGGGGTCAAGGTATAAAACGGGTAACCAAGAAAAGATGAGCAGCTTGCTCGGCATGGTAGACACGCCCCCGGAGTGAAGGCAGCAGACACGTAACAAAGAACAGGTGAGCAGCTTGCTCGGCATGGTGGACACGCCCCCGTGGTGAATGCAGAAGACATGTAAAGAAAAATAGGTGAGCAGCTTGAAAGGCCTGGTAGACAGGCCCACCCGGGGTGAAGGCGAAACACAGGTAACCAGGAACAGGAGAGCGGGTTACTGGGCCTCGTCAATACGCCCCACGGGGTCAAGGCAAAAAACGGGTAACAAAGAAAAGGTGAGCAGCTTGCTCAGCCTGGTAGACACACCCCCGGAGTTAAGGCAGCAGACACGTAACAAAGAATAGGTGAGCTGCTTGCTCGGCGGGGTAGACACGCCCCAGGGGGTGAAGGCACAAGACAGGTAAGGAAAAATGGGTGAGCAGCTAGCTCGGCCTGGTAGACAGGCCCACCCGGTGTGAAGGCGAAAGACAGGTAACCAGGAAGAAGGGAGCGGGTTGCTGGGCTTCGTTGATACGAACCACGGGGTCAAGGTATAAAACGGGTAACCAAGAAAAGGTGAGCAGCTTCCTCGGCCTGGTAGACACGCCCCCCGCAGTGAAGGCAGCAGGCACGTAACAAAGAACAGGTGAGCAGCTTGCTCGGCATGGTGGATACGCCCCCGTGGTGAATGCAGAATACATGTAAAGAAAAATAGGTGAGCAGCTTGAAAGGCCGGGTAGACAGGCCCCCCGCAGTGAAGGCAGCAGACACGTAACAAAGAACAGGTGAGCAGCTTGCTCGGCAAGGTGGACATTCCCCCGTGGTGAATGCAGAAGACATGTAAAGAAAAATACATGAGCAGCTTGAAAGGCCTGATAGACAGGCCCACCCGGGGTGAAGGCGAAACACAGGTAACCAGGAACAGGAGAGCGGTTTACTAGGCCTCGTCAATACGCCCCACGGGGTCAAGGCATAAAACGGGTAACAAAGAAAAGGTGAGCAGCTTGCTCAGCCTGGTAGACACACCCCCGGGAGTTAAGGCAGCAGACACGTAACAAAGAATAGGTGAGCAGCTTGCTCGGCGGGGTAGACACGCCCCACGGGGTGAAGGCACAAGACAGGTAAGGAAAAATGGGTGAGCAGCTAGCTCGGCCTGGTAGACAGGCCCACCCGGTGTGAAGGCGAAAGACAGGTAACCAGGAAGAAGGGAGCGGGTTGCCGGGCTTCGTTGATACGAACCACGGGGTCAAGGTATAAAATGGGTAACCAAGAAAAGGTGAGCAGCTTGCTCGGCCTGGTAGACACGCCCCCGGAGTGAAGGCAGCAGACACGTAACAAAGAACAGGTGAGCAGCTTGCTCGGCATGGTGGACACGCCCCCCGTGGTGAATGCAGAAGACATGTAAAGAAAAATAGGTGAGCAGATTGAAAGGCCTTGTAGATAGGCCCACCCGGGGTGAAGGCGAAACACAGGTAACCAGGAACAGGAGAGCGGGTTATTGGGCCTCGTCAATACGCCCCACGGGGTCAAGGCATAAAACGGGTAACAAAGAAAAGGTGAGCAGCTTGCTCAGCCTGGTAGACACACCCCCAGGAGTGAAGGCAGCAGACACGTAACAAAGAATAGGTGAGCAGCTTGCTCGGCGGGGTAGACACGCCCCACGGGGTGAAGGCACAAGACAGGTAAGGAAAAATAGGTGAGCAGCTAGCTCGGCCTGGTAGACAGGCCCACCCGGTGTGAAGGCGAAAGACAGGTAACCAGGAAGAAGGGAGCGGGTTGCTGGGCTTCGTCGATACGAACCACGGGGTCAAGGTATAAAACGGGTAACCAAGAAAAGGTGAGCAGCTTGCTCGGCCTGGTAGACACGCCCCCGGAGTGAAGGCAGCAGACACGTAACAAAGAACAGGAGAGCAGCTTGCTCGGCATGGTGGACACGCCCCCGTGGTGAATGCAGAAGACATGTAAAGAAAAATAGGTGAGGAGATTGAAAGGCCTGGTAGACAGGCCCACCCGGGGTGAAGGCGAAACACAGGTAACCAGGAACAGGGGAGCGGGTTACTGGGCCTCGTCAATACGCCCCACGGGGTCAAGGTATAAAACGGGTAACCAAGAAAAGATGAGCAGCTTGCTCGGCCTGGTAGACAGGCCACCGGAGTGAAGGCAGCAGACACGTAACAAAGAACAGGTGAGCAGCTTGCTCGGCATGGTGGACACGCCCCCGTGGTGAATGCAGAAGACATGTAAAGAAAAATAGGTGAGCAGCTTGAAAGGCCTGGTAGACAGGCCCACCCGGGGTGAAGGCGAAACACAGGTAACCAGGAACAGGAGAGCGGGTTACTGGGCCTCGTCAATACGCCCCACGGGGTCAAGGCATAAAACGGGTAACAAAGAAAAGGTGAGCAGCTTGCTCAGCCTTGTAGACACACCCCCAGGAGTTAAGGCAGCAGACACGTAACAAAGAATAGGTGAGTAGCTTGCTCGGCGGGGTAGACACGCCCCACGGGGTGAAGGCACAAGACAGGTAAGGAAAAATGGGTGAGCAGCTAGCTCGGCCTGGTAGACAGGCCCACCCGGTGTGAAGGCGAAAGACAGGTAACCAGGAAAAAGGGAGCGGGTTGCTGGGCTTCGTCGATACGAACCACGGGGTCAAGGTATAAAACGGGTAACCAAGAAAAGATGAGCAGCTTGCACGGCCTGGTAGACACACCACCAGGAGTGAAGGCAGCAGACACGTAACAAAGAACAGGTGAGCAGCTTGCTCGGCGGGGTAGACACGCCCCACGGGGTGAAGGCACAAGACAGGTAAGGAAAAACAGGTGAGCAGCTAGCTCGGCCTGGTAGACAGGCCCACCCGCTGTGAAGGCGAAAGACAGGTAACCAGGAAGAATTGAGCGGGTTGCTGGGCTTCGTCGATACGAACCACGGGGTCAAGGTATAAAACGGGTAACCAAGAAAAGATGAGCAGCTTGCTCGGCATGGTAGACACGCCCCCGGAGTGAAGGCAGCAGACACGTAACAAAGAACAGGTGAGCAGCTTGCTCGGCATGGTGGACACGCCCCCGTGGTGAATGCAGAAGACATGTAAAGAAAAATAGGTGAGCAGCTTGAAAGGCCTGGTAGACAGGCCCACCCGGGGTGAAGGCGAAACACAGGTAACCAGGAACAGGAGAGCGGGTTACTGGGCCTCGTCAATACGCCCCACGGGGTCAAGGCAAAAAACGGGTAACAAAGAAAAGGTGAGCAGCTTGCTCAGCCTGGTAGACACACCCCCGGAGTTAAGGCAGCAGACACGTAACAAAGAATAGGTGAGCAGCTTGCTCGGCGGGGTAGACACGCCCCACGGGGTGAAGGCACAAGACAGGTAAGGAAAAATGGGTGAGCAGCTAGCTCGGCCTGGTAGACAGGCCCACCCGGTGTGAAGGCGAAAGACAGGTAACCAGGAAGAAGGGAGCGGGTTGCTGGGCTTCGTTGATACGAACCACGGGGTCAAGGTATAAAACGGGTAACCAAGAAAAGGTGAGCAGCTTCCTCGGCCTGGTAGACACGCCCCCCGCAGTGAAGGCAGCAGGCACGTAACAAAGAACAGGTGAGCAGCTTGCTCGGCATGGTGGATACGCCCCCGTGGTGAATGCAGAATACATGTAAAGAAAAATAGGTGAGCAGCTTGAAAGGCCGGGTAGACAGGCCCCCCGCAGTGAAGGCAGCAGACACGTAACAAAGAACAGGTGAGCAGCTTGCTCGGCAAGGTGGACATTCCCCCGTGGTGAATGCAGAAGACATGTAAAGAAAAATACATGAGCAGCTTGAAAGGCCTGATAGACAGGCCCACCCGGGGTGAAGGCGAAACACAGGTAACCAGGAACAGGAGAGCGGTTTACTAGGCCTCGTCAATACGCCCCACGGGGTCAAGGCATAAAACGGGTAACAAAGAAAAGGTGAGCAGCTTGCTCAGCCTGGTAGACACACCCCCGGGAGTTAAGGCAGCAGACACGTAACAAAGAATAGGTGAGCAGCTTGCTCGGCGGGGTAGACACGCCCCACGGGGTGAAGGCACAAGACAGGTAAGGAAAAATGGGTGAGCAGCTAGCTCGGCCTGGTAGACAGGCCCACCCGGTGTGAAGGCGAAAGACAGGTAACCAGGAAGAAGGGAGCGGGTTGCCGGGCTTCGTTGATACGAACCACGGGGTCAAGGTATAAAATGGGTAACCAAGAAAAGGTGAGCAGCTTGCTCGGCCTGGTAGACACGCCCCCGGAGTGAAGGCAGCAGACACGTAACAAAGAACAGGTGAGCAGCTTGCTCGGCATGGTGGACACGCCCCCCGTGGTGAATGCAGAAGACATGTAAAGAAAAATAGGTGAGCAGATTGAAAGGCCTTGTAGATAGGCCCACCCGGGGTGAAAGCGAAACACAGGTAACCAGGAACAGGAGAGCGGGTTATTGGGCCTCGTCAATACGCCCCACGGGGTCAAGGCATAAAACGGGTAACAAAGAAAAGGTGAGCAGCTTGCTCAGCCTGGTAGACACACCCCCAGGAGTGAAGGCAGCAGACACGTAACAAAGAATAGGTGAGCAGCTTGCTCGGCGGGGTAGACACGCCCCACGGGGTGAAGGCACAAGACAGGTAAGGAAAAATAGGTGAGCAGCTAGCTCGGCCTGGTAGACAGGCCCACCCGGTGTGAAGGCGAAAGACAGGTAACCAGGAAGAAGGGAGCGGGTTGCTGGGCTTCGTCGATACGAACCACGGGGTCAAGGTATAAAACGGGTAACCAAGAAAAGATGAGCAGCTTGCTCGGCCTGGTAGACACGCCCCCGGAGTGAAGGCAGCAGACACGTAACAAAGAACAGGAGAGCAGCTTGCTCGGCATGGTGGACACGCCCCCGTGGTGAATGCAGAAGACATGTAAAGAAAAATAGGTGAGCAGCTTGAAAGGCCTGGTAGACAGGCCCACCCGGGGTGAAGGCGAAACACAGGTAACCAGGAACAGGGGAGCGGGTTACTGGGCCTCGTCAATACGCCCCACGGGGTCAAGGTATAAAACGGGTAACCAAGAAAAGATGAGCAGCTTGCTCGGCCTGGTAGACAGGCCACCGGAGTGAAGGCAGCAGACACGTAACAAAGAACAGGTGAGCAGCTTGCTCGGCATGGTGGACACGCCCCCGTGGTGAATGCAGAAGACATGTAAAGAAAAATAGGTGAGCAGCTTGAAAGGCCTGGTAGACAGGCCCACCCGGGGTGAAGGCGAAACACAGGTAACCAGGAACAGGAGAGCGGGTTACTGGGCCTCGTCAATACGCCCCACGGGGTCAAGGCATAAAACGGGTAACAAAGAAAAGGTGAGCAGCTTGCTCAGCCTTGTAGACACACCCCCAGGAGTTAAGGCAGCAGACACGTAACAAAGAATAGGTGAGTAGCTTGCTCGGCGGGGTAGACACGCCCCACGGGGTGAAGGCACAAGACAGGTAAGGAAAAATGGGTGAGCAGCTAGCTCGGCCTGGTAGACAGGCCCACCCGGTGTGAAGGCGAAAGACAGGTAACCAGGAAAAAGGGAGCGGGTTGCTGGGCTTCGTCGATACGAACCACGGGGTCAAGGTATAAAACGGGTAACCAAGAAAAGATGAGCAGCTTGCACGGCCTGGTAGACACACCACCAGGAGTGAAGGCAGCAGACACGTAACAAAGAACAGGTGAGCAGCTTGCTCGGCGGGGTAGACACGCCCCACGGGGTGAAGGCACAAGACAGGTAAGGAAAAACAGGTGAGCAGCTAGCTCGGCCTGGTAGACAGGCCCACCCGCTGTGAAGGCGAAAGACAGGTAACCAGGAAGAATTGAGCGGGTTGCTGGGCTTCGTCGATACGAACCACGGGGTCAAGGTATAAAACGGGTAACCAAGAAAAGATGAGCAGCTTGCTCGGCATGGTAGACACGCCCCCGGAGTGAAGGCAGCAGACACGTAACAAAGAACAGGTGAGCAGCTTGCTCCGCATGGTGGACACGCCCCCGTGGTGAATGCAGAAGACATGTAAAGAAAAATAGGTGAGCAGCTTGAAAGGCCTGGTAGACAGGCCCACCCGGGGTGAAGGCGAAACACAGGTAACCAGGAACAGGAGAGCGGGTTACTGGGCCTCGTCAATACGCCCCACGGGGTCAAGGCAAAAAACGGGTAACAAAGAAAAGGTGAGCAGCTTGCTCAGCCTGGTAGACACACCCCCGGAGTTAAGGCAGCAGACACGTAACAAAGAATAGGTGAGCAGCTTGCTCGGCGGGGTAGACACGCCCCACGGGGTGAAGGCACAAGACAGGTAAGGAAAAATGGGTGAGCAGCTAGCTCGGCCTGGTAGACAGGCCCACCCGGTGTGAAGGCGAAAGACAGGTAACCAGGAAGAAGGGAGCGGGTTGCTGGGCTTCGTTGATACGAACCACGGGGTCAAGGTATAAAACGGGTAACCAAGAAAAGGTGAGCAGCTTGCTCGGCCTGGTAGACACGCCCCCCGCAGTGAAGGCAGCAGGCACGTAACAAAGAACAGGTGAGCAGCTTGCTCGGCATGGTGGATACGCCCCCGTGGTGAATGCAGAATACATGTAAAGAAAAATAGGTGAGCAGCTTGAAAGGCCGGGTAGACAGGCCCCCCGCAGTGAAGGCAGCAGACACGTAACAAAGAACAGGTGAGCAGCTTGCTCGGCAAGGTGGACATTCCCCCGTGGTGAATGCAGAAGACATGTAAAGAAAAATACATGAGCAGCTTGAAAGGCCTGATAGACAGGCCCACCCGGGGTGAAGGCGAAACACAGGTAACCAGGAACAGGAGAGCGGTTTACTAGGCCTCGTCAATACGCCCCACGGGGTCAAGGCATAAAACGGGTAACAAAGAAAAGGTGAGCAGCTTGCTCAGCCTGGTAGACACACCCCCGGGAGTTAAGGCAGCAGACACGTAACAAAGAATAGGTGAGCAGCTTGCTCGGCGGGGTAGACACGCCCCACGGGGTGAAGGCACAAGACAGGTAAGGAAAAATGGGTGAGCAGCTAGCTCGGCCTGGTAGACAGGCCCCCCGCAGTGAAGGCAGCAGGCACGTAACAAAGAACAGGTGAGCAGCTTGCTCGGCATGGTGGATACGCCCCCGTGGTGAATGCAGAATACATGTAAAGAAAAATAGGTGAGCAGCTTGAAAGGCCGGGTAGACAGGCCCCCCGCAGTGAAGGCAGCAGACACGTAACAAAGAACAGGTGAGCAGCTTGCTCGGCAAGGTGGACATTCCCCCGTGGTGAATGCAGAAGACATGTAAAGAAAAATACATGAGCAGCTTGAAAGGCCTGATAGACAGGCCCACCCGGGGTGAAGGCGAAACACAGGTAACCAGGAACAGGAGAGCGGTTTACTAGGCCTCGTCAATACGCCCCACGGGGTCAAGGCATAAAACGGGTAACAAAGAAAAGGTGAGCAGCTTGCTCAGCCTGGTAGACACACCCCCGGGAGTTAAGGCAGCAGACACGTAACAAAGAATAGGTGAGCAGCTTGCTCGGCGGGGTAGACACGCCCCACGGGGTGAAGGCACAAGACAGGTAAGGAAAAATGGGTGAGCAGCTAGCTCGGCCTGGTAGACAGGCCCACCCGGTGTGAAGGCGAAAGACAGGTAACCAGGAAGAAGGGAGCGGGTTGCCGGGCTTCGTTGATACGAACCACGGGGTCAAGGTATAAAATGGGTAACCAAGAAAAGGTGAGCAGCTTGCTCGGCCTGGTAGACACGCCCCCGGAGTGAAGGCAGCAGACACGTAACAAAGAACAGGTGAGCAGCTTGCTCGGCATGGTGGACACGCCCCCCGTGGTGAATGCAGAAGACATGTAAAGAAAAATAGGTGAGCAGATTGAAAGGCCTTGTAGATAGGCCCACCCGGGGTGAAAGCGAAACACAGGTAACCAGGAACAGGAGAGCGGGTTATTGGGCCTCGTCAATACGCCCCACGGGGTCAAGGCATAAAACGGGTAACAAAGAAAAGGTGAGCAGCTTGCTCAGCCTGGTAGACACACCCCCAGGAGTGAAGGCAGCAGACACGTAACAAAGAATAGGTGAGCAGCTTGCTCGGCGGGGTAGACACGCCCCACGGGGTGAAGGCACAAGACAGGTAAGGAAAAATAGGTGAGCAGCTAGCTCGGCCTGGTAGACAGGCCCACCCGGTGTGAAGGCGAAAGACAGGTAACCAGGAAGAAGGGAGCGGGTTGCTGGGCTTCGTCGATACGAACCACGGGGTCAAGGTATAAAACGGGTAACCAAGAAAAGATGAGCAGCTTGCTCGGCCTGGTAGACACGCCCCCGGAGTGAAGGCAGCAGACACGTAACAAAGAACAGGAGAGCAGCTTGCTCGGCATGGTGGACACGCCCCCGTGGTGAATGCAGAAGACATGTAAAGAAAAATAGGTGAGCAGCTTGAAAGGCCTGGTAGACAGGCCCACCCGGGGTGAAGGCGAAACACAGGTAACCAGGAACAGGGGAGCGGGTTACTGGGCCTCGTCAATACGCCCCACGGGGTCAAGGTATAAAACGGGTAACCAAGAAAAGATGAGCAGCTTGCTCGGCCTGGTAGACAGGCCACCGGAGTGAAGGCAGCAGACACGTTACAAAGAACAGGTGAGCAGCTTGCTCGGCATGGTGGACACGCCCCCGTGGTGAATGCAGAAGACATGTAAAGAAAAATAGGTGAGCAGCTTGAAAGGCCTGGTAGACAGGCCCACCCGGGGTGAAGGCGAAACACAGGTAACCAGGAACAGGAGAGCGGGTTACTGGGCCTCGTCAATACGCCCCACGGGGTCAAGGCATAAAACGGGTAACAAAGAAAAGGTGAGCAGCTTGCTCAGCCTTGTAGACACACCCCCAGGAGTTAAGGCAGCAGACACGTAACAAAGAATAGGTGAGTAGCTTGCTCGGCGGGGTAGACACGCCCCACGGGGTGAAGGCACAAGACAGGTAAGGAAAAATGGGTGAGCAGCTAGCTCGGCCTGGTAGACAGGCCCACCCGGTGTGAAGGCGAAAGACAGGTAACCAGGAAAAAGGGAGCGGGTTGCTGGGCTTCGTCGATACGAACCACGGGGTCAAGGTATAAAACGGGTAACCAAGAAAAGATGAGCAGCTTGCACGGCCTGGTAGACACACCACCAGGAGTCAAGGCAGCAGACACGTAACAAAGAACAGGTGAGCAGCTTGCTCGGCGGGGTAGACACGCCCCACGGGGTGAAGGCACAAGACAGGTAAGGAAAAACAGGTGAGCAGCTAGCTCGGCCTGGTAGACAGGCCCACCCGCTGTGAAGGCGAAAGACAGGTAACCAGGAAGAATTGAGCGGGTTGCTGGGCTTCGTCGATACGAACCACGGGGTCAAGGTATAAAACGGGTAACCAAGAAAAGATGAGCAGCTTGCTCGGCATGGTAGACACGCCCCCGGAGTGAAGGCAGCAGACACGTAACAAAGAACAGGTGAGCAGCTTGCTCGGCATGGTGGACACGCCCCCGTGGTGAATGCAGAAGACATGTAAAGAAAAATAGGTGAGCAGCTTGAAAGGCCTGGTAGACAGGCCCACCCGGGGTGAAGGCGAAACACAGGTAACCAGGAACAGGAGAGCGGGTTACTGGGCCTCGTCAATACGCCCCACGGGGTCAAGGCAAAAAACGGGTAACAAAGAAAAGGTGAGCAGCTTGCTCAGCCTGGTAGACACACCCCCGGAGTTAAGGCAGCAGACACGTAACAAAGAATAGGTGAGCAGCTTGCTCGGCGGGGTAGACACGCCCCACGGGGTGAAGGCACAAGACAGGTAAGGAAAAATGGGTGAGCAGCTAGCTCGGCCTGGTAGACAGGCCCACCCGGTGTGAAGGCGAAAGACAGGTAACCAGGAAGAAGGGAGCGGGTTGCTGGGCTTCGTTGATACGAACCACGGGGTCAAGGTATAAAACGGGTAACCAAGAAAAGGTGAGCAGCTTGCTCGGCCTGGTAGACACGCCCCCCGCAGTGAAGGCAGCAGGCACGTAACAAAGAACAGGTGAGCAGCTTGCTCGGCATGGTGGATACGCCCCCGTGGTGAATGCAGAATACATGTAAAGAAAAATAGGTGAGCAGCTTGAAAGGCCGGGTAGACAGGCCCCCCGCAGTGAAGGCAGCAGACACGTAACAAAGAACAGGTGAGCAGCTTGCTCGGCAAGGTGGACATTCCCCCGTGGTGAATGCAGAAGACATGTAAAGAAAAATACATGAGCAGCTTGAAAGGCCTGATAGACAGGCCCACCCGGGGTGAAGGCGAAACACAGGTAACCAGGAACAGGAGAGCGGTTTACTAGGCCTCGTCAATACGCCCCACGGGGTCAAGGCATAAAACGGGTAACAAAGAAAAGGTGAGCAGCTTGCTCAGCCTGGTAGACACACCCCCGGGAGTTAAGGCAGCAGACACGTAACAAAGAATAGGTGAGCAGCTTGCTCGGCGGGGTAGACACGCCCCACGGGGTGAAGGCACAAGACAGGTAAGGAAAAATGGGTGAGCAGCTAGCTCGGCCTGGTAGACAGGCCCACCCGGTGTGAAGGCGAAAGACAGGTAACCAGGAAGAAGGGAGCGGGTTGCCGGGCTTCGTTGATACGAACCACGGGGTCAAGGTATAAAACGGGTAACCAAGAAAAGGTGAGCAGCTTGCTCGGCCTGGTAGACACGCCACCCGCAGTGAAGGCAGCAGACACGTAACAAAGAACAGGTGAGCAGCTTGCTCGGCATGGTGGACACGCCCCCCGTGGTGAATGCAGAAGACATGTAAAGAAAAATAGGTGAGCAGATTGAAAGGCCTTGTAGATAGGCCCACCCGGGGTGAAAGTGAAACACAGGTAACCAGGAACAGGAGAGCGGGTTATTGGGCCTCGTCAATAGGCCCCACGGGGTCAAGGCATAAAACGGGTAACAAAGAAAAGGTGAGCAGCTTGCTCAGCCTGGTAGACACACCCCCAGGAGTGAAGGCAGCAGACACGTAACAAAGAATAGGTGAGCAGCTTGCTCGGCGGGGTAGACACGCCCCACGGGGTGAAGGCACAAGACAGGTAAGGAAAAATAGGTGAGCAGCTAGCTCGGCCTGGTAGACAGGCCCACCCGGTGTGAAGGCGAAAGACAGGTAACCAGGAAGAAGGGAGCGGGTTGCTGGGCTTCGTCGATACGAACCACGGGGTCAAGGTATAAAACGGGTAACCAAGAAAAGATGAGCAGCTTGCTCGGCCTGGTAGACACGCCCCCGGAGTGAAGGCAGCAGACACGTAACAAAGAACAGGAGAGCAGCTTGCTCGGCATGGTGGACACGCCCCCGTGGTGAATGCAGAAGACATGTAAAGAAAAATAGGTGAGCAGCTTGAAAGGCCTGGTAGACAGGCCCACCCGGGGTGAAGGCGAAACACAGGTAACCAGGAACAGGGGAGCGGGTTACTGGGCCTCGTCAATACGCCCCACGGGGTCAAGGCATAAAACGGGTAACAAAGAAAAGGTGAGCAGCTTGCTCAGCCTGGTAGACACACCCCCGGGAGTTAAGGCAGCAGACACGTAACAAAGAATAGGTGAGTAGCTTGCTCGGCGGGGTAAACACGCCCCACGGGGTGAAGGCACAAGACAGGTAAGGAAAAATGGGTGAGCAGCTAGCTCGGCCTGGTAGACAGGCCCACCCGGTGTGAAGGCGAAAGACAGGTAACCAGGAAGAAGGGAGCGGGTTGCTGGGCTTCGTCGATACGAACCACGGGGTCAAGGTATAAAACGGGTAACCAAGAAAAGATGAGCAGCTTGCTCGGCATGGTAGACACGCCCCCGGAGTGAAGGCAGCAGACACGTAACAAAGAACAGGTGAGCAGCTTGCTCGGCATGGTGGACACGCCCCCGTGGTGAATGCAGAAGACATGTAAAGAAAAATAGGTGAGCAGCTTGAAAGGCCTGGTAGACAGGCCCACCCGGGGTGAAGGCGAAACACAGGTAACCAGGAACAGGAGAGCGGGTTACTGGGCCTCGTCAATACGCCCCACGGGGTCAAGGCAAAAAACGGGTAACAAAGAAAAGGTGAGCAGCTTGCTCAGCCTGGTAGACACACCCCCGGAGTTAAGGCAGCAGACACGTAACAAAGAATAGGTGAGCAGCTTGCTCGGCGGGGTAGACACGCCCCACGGGGTGAAGGCACAAGACAGGTAAGGAAAAATGGGTGAGCAGCTAGCTCGGCCTGGTAGACAGGCCCACCCGGTGTGAAGGCGAAAGACAGGTAACCAGGAAGAAGGGAGCGGGTTGCTGGGCTTCGTTGATACGAACCACGGGGTCAAGGTATAAAACGGGTAACCAAGAAAAGGTGAGCAGCTTGCTCGGCCTGGTAGACACGCCCCCTGCAGTGAAGGCAGCAGGCACGTAACAAAGAACAGGTGAGCAGCTTGCTCGGCATGGTGGATACGCCCCCGTGGTGAATGCAGAATACATGTAAAGAAAAATAGGTGAGCAGCTTGAAAGGCCGGGTAGACAGGCCCCCCGCAGTGAAGGCAGCAGACACGTAACAAAGAACAGGTGAGCAGCTTGCTCGGCAAGGTGGACATTCCCCCGTGGTGAATGCAGAAGACATGTAAAGAAAAATACATGAGCAGCTTGAAAGGCCTGATAGACAGGCCCACCCGGGGTGAAGGCGAAACACAGGTAACCAGGAACAGGAGAGCGGTTTACTAGGCCTCGTCAATACGCCCCACGGGGTCAAGGCATAAAACGGGTAACAAAGAAAAGGTGAGCAGCTTGCTCAGCCTGGTAGACACACCCCCGGGAGTTAAGGCAGCAGACACGTAACAAAGAATAGGTGAGCAGCTTGCTCGGCGGGGTAGACACGCCCCACGGGGTGAAGGCACAAGACAGGTAAGGAAAAATGGGTGAGCAGCTAGCTCGGCCTGGTAGACAGGCCCACCCGGTGTGAAGGCGAAAGACAGGTAACCAGGAAGAAGGGAGCGGGTTGCCGGGCTTCGTTGATACGAACCACGGGGTCAAGGTATAAAACGGGTAACCAAGAAAAGGTGAGCAGCTTGCTCGGCCTGGTAGACACGCCCCCGGAGTGAAGGCAGCAGACACGTAACAAAGAACAGGTGAGCAGCTTGCTCGGCATGGTGGACACGCCCCCCGTGGTGAATGCAGAAGACATGTAAAGAAAAATAGGTGAGCAGATTGAAAGGCCTTGTAGATAGGCCCACCCGGGGTGAAAGTGAAACACAGGTAACCAGGAACAGGAGAGCGGGTTATTGGGCCTCGTCAATAGGCCCCACGGGGTCAAGGCATAAAACGGGTAACAAAGAAAAGGTGAGCAGCTTGCTCAGCCTGGTAGACACACCCCCAGGAGTGAAGGCAGCAGACACGTAACAAAGAATAGGTGAGCAGCTTGCTCGGCGGGGTAGACACGCCCCACGGGGTGAAGGCACAAGACAGGTAAGGAAAAATAGGTGAGCAGCTAGCTCGGCCTGGTAGACAGGCCCACCCGGTGTGAAGGCGAAAGACAGGTAACCAGGAAGAAGGGAGCGGGTTGCTGGGCTTCGTCGATACGAACCACGGGGTCAAGGTATAAAACGGGTAACCAAGAAAAGATGAGCAGCTTGCTCGGCCTGGTAGACACGCCCCCGGAGTGAAGGCAGCAGACACGTAACAAAGAACAGGAGAGCAGCTTGCTCGGCATGGTGGACACGCCCCCGTGGTGAATGCAGAAGACATGTAAAGAAAAATAGGTGAGCAGCTTGAAAGGCCTGGTAGACAGGCCCACCCGGGGTGAAGGCGAAACACAGGTAACCAGGAACAGGGGAGCGGGTTACTGGGCCTCGTCAATACGCCCCACGGGGTCAAGGCATAAAACGGGTAACAAAGAAAAGGTGAGCAGCTTGCTCAGCCTGGTAGACACACCCCCGGGAGTTAAGGCAGCAGACACGTAACAAAGAATAGGTGAGTAGCTTGCTCGGCGGGGTAAACACGCCCCACGGGGTGAAGGCACAAGACAGGTAAGGAAAAATGGGTGAGCAGCTAGCTCGGCCTGGTAGACAGGCCCACCCGGTGTGAAGGCGAAAGACAGGTAACCAGGAAGAAGGGAGCGGGTTGCTGGGCTTCGTCGATACGAACCACGGGGTCAAGGTATAAAACGGGTAACCAAGAAAAGATGAGCAGCTTGCTCGGCCTGGTAGACACGCCCCCGGAGTGAAGGCAGCAGACACGTAACAAAAAACAGGTGAGCAGCTTGCTCGGCAAGGTGGACACTCCCCCGTTGTGAATGCAGAAGACATGTAAAGAAAACTACATGAGCAGCTTGAAAGGCCTGGTAGACAGGCCCACCCGGGGTGAAAGCGAAACACAGGTAACCGGGAACAGGAGAGCGGGTTACTGGGCCTCGTCAATACGCCCCACGGGGTCAAGGCATAAAACGGGTAACCAAGAAAAGATGAGCAGCTTGCTCAGCCTGGTAGACACACCCCCGGGAGTTAAGGCAGCAGACACGTAACAAAGAGCAGGTGAGCAGCTTGCTCGGCGGGGTAGACAGGCCCCACGGGGTGAAGGCACATGACAGGTAAGGAAAAATAGGTGAGCAGCTAGCTCGGCCTAGTAGACAGGCCCACCCTGTGTGAAGGCAAAAGACAGGTAACCAGGAAGAAGGGAGCGGGTTACGGGGCCTCGTCAATACGCCCCACGGAGTCAAGGCATAAAACGGGTAACAAAGAAAAGGTGAGCAGCTTGCTCAGCCTGGTAGACACACCCCCGGTAGTTAAGGCAGCAGACACGTAACAAAGAACAGGTGAGCAGCTTGCTCGGCATGGTGAACACGTCCCCGTGGTGAATGCAGAAGACATGTAAAGAAAAATAGGTGAGCAGTTTGAAAGGCCTTGTAGACAGGCCCACCCGGGGTGAAGGAAAAACACAGGTAACCAGGAACAGGAGAGCGGGTTACTGGGCCTCGTCAATACGCCCCACGGGGTCAAGGCATAAAACGGGTAACAAAGTAAAGGTGAGCAGCTTGCTCAGCCTGGTAGACACACCCCCATGAGATAAGGCAGCAGACACGTAACAAAGAACAGGTGAGCAGCTTGCTCGGCGGGGTAGACAGGCCCCACGGGATGAAGGCACAAGACAGGTAAGGAAAAATAGGTGAGCAGCTAGCTCGGCAAGGTGGACACTCCCCCGTTGTGAATGCAGAAGACATGTAAAGAAAACTACATGAGCAGCTTGAAAGGCCTGGTAGACAGGCCCACCCGGGGTGAAGGCAAAAGACAGGTAACCAGGAAGTAAGGAGCGGGTTGCTGCGCTTCGTCGATACGAACCACGGGGTCAAGGTATAAAACGGGTAACCAAGAAAAGATGAGCAGCTTGCTCGGCCTGGTAGACACGCCCCCCGCAGTGAAGGCAGCACACACGTAAGAAAGAACAGGTGAGCAGCTTGCTCGGCATGGTTGACACGTCCCCTTGGTGAATGCAGAAGACATGTAAAGAAAAATAGGTGAGCAGCTTGAAAGGCCTGGTAGACAGGCCCACCCGGGGTGAAGGCGAAACACAGGTGACCGGGAACAGGAGAGCGGGTTACTGGGCCTCGTCAATACGCCCCACGGGGTCAAGGCATAAAACGGGTAACAAAGAAAAGGTGAGCAGCTTGCTCAGCCTGGTAGACACACCTCGGGGAGTTAAGGCAGCAGACACGTAACAAAGAACAGGTGAGCAGCTTGCTCGGAGGGGGGTAGACAGGCCCCACGGGGTGAAGGCACAAGACAGGTAAGGAAAAATGGGTGAGCAGCTAGCTCGGCCTGGTAGACAGTACTACCCGGTGTGAAGGCGAAAGACAGGTAACCAGGAATAAGGGAGCGGGTTGCTGGGCTTCGTCGATACGAACCACGGGGTCAAGGTATAAAACGGGTAACCAAGAAAAGATGAGCAGCTTGCACGGCCTGGTAGACACGCCCCCGGAGTGAAGGCAGCAGACACGTAACAAAGAACAGGTGAGCAGCTTGCTCGGCGGGGTAGACAGGCCCCACGGGGTGAAGGCACAAGACAGGTAAGGAAAAATAGGTGAGCAGCTAGCTCGGCCTGGTAGACAGGCCCACCCGGTGTGAAGGCGAAAGACAGGAAACCAGGAAGAAGGGAGCGGGTTGCTGGGCTTCGTCGATACGAACCACGGGGTCAAGGTATAAAACGGGTAACCAAGAAAAGATGAGCAGCTTGCTCGGCCTGGTAGACACGCCACCCGCAGTGAAGGCAGCAGACACGTAACAAAGAACAGGTGAGCAGCTTGCTCGGCATGGTGGACACGCCCCCCGTGGTGAATGCAGAAGATATGTAAAGAAAAATAGGTGAGCAGATTGAAAGGCCTTGTAGATAGGCCCACCCGGGGTGAAAGCGAAACACAGGTAACCAGGAACAGGAGAGCGGGTTACTAGGCCTCGTCAATACGCCCCACGGGGTCAAGGCATAAAACGGGTAACAAAGAAAAGGTGAGCAGCTTGCTCAGCCTGGTAGACACACCCCCGGGAGTTAAGGCAGCAGACACGTAACAAAGAACAGGTGAGCAGCTTGCTCGGCATGGTGGACACGCCCCCGTGGTGAATGCAGAAGACATGTAAAGAAAAATAGGTGAGCAGTTTGAAAGGCCGGGTAGACAGGCCCCCCGCAGTGAAGGCAGCAGACACGTAACAAAGAACAGGTGAGCAGCTTGCTCGGCAATGTGGACACTCCCCCGTGGTGAATGCAGAAGACATGTAAAGAAAAATACATGAGCAGTTTTAAAGGCCTGGTAGATAGTCACACCCGTGGTGAAAGCGAAACACAGGTAACCAGGAACAGGAGAGCGGGTTACTGGGCCTCGTCAATACGCCCCACGGGGTCAAGGCATAAAACGGGTAACAAAGAAAAGGTGAGCAGATTGCTCAGCCTGGTAGACACACCCCCGGGAGTTAAGGCAGCAGACACGTAACAAAGAATATGTGAGCAACTTGCTCGGCGGGGTAGACAGGCCCCACGGGGTGAAGGCACAAGAGAGGTAAGGAAAAATAGGTGAGCAGCTAGCTCGGCCTGGTAGACAGGCCTACCCGGTGTGAAGGCGAAAGACAGGTAACCAGGAAGAAGGGAGCGGGTTGCTGGGCTTCGTCGATACGAACCACGGGGTCAAGGTATAAAACGGGTAACCTAGAAAAGATGAGCAGCTTGCTCGGCCTGGTAGACACGCCCCCGGAGTGAAGGCAGCAGACACGTAACAAAGAACAGGTGAGCAGCTTGCTCGGCATGGTGGACACGCCCCCGTGGTGAATGCAGAAGATATGTAAAGAAAAATTGGTGAGCAGCTTGAAAGGCCGGGTAGACAGGCACCCCGCAGTGAAGGCAGCAGACCCATAACAAAGAACAGGTGAGCAGCTTGCTCGGCAAGGTGGACACTCCCCCGTGGTGAATGCAGAAGACATGTAAAGAAAAATACATGAGCAGCTTGAAAGGCCTGGTAGACAGGCCCACCCGGGGTGAAGGCGAAATACAGGTAACCAGGAACAGGAGAGCGGGTTACTGGGCCTCGTCAATACGCCCCACGGGGTCAAGGCATAAAACGGGTAACAAAGAAAAGGTGAGCAGCTTGCTCAGCCTGGTAGACACAACCCCAGGAGTGAAGGCAGCAGACACGTAACAAAGAACAGGTGAGCAGCTTGCTCGGCGGGGGGTAGACAGGCCCCACGGGGTGAAGGCAGAAGACAGGTAAGGAAAAATAGGTGAGCAGCTAGCTCGGCCTGGTAGACAGGCCCACCCGGTGTGAAGGCGAAAGACAGGTAACCAGGAAGAAGGGAGCGGGTTGCTGGGCTTCGTCGATACGAACCACGGGGTCAAGGTATAAAACGGGTAACCAAGAAAAGATGAGCAGCTTGCTCGGCCTGGTAGACACGCCCCAGGAGTGAAGGCAGCAGACACGTAACAAAGAACAGGTGAGCAGCTTGCTCGGGATGGTGGACACGCCCCCGTGTTGAATGCAGAAGACATGTAAAGAAAAATAGGTGAGCAGCTTGAAAGGCCTGGTAGACAGGCCCACCCGGGGTGAAGGCGAAACACAGGTAACCAGGAACAGGAGAGCGGGTTACTGGGCGACGTCAATACGCCCCACTGGGTCAAGGCATAAAACTGGTAACAAAGAAAAGGTGAGCAGCTTGCTCAGCCTGGTAGACACACCCCCGGGAGTTAAGGCAGCAGACACGTAACAAAGAATAGGTGAGCAGCTTGCTCGGCGGGGTAGACACGCCCCACGGGGTGAAGGCACAAGACAGGTAATGAAAAATGGGTGAGCAGCTAGCTCGGCCTGGTAGACAGGCCCACCCGGTGTGAAGGCGAAAGACAAGTAACCAGGAAGAAGGGAGCGGGTTGCTGGGCTTCGTCGATACGAACCACGGGGTCAAGGTATAAAACGGGTAACCAAGAAAAGATGAGCAGCTTGCTCGGCCTGGTAGACACGCCCCCGGAGTGAAGGCAGCAGACACGTAACAAAGAACAGGTGAGCAGCTTGCTCGGCAAGGTGGACACTCCCCCGTTGTGAATGCAGAAGACATGTAAAGAAAACTACATGAGCAGCTTGAAAGGCCTGGTAGACAGGCCCACCCGGGGTGAAGGCGAAACACAGGTAACCAGGAACAGGAGAGCGGGTTACTGGGCCTCGTCAATACGCCCCACGGGATCCAGGCATAAAACGGGTAACAAAGAAAAGGTGAGCAGCTTGCTCAGCCTGGTAGACACACCCCCAGGAGTGAAGGCAGCAGACACGTAACAAAGAATAGGTGAGCAGCTTGCTCGGCGGGGTAGACACGCCCCACGGGGTGAAGGCACAAGACAGGTAAGGAAAAATAGGTGAGCAGCTAGCTCGGTCTGGTAGACAGGCCCACCCGGTGTGAAGGCGAAAGACAGGTAACCAGGAAGAAGGGAGCGGGTTGCTGGGCTTCGTCGATACGAAACACGGGGTCAAGGTATAAAACGGGTAACCAAGAAAAGATGAGCAGCTTGCTCGGCCTGGTAGACACGCCACCGGAGTGAAGGCAGCAGACACGTAACAAAGAACAGGAGAGCAGCTTGCTCGGCATGGTGGACACGCCCCCGTGGTGAATGCAGAAGACATGTAAAGAAAAATAGGTGAGCAGCTTGAAAGGCCTGGTAGACAGGCCCACCCGGGGTGAAGGCGAAACACAGGTAACCAGGAACAGGAGAGCGGGTTACTGGGCCTCGTCAATACGCCCCACGGGATCCAGGCATAAAACGGGTAACAAAGAAAAGGTGAGCAGCTTGCTCAGCCTGGTAGACACACCCCCGGGAGTTAAGGCAGCAGACACGTAACAAAGAATAGGTGAGTAGCTTGCTCGGCGGGGTAGACACGCCCCACGGGGTGAAGGCACAAGACAGGTAAGGAAAAATGGGTGAGCAGCTAGCTCGGCCTGGTAGACAGGCCCACCCGGTGTGAAGGCGAAAGACAGGTAACCAGGAAGAAGGCAGCGGGCTGCTGGGCTTCGTCGATACGAACCACGGGGTCAAGGTATAAAACGGGTAACCAAGAAAAGATGAGCAGCTTGCTCGGCCTGGTAGACACGCCCCCGGAATGAAGGCAGCAGACACGTAACAAAGAACAGGTGAGCAGCTTGCTCGGCAAGGTGGACACTCCCCCGTTGTGAATGCAGAAGACATGTAAAGAAAACTACATGAGCAGCTTGAAAGGCCTGGTAGACAGGCCCACCCGGGGTGAAGGCGAAAGACATGTAACCAGGAAGAAGGGAGCGGGTTGCTGGGCTTCGTCGATACGAACCACGGGGTCAAGGTATAAAACGGGTAACCAAGAAAAGATGAGCAGCTTGCTCGGCCTGGTAGACATGCCCCCGGAGTGAAGGCAGCAGACACGTAACAAAGAACAGCTGAGCAGCTTGCTCGGCAAGGTGGACACTCCCCCGTTGTGAATGCAGAAGACATGTAAAGAAAACTACATGAGCAGCTTGAAAGGCCTGGTAGACAGGCCCACCCGGGGTGAAGGCGAAACACAGGTAACCAGGAACAGGAGAGCGGGTTGGTTACTGGCCCTCGTCAATACGCCCCACGGGGTCAAGGCAAAAAACGGGTAACAAAGAAAAGGTGCGCAGCTTGCTCAGCCTGGTAGACACACCCCCGGGAGTTAAGGCAGCAGACACGTAACAAAGAATAGGTGAGCAGCTTGCTCGGCGGGGTAGACACGCCCCACGGGGTGAAGGCACAAGACAGGTAAGGAAAAATGGGTGAGCAGCTAGCTCGGCCTGGTAGACAGGCCCACCCGGTGTGAAGGCGAAAGACAGGTAACCAGGAAGAAGGGAGCGGGTTGCTGGGCTTCGTCGATACGAACCACGGGGTCAAGGTATAAAACGGGTAACCAAGAAAAGATGAGCAGCTTGCTCGGCCTGGTAGACACGCCCCCGGAGTGAAGGCAGCAGACACGTAACAAAGAACAGGTGAGCAGCTTGCTCGGCAAGGTGGACACTCCCCCGTTGTGAATGCAGAAGACATGTAAAGAAAACTACATGAGCAGCTTGAAAGGCCTGGTAGACAGGCCCACCCGGGGTGAAGGCGAAAGACATGTAACCAGGAAGAAGGGAGCGGGTTGCTGGGCTTCGTCGATACGAACCACGGGGTCAAGGTATAACACGGGTAACCAAGAAAAGATGAGCAGCTTGCTCGGCCTGGTAGACACGCCCCCGGAGTGAAGGCAGCAGACACGTAACAAAGAACAAGTGAGCAGCTTGCTCGGCATGGTGGACACGCCCCCGTGGTGAATGCAGAAGACATGTAAAGAAAAATAGGTGAGCAGCTTGAAAGGCCTGGTAGACAGGCCCACCCGGGGTGAAGGCGAAACACAGGTAACCAGGAACAGGAGAGCGGGTTACTGGGCCTCGTCAATACGCCCCACGGGGTCAAGGCATAAAACGGGTAACAAAGAAAAGGTGAGCAGCTTGCTCAGCCTGGAAGACACACCCCCGGGAGTTAAGGCAGCAGACACGTAACAAAGAATAGGTGAGCATCTTGCTCGGCGGGGTAGACACGCCCCACGGGGTGAAGGCACAAGACAGGTAACGAAAAATGGGTGAGCAGCTAGCTCGGCCTGGTAGACAGGCCCACCCGGTTTGAAGGCGAAAGACAGGTAACCAGGAATAAGGGAGCGTGTTGCTGGGCTTCGTCGATACGAACCACGGGGTCAAGGTATAAAACGGGTAACCAAGAAAAGATGAGCAGCTTGATCGGCCTGGTAGACACGCCCCCGGAGTGAAGGCAGCAGACACGTAACAAAGAACAGGTGAGCAGCTTGCTCGGCAAGGTGGACACTCCCCCGTTGTGAATGCAGAAGACATGTAAAGAAAACTATATGAGCAGCTTGAAAGGCCTAGTAGACAGGCCCACCCGGGGTGAAGGCGAAAGACAGGTAACCAGGAAGAAGGGAGCGGGTTGCTGGGCTTCGTCGATACGAACCACGGGGTCAAGGTATAAAACGGGTAACCAAGAAAAGATGAGCAGCTTGCTCGGCCTTGTAGACATGCCCCCGGAGTGAAGGCAGCAGACACGTAACAAAGAACAGGTGAGCAGCTTGCTCGGCATGGTGGACACGCCCCCGTGGTGAATGCAGAAGACATGTGAAGAAAAATAGGTGAGCAGCTTGAAAGGCCTGGTAGACAGGCCCACCCGGGGTGAAGGCGAAACACAGGTAACCAGGAACAGGAGAGCGGGTTACTGGGCCTCGTCAATACGCCCCACGGGGTCAAGGCATAAAACGGGTAACAAAGAAAAGGTGAGCAGCTTGCTCAGCCTGGTAGACACACCCCCAGGAGTTAAGGCAGCAGACACGTAACAAAGAATAGGTGAGTAGCTTGCTCGGCGGGGTAGACACGCCCCACGGGGTGAAGGCAAAAGACAGGTAAGGAAAAATTGGTGAGCAGCTAGCTCGGCCTGGTAGACAGGCCCACCCGGTGTGAAGGCGAAAAACAGGTAACCAGGAATAAGGGAGCGGGTTGCTGGGCTTCGTCGATACGAACCACGGGGTCAAGGTATAAAACGGGTAATCAAGAAAAGATGAGCAGCTTGCACGGCCTGGTAGACACACCCCCAGGAGGGAAGGCAGCAGACACGTAACAAAGAATACGTGAGCAGCTTGCTCGGCGGGGTAGACACGCCCCACGGGGTGAAGGCACAAGACAGGTAAGGAAAAATGGGTGAGCAGCTAGCTCGGCCTGGTAGACAGGCCCACCCGGTGTGAAGGCGAAAGACAGGTAACCAGGAAGAAGGGAGCGGGTTGCTGGGCTTCGTCGATACGAACCACGGGGTCAAGGTATAAAACGGGTAACCAAGAAAAGATGAGCAGCTTGCTCGGCCTGGTAGACACGCCCCCGGAGTGAAGGCAGCAGACACGTAACAAAGAACAGGTGAGCAGCTTGCTCGGCAAGGTGGACACTCCCCCGTTGTGAATGCAGAAGACATGTAAAGAAAACTACATGAGCAGCTTGAAAGGCCTGGTAGACAGGCCCACCCGGGGTGAAGGCGAAAGACAGGTAACCAGGAAGAAGGGAGCGGGTTGCTGGGCTTCGTCGATACGAACCACGGGGTCAAGGTATAAAACGGGTAACCAAGAAAAGATGAGCAGCTTGCTCGGCCTGGTAGACATGCCCCCGGAGTGAAGGCAGCAGACACGTAACAAAGAATAGGTGAGCAGCTTGCTCGGCATGGTGGACACGCCCCCGAGGTGAATGCAGAAGACATGTAAAGAAAAACAGGTGAGCAGCTTGAAAGGCCTGGTAGACAGGCCCACCCGGGATGAAGGCGAAACACAGGTAACCAGGAAGAGGAGAGCGGGTTACTGGGCCTCGTCAATACGCCCCACGGGGTCAAGGCATAAAACGGGTAACAAAGAAAAGGTGAGCAGCTTGCTCAGCCTGGTAGACACACCCCCAGGAGTTAAGGCAGCAGACACGTAACAAAGAATAGGTGAGCAGCTTGCTCGGCGGGGTAGACACGCCCCACGGTGTGAAGGCACAAGACAGGTAAGGAAAAATAGGTGAGCAGCTAGCTCGGCCTGGTAGACAGGCCCACCCGGTGTGAAGGCGAAAGACAGGTAACCAGGAAGAAGGGAGCGGGTTGCTGGGCTTCGTCGATACGAACCACGGGGTCAAGGTATAAAACGGGTAACCAAGAAAAGATGAGCAGCTTGCTCGGCCTGGTAGACACGCCCTCGGAGTGAAGGCAGCAGACACGTAACAAAGAACAGGTGAGCAGCTTGCTCGGCATGGTGGACACGCCCCCGTGGTGAATGCAGAAGACATGTAAAGAAAAATAGGTGAGCAGCTTGAAAGGCCTGGTAGACAGGCCCACCCGGGGTGAAGGCGAAACACAGGTAACCAGGAAGAGGAGAGCGGGTTACTGGGCCTCGTCAATACGCCCCACGGGGTCAAGGCATAAAACGGGTAACAAAGAAAAGGTGAGCAGCTTGCTCAGCCTGGTAGACACACCCCCGGGAGTTAAGGCAGCAGACACGTAACAAAGAATAGGTGAGCAGCTTGCTCGGCGGGGTAGACACGCCCCCACGGGGTGAACGCACAAGACAGGTAAGGAAAAATGGGTGAGCAGCTAGCTCGGCCTGGTAGACAGGCCCACCCGGTGTGAAGGCGAAAGACAGGTAACCAGGAAGAAGGGAGCGGGTTGCTGGGCTTCGTCGATACGAACCACGGGGTCAAGGTATAAAACGGGTAACCAAGAAAAGATGAGCAGCTTGCTCGGCCTGGTAGACACGCCCCCGGAGTGAAGGCAGCAGACACGTAACAAAGAACAGGTGAGCAGCTTGCTCGGCAAGGTGGACACTCCCCCGTTGTGAATGCAGAAGACATGTAACGAAAACTATATGAGCAGCTTGAAAGGCCTGGTAGACAGGCCCACCCGGGGTGAAGGCGAAAGACAGGTAACCAGGAAGAAGGGAGCGGGTTGCTGGGCTTCGTCGATACGAACCACGGGGTCAAGGTATAAAACGGGTAACCAAGAAAAGATGAGCAGCTTGCTCGGCCTTGTAGACATGCCCCCGGAGTGAAGGCAGCAGACACGTAACAAAGAACAGGTGAGCAGCTTGCTCGGCATGGTGGACACGCCCCCGTGGTGAATGCAGAAGACATGTAAAGAAAAATAGGTGAGCAGCTTGAAAGGCCTGGTAGACAGGCCCACCCGGGGTGAAGGCGAAACACAGGTAACCAGGAACAGGAGAGCGGGTTACTGGGCCTCGTCAATACGCCCCACGGGGTCAAGGCATAAAACGGGTAACAAAGAAAAGGTGAGCAGCTTGCTCAGCCTGGTAGACACACCCCCAGGAGTTAAGGCAGCAGACACGTAACAAAGAATAGGTGAGCAGCTTGCTCGGCGGGGTAGACACGCCCCACGGGGTGAAGGCACAAGACAGGTAAGGAAAAATAGGTGAGCAGCTAGCTCGGCCTGGTAGACAGGCCCACCCGGTGTGAAGGCGAAAGACAGGTAACCAGGAAGAAGGGAGCGGGTTGCTGGGCTTCGTCGATACGAACCACGGGGTCAAGGTATAAAACGGGTAACCAAGAAAAGATGAGCAGCTTGCTCGGCCTGGTAGACACGCCCTCGGAGTGAAGGCAGCAGACACGTAACAAAGAACAGGTGAGCAGCTTGCTCGGCATGGTGGACACGCCCCCGTGGTGAATGCAGAAAACATGTAAAGAAAAATAGGTGAGCAGCTTGAAAGGCCTGGTAGACAGGCCCACCCGGGGTGAAGGCGAAACACAGGTAACCAGGAAGAGGAGAGCGGGTTACTGGGCCTCGTCAATACGCCCCACGGGGTCAAGGCATAAAACGGGTAACAAAGAAAAGGTGAGCAGCTTGCTCAGCCTGGTAGACACACCCCCGGGAGTTAAGGCAGCAGACACGTAACAAAGAATAGGTGAGCAGCTTGCTCGGCGGGGTAGACACGCCCCCACGGGGTGAACGCACAAGACAGGTAAGGAAAAATGGGTGAGCAGCTAGCTCGGCCTGGTAGACAGGCCCACCCGGTGTGAAGGCGAAAGACAGGTAACCAGGAAGAAGGGAGCGGGTTGCTGGGCTTCGTCGATACGAACCACGGGGTCAAGGTATAAAACGGGTAACCAAGAAAAGATGAGCAGCTTGCTCGGCCTGGTAGACACGCCCCCGGAGTGAAGGCAGCAGACACGTAACAAAGAACAGGTGAGCAGCTTGCTCGGCAAGGTGGACACTCCCCCGTTGTGAATGCAGAAGACATGTAACGAAAACTATATGAGCAGCTTGAAAGGCCTGGTAGACAGGCCCACCCGGGGTGAAGGCGAAAGACAGGTAACCATGAAGAAGGGAGCGGGTTGCTGGGCTTCGTCGATACGAACCACGGGGTCAAGGTATAAAACGGGTAACCAAGAAAAGATGAGCAGCTTGCTCGGCCTTGTAGACATGCCCCCGGAGTGAAGGCAGCAGACACGTAACAAAGAACAGGTGAGCAGCTTGCTCGGCATGGTGGACACGCCCCCGTGGTGAATGCAGAAGACATGTAAAGAAAAATAGGTGAGCAGCTTGAAAGGCCTGGTAGACAGGCCCACCCGGGGTGACGGCGAAACACAGGTAACCAGGAACAGGAGAGCGGGTTACTGGGCCTCGTCAATACGCCCCACGGGGTCAAGGCATAAAACGGGTAACAAAGAAAAGGTGAGCAGCTTGCTCAGCCTGGTAGACACACCCCCAGGAGTTAAGGCAGCAGACACGTAACAAAGAATAGGTGAGTAGCTTGCTCGGCGGGGTAGACACGCCCCACGGGGTGAAGGCAAAAGACAGGTAAGGAAAAATGGGTGAGCAGCTAGCTCGGCCTGGTAGACAGGCCCACCCGTTGTGAAGGCGAAACACAGGTAACCAGGAATAAGGGAGCGGGTTGCTGGGCTTCGTCGATACGAACCACGGGGTCAAGGTATAAAACGGGTAACCAAGAAAAGATGAGCAGCTTGCTCGGCCTGGTAGACACGCCCCCGGAGTGAAGGCAGCAGACACGTAACAAAGAACAGGTGAGCAGCTTGCTCGGCAAGGTGGACACTCCCCCGTTGTGAATGCAGAAGACATGTAAAGAAAACTATATGAGCAGCTTGAAAGGCCTGGTAGACAGGCCCACCCGGGGTGAAGGCGAAAGACAGGTAACCAGGAAGAAGGGAGCGGGTTGCTGGGCTTCGTCGATACGAACCACGGGGTCAAGGTATAAAACGGGTAACCAAGAAAAGATGAGCAGCTTGCTCGGCCTTGTAGACATGCCCCCGGAGTGAAGGCAGCAGACACGTAACAAAGAACAGGTGAGCAGCTTGCTCGGCATGGTGGACACGCCCCCGTGGTGAATGCAGAAGACATGTGAAGAAAAATAGGTGAGCAGCTTGAAAGGCCTGGTAGACAGGCCCACCCGGGGTGAAGGCGAAACACAGGTAACCAGGAACAGGAGAGCGGGTTACTGGGCCTCGTCAATACGCCCCACGGGGTCAAGGCATAAAACGGGTAACAAAGAAAAGGTGAGCAGCTTGCTCAGCCTGGTAGACACACCCCCAGGAGTTAAGGCAGCAGACACGTAACAAAGAATAGGTGAGTAGCTTGCTCGGCGGCGTAGACACGCCCCACGGGGTGAAGGCAAAAGACAGGTAAGGAAAAATGGGTGAGCAGCTAGCTCGGCCTGGTAGACAGGCCCACCCGGTGTGAAGGCGAAAGACAGGTAACCAGGAATAAGGGAGCTGGTTGCTGGGCTTCGTCGATACGAACCACGGGGTCAAGGTATAAAACGGGTAACCAAGAAAAGATGAGCAGCTTGCACGGCCTGGTAGACACACCCCCAGGAGGGAAGGCAGCAGACACGTAACAAAGAATACGTGAGCAGCTTGCTCGGCGGGGTAGACACGCCCCACGGGGTGAAGGCACAAGACAGGTAAGGAAAAATGGGTGAGCAGCTAGCTCGGCCTGGTAGACAGGCCCACCCGGTGTGAAGGCGAAAGACAGGTAACCAGGAAGAAGGGAGCGGGTTGCTGGGCTTCGTCGATACGAACCACGGGGTCAAGGTATAAAACGGGTAACCAAGAAAAGATGAGCAGCTTGCTCGGCCTGGTAGACACGCCCCCGGAGTGAAGGCAGCAGACACGTAACAAAGAACAGGTGAGCAGCTTGCTCGGCAAGGTGGACACTCCCCCGTGGTGAATGCAGAAGATATGTAAAGAAAAATAGGTGAGCAGCTTGAAAGACCGGGTAGACAGGCCCCCCGCAGTGAAGGCAGCAGACCCATAACAAAGAACAGGTGAGCAGCTTGCTCGGCAAGGTGGACACTCCCCCGTGGTGAATGCAGAAGACATGTAAAGAAAAATACATGAGCAGCTTGAAAGGCCTGGTAAACAGGCCCACCCGGGGTGAAGGCAAAAGACAGGTAACCAGGAAGAAGGGAGCGGGTTGCTGGGCTTCGTCGATACGAACCACGGGGTCAAGGTATAAAAAGGGTAACCAAGAAAAGATGAGCAGCTTGCTCGGCCTGGTAGACACGCCCCCGGAGTGAAGGCAGCAGACACGTAACAAAGAACAAGTGAGCAGCTTTCTCGGCATGGTGGACACGCCCCCGTGGTGAATGCAGAAGACATATAAAGAAAAATAGGTGAGCAGCTTGAAAGGCCTGGTAGACAGGCCCACCCGGGGTGAAGGCGAAACACAGGTAACCAGGAACAGGAGAGCGGGTTACTGGGCGACGTCAATACGCCCCACGGGGTCAAGGCATAAAACGGGTAACAAAGAAAAGGTGAGCAGCTTGCTCAGCCTGGTAGACACACCCCCAGGTGTTAAGGCAGCAGACACGTAACAAAGAATAGGTGAGTAGCTTGCTCGGCGGGGTAGACACGCCCCACGGGGTGAAGGCAAAAGACAGGTAAGGAAAAATGGGTGAGCAGCTAGCTCGGCCTGGTAGACAGGCCCACCCGGTGTGAAGGCGAAAGACAGGTAACCAGGAAGAAGGGAGCGGGTTGCTGGGCTTCTTCGATACGAACCACGGGGTCAAGGTATAAAACGGGTAACCAAGAAAAGATGAGTAGCTTGCACGGCCTGGTAGACACGCCCCTGGAGTGAAGGCAGCAGACACGTAACAAAGAACAGGTGAGCAGCTTGCTGGGCAAGGTGGACACTCCCCCGTTGTGAATGCAGAAGACATGTAAAGAAAACTACATGAGCAGCTTGAAAGGCCTGGTAGACAGGCCCACCCGGGGTGAAGGCGAAAGACAGGTAACCAGGAAGAAGGGAGCGGGTTGCTGGGCTTCGTCGATACGAACCACGGGGTCAAGGTATAAAACGGGTAACCAAGAAAAGATGAGCAGCTTGCTCGGCCTGGTAGACATGCCCCCGGAGTGAAGGCAGCAGACACGTAACAAAGAACAGGTGAGCAGCTTGCTCGGCATGGTGGACACGCCCCCGTGGTGAATGCAGAAGACATGTAAAGAAAAATAGGTGAGCAGCTTGAAAGGCCTGGTAGACAGGCCCACCCGGGGTGAAGGCGAAACACAGGTAACCAGGAACAGGAGAGCGGGTTACTGGGCCTCGTCAATACGCCCCACGGGGTCAAGGCATAAAACGGGTAACAAAGAAAAGGTGAGCAGCTTGCTCAGCCTGGTAGACACACCCCCAGGAGTTAAGGCAGCAGACACGTAACAAAGAATAGGTGAGCAGCTTGCTCGGCGGGGTAGACACGCCCCACGGGGTGAAGGCACAAGACAGGTAAGGAAAAATAGGTGAGCAGCTAGCTCGGCCTGGTAGACAGGCCCACCCGGTGTGAAGGCGAAACACAGGTAACCAGGAACAGGAGAGCGGGTTACTGGGCCTCGTCCATACGCCCCACGGGGTCAAAGCATAAAACGGGTAACAAAGAAAAGGTGAGCAGCTTGCTCAGCCTGGTAGACACACCGCCAGGAGTTAAGGCAGCAGACACGTAACAAAGAATAGGTGAGCAGCTTGCTCGGCGGGGTAGACACTCCCCACGGTGTGAAGGCACAAGACAGGTAAGGAAAAATAGGTGAGCAGCTAGCTCGGCCTGGTAGACAGGCCCACCCGGTGTGAAGGCGAAAGACAGGTAACCAGGAAGAAGGGAGCGGGTTGCTGTGCTTGGTCGATACGAACCACGGGGTCAAGGTATTAAACGGGTAACCAAGAAAAGATGAGCAGCTTGCTCGGTCTGGTAGACACGCCCCCGGAGTGAAGGCAGCAGACACGTAACAAAGAACAGGTGAGCAGCTTGCTCGGCATGGTGGACACGCCCCCGTGGTGAATGCAGAAGACATGAAAAGAAAAATAGGTGAGCAGCTTGAAAGGCCTGGTAGACAGGCCCACCCGGGGTGAAGGCGACACACAGGTAACCAGGAACAGGAGAGCGGGTTACTGGGCCTCGTCAATACGCCCCACGGGGTCAAGGCATAAAACGGGTAACAAAGAAAAGGTGAGCAGCTTGCTCAGCCTGGTAGACACGCCCCCAGGTGTTAAGGCAGCAGACACGTAACAAAGAATAGGTGAGTAGCTTGCTCGGCGGGGTAGACACGCCCCACGGGGTGAAGGCAAAAGACAGGTAAGGAAAAATGGGTGAGCAGCTAGCTCGGCCTGGTAGACAGGCCCACCCGGTGTGAAGGCGAAAGACAGGTAACCAGGAATAAGGGAGCGGGTTGCTGGGCTTCGTCGATACGAACCACGGGGTCAAGGAATAAAACCGGTAACCAAGAAAAGATGAGCAGCTTGCACGGCCTGGTAGACACACCCCCAGGAGGGAAGGCAGCAGACACGTAACAAAGAATACGTGAGCAGCTTGCTCGGCGGGGTAGACACGCCCCACGGGGTGAAGGCACAAGACAGGTAAGGAAAAATGGGTGAGCAGCTAGCTCGGCCTGGTAGACAGGCCCACCCGGTGTGAAGGCGAAAGACAGGTAACCAGGAATAAGGGAGCGGGTTGCTGGGCTTCGTCGATACGAACCACGGGGTCAAGGTATAAAACGGGTAACCAAGAAAAGATGAGCAGCTTGCTCGGCCTGGTAGACACGCCCCCGGAGAGAAGGCAGCAGACACGTAACAAAGAACAGGTGAGCAGCTTGCTCGGCATGGTGGACACGCCCCCGTGGTGAATGCAGAAGACATGTAAAGAAAAATAGGTGAGCAGCTTGAAAGGCCTGGTAGACAGGCCCACCCGGGGTGAAGGCGAAACACAGGTAACCAGGAACAGGAGAGCGGGTTACTGGGCCTCGTCAATACGCCCCACGGGGTCAAGGCATAAAACGGGTAACAAAGAAAAGGTGAGCAGCTTGCTCACCCTGGTAGACACACCCCCGGAGTTAAGGCAGCAGACACGTAACAAAGAATAGGTGAGCAGCTTGCTCGGCGGGGTAGACACGCCCCACGGGGTGAAGGCACAAGACAGGTAAGGAAAAATGGGTGAGCAGCTAGCTCGGCCTGGTAGACAGGCCCACCCGGTGTGAAGGCGAAAGACAGGTAACCAGGAAGAAGGGAGCGGGTTGCTGGGCTTCGTTGATACGAACCACGGGGTCAAGGTATAAAACGGGTAACCAAGAAAAGGTGAGCAGCTTGCTCGGCCTGGTAGACACGCCCCCCGCTGTGAAGGCAGCAGGCACGTAACAAAGAACAGGTGAGCAGCTTGCTCGGCATGGTGGACACGCCCCCGTGGTGAATGCAGAAGACATGTAAAGAAAAATACATGAGCAGCTTGAAAGGCCTGGTAGACAGGCCCACCCGGGGTGAAGGCGAAACACAGGTAACCAGGAACAGGAGAGCGGTTTACTAGGCCTCGTCAATACGCCCCACGGGGTCAAGGCATAAAACGGGTAACAAAGAAAAGGTGAGCAGCTTGCTCGGCCTGGTAGACACGCCCCCGGAGTGAAGGCAGCAGACACGTAACAAAGAACAGGTGAGCAGCTTGCTCGGCATGGTGGACACGCCCCCCTTTGGTGAATGCAGAAGACATGTAAAGAAAAATAGGTGAGCAGATTGAAAGGCCTTGTAGATAGGCCCACCCGGGGTGAAAGCGAAACACAGGTAACCAGGAACAGGAGAGCGGGTTATTGGGCCTCGTAAATACGCCCCACGGGGTCAAGGCATAAAACGGGTAACAAAGAAAAGGTGAACAGCTTGCTCAGCCTGGTAGACACACCCCCAGGAGTGAAGGCAGCAGACACGTAACAAAGAATAGGTGAGCAGCTTGCTCGGCGGGGTAGACACGCCCCACGGGGTGAAGGCACAAGACAGGTAAGGAAAAATAGGTGAGCAGCTAGCTCGGTCTGGTAGACAGGCCCACCCGGTGTGAAGGCGAAAGACAGGTAACCAGGAAGAAGGGAGCGGGTTGCTGGGCTTCGTCGATACGAACCACGGGGTCAAGGTATAAAACGGGTAACCAAGAAAAGATGAGCAGCTTGCTCGGCCTGGTAGACACGCCCTCGGAGTGAAGGCAGCAGACACGTAACAAAGAACAGGTGAGCAGCTTGCTCGGCAAGGTGGACACTCCCCCGTTGTGAATGCAGAAGACATGTAACGAAAACTATATGAGCAGCTTGAAAGGCCTGGTAGACAGGCCCACCCGGGGTGAAGGCGAAAGACAGGTAACCAGGAAGAAGGGAGCGGGTTGCTGGGCTTCGTCGATACGAACCACGGGGTCAAGGTATAAAACGGGTAACCAAGAAAAGATGAGCAGCTTGCTCGGCCTTGTAGACATGCCCCCGGAGTGAAGGCAGCAGACACGTAACAAAGAACAGGTGAGCAGCTTGCTCGGCATGGTGGACACGCCCCCGTGGTGAATGCAGAAGACATGTAAAGAAAAATAGGTGAGCAGCTTGAAAGGCCTGGTAGACAGGCCCACCCGGGGTGAAGGCGAAACACAGGTAACCAGGAACAGGAGAGCGGGTTACTGGGCCTCGTCAATACGCCCCACGGGGTCAAGGCATAAAACGGGTAACAAAGAAAAGGTGAGCAGCTGGCACGGCCTGGTAGACACACCCCCAGGAGGGAAGGTAGCAGACACGTAACAAAGAATACGTGAGCAGCTTGCTCGGCGGGGTAGACACGCCCCACGGGGTGAAGGCACAAGACAGGTAAGGAAAAATAGGTGAGCAGCTAGCTCGGCCTGGTAGACAGGCCCACCCGGTGTGAAGGCGAAAGACAGGTAACCAGGAAGAAGGGAGCGGGTTGCTGGGCTTCGTCGATACGAACCACCGGGTCAAGGTATAAAACGGGTAACCAAGAAAAGATGAGCAGCTTGCACGGCCTGGTAGACACGCCCCCGGAGTAAAGGCAGCAGACACGTAACAAAGAACAGGTGAGCAGCTTCCTCGGCGGGGTAGACAGGCCCCACGTGGTGAAGGCACAAGACAGGTAAGGAAAAATAGGTGAGCAGCTAGCTCGGCCTGGTAGACAGGCCCACCCGGTGTGAAGGCGAAAGACAGGAATCCAGGAAGAAGGGAGCGGGTTGCTGGGCTTCGTCGATACAAACCACGGGGTCAAGGTATAAAACGGGTAACCAAGAAAAGATGAGCAGCTTGCTCGGCCTGGTAGACACGCCCCCCGCAGTGAAGGCAGCAGACACGTAACAAAGAACAGGTTAGCAGCTTGCTCGGCATGGTGGACACGCCCCCGTGGTGAATGCAGAAGATATGTAAAGAAAAATAGGTGAGCAGCTTGAAAGACCGGGTAGACAGGCCCCCCGCAGTGAAGGCAGCAGACCCATAACAAAGAACAGGTGAGCAGCTTGCTCGGCAAGGTGGACACTCCCCCGTGGTGAATGCAGAAGACATGTAAAGAAAAATACATGAGCAGCTTGAAAGGCCTGGTAAACAGGCCCACCCGGGGTGAAGGCAAAAGACAGGTAACCAGGAAGAAGGGAGCGGGTTGCTGGGCTTCGTCGATACGAACCACGGGGTCAAGGTATAAAAAGGGTAACCAAGAAAAGATGAGCAGCTTGCTCGGCCTGGTAGACACGCCCCCGGAGTGAAGGCAGCAGACACGTAACAAAGAACAAGTGAGCAGCTTTCTCGGCATGGTGGACACGCCCCCGTGGTGAATGCAGAAGACATATAAAGAAAAATAGGTGAGCAGCTTGAAAGGCCTGGTAGACAGGCCCACCCGGGGTGAAGTCGAAACACAGGTAACCAGGAACAGGAGAGCGGGTTACTGGGCCTCGTCAATACGCCCCACGGGGTCAAGGCATAAAACGGGTAACAAAGAAAAGGTGAGCAGCTTGCTCAGCCTGGTAGACACACCCCCAGGTGTTAAGGCAGCAGACACGTAACAAAGAATAGGTGAGTAGCTTGCTCGGCGGGGTAGACACGCCCCACGGGGTGAAGGCAAAAGACAGGTAAGGAAAAATGGGTGAGCAGCTAGCTCGGCCTGGTAGACAGGCCCACCCGGTGTGAAGGCGAAAGACAGGTAACCAGGAAGAAGGGAGCGGGTTGCTGGGCTTCTTCGATACGAACCACGGGGTCAAGGTATAAAACGGGTAACCAAGAAAAGATGAGTAGCTTGCACGGCCTGGTAGACACGCCCCCGGAGTGAAGGCAGCAGACACGTAACAAAGAACAGGTGAGCAGCTTGCTGGGCAAGGTGGACACTCCCCCGTTGTGAATGCAGAAGACATGTAAAGAAAACTACATGAGCAGCTTGAAAGGCCTGGTAGACAGGCCCACCCGGGGTGAAGGCGAAAGACAGGTAACCAGGAAGAAGGGAGCGGGTTGCTGGGCTTCGTCGATACGAACCACGTGGTCAAGGTATAAAACGGGTAACCAAGAAAAGATGAGCAGCTTGCTCGGCCTGGTAGACATGCCCCCGGAGTGAAGGCAGCAGACACGTAACAAAGAACAGGTGAGCAGCTTGCTCGGCATGGTGGACACGCCCCCGTGGTGAATGCAGAAGACATGTAAAGAAAAATAGGTGAGCAGCTTGAAAGGCCTGGTAGACAGGCCCACCCGGGGTGAAGGCGAAACACAGGTAACCAGGAACAGGAGAGCGGGTTACTGGGCCTCGTCAATACGCCCCACGGGGTCAAGGCATAAAACGGGTAACAAAGAAAAGGTGAGCAGCTTGCTCAGCCTGGTAGACACACCCCCAGGAGTTAAGGCAGCAGACACGTAACAAAGAATAGGTGAGCAGCTTGCTCGGCGGGGTAGACACGCCCCACGGGGTGAAGGCACAAGACAGGTAAGGAAAAATAGGTGAGCAGCTAGCTCGGCCTGGTAGACAGGCCCACCCGGTGTGAAGGCGAAACACAGGTAACCAGGAACAGGAGAGCGGGTTACTGGGCCTCGTCCATACGCCCCACGGGGTCAAAGCATAAAACGGGTAACAAAGAAAAGGTGAGCAGCTTGCTCAGCCTGGTAGACACACCGCCAGGAGTTAAGGCAGCAGACACGTAACAAAGAATAGGTGAGCAGCTTGCTCGGCGGGGTAGACACTCCCCACGGTGTGAAGGCACAAGACAGGTAAGGAAAAATAGGTGAGCAGCTAGCTCGGCCTGGTAGACAGGCCCACTCGGTGTGAAGGCGAAAGACAGGTAACCAGGAAGAAGGGAGCGGGTTGCTGTGCTTGGTCGATACGAACCACGGGGTCAAGGTATTAAACGGGTAACCAAGAAAAGATGAGCAGCTTGCTCGGCCTGGTAGACACGCCCCCGGAGAGAAGGCAGCAGACACGTAACAAAGAACAGGTGAGCAGCTTGCTCGGCATGGTGGACACGCCCCCGTGGTGAATGCAGAAGACATGTAAAGAAAAATAGGTGAGCAGCTTGAAAGGCCTGGTAGACAGGCCCACCCGGGGTGAAGGCGAAACACAGGTAACCAGGAACAGGAGAGCGGGTTACTGGGCCTCGTCAATACGCCCCACGGGGTCAAGGCATAAAACGGGTAACAAAGAAAAGGTGAGCAGCTTGCTCACCCTGGTAGACACACCCCCGGAGTTAAGGCAGCAGACACGTAACAAAGAATGGGTGAGCAGCTTGCTCGGCGGGGTAGACACGCCCCACGGGGTGAAGGCACAAGACAGGTAAGGAAAAATGGGTGAGCAGCTAGCACGGCCTGGTAGACAGGCCCACCCGGTGTGAAGGCGAAAGACAGGTAACCAGGAAGAAGGGAGCGGGTTGCCGGGCTTCGTTGATACGAACCACGGGGTCAAGGTATAAAACGGGTAACCAAGAAAAGGTGAGCAGCTTGCTCGGCCTGGTAGACACGCCCCCCGCAGTGAAGGCAGCAGGCACGTAACAAAGAACAGGTGAGCAGCTTGCTCGGCATGGTGGACACGCCCCCGTGGTGAATGCAGAAGACATGTAAAGAAAAATAGGTGAGCAGCTTGAAAGGCCTGGTAGACAGGCCCACCCGGGGTGAAGGCGAAACACAGGTAACCAGGAACAGGAGAGCGGGTTACTGGGCCTCGTCAATACGCCCCACGGGGTCAAGGCAAAAAACGGGTAACAAAGAAAAGGTGAGCAGCTTGCTCAGCCTGGTAGACACACCCCCGGAGTTAAGGCAGCAGACACGTAACAAAGAATAGGTGAGCAGCTTCCTCGGCGGGGTAGACACGCCTCACGGGGTGAAGGCACAAGACAGGTAAGGAAAAATGGGTGAGCAGCTAGCTCGGCCTGGTAGACAGGCCCACCCGGTGTGAAGGCGAAAGACAGGTAACCAGGAAGAAGGGAGCGGGTTGCCGGGCTTCGTTGATACGAACCACGGGGTCAAGGTATAAAACGGGTAACCAAGAAAAGGTGAGCAGCTTGCTCGTCCTGGTAGACACGCCCCCGGAGTGAAGGCAGCAGACACGTAACAAAGAACAGGTGAGCAGCTTGCTCGGCATGGTGGACACGCCCCCCGTGGTGAATGCAGAAGACATGTAAAGAAAAATAGGTGAGCAGATTGAAAGGCCTTATAGATAGGCCCACCCGGGGTGAAAGCGAAACACAGGTAACCAGGAACAGGAGAGCGGGTTATTGGGCCTCGTCAATACGCCCCACGGGGTCAAGGCATAAAACGGGTAACAAAGAAAAGGTGAGCAGCTTGCTCAGCCTGGTAGACACACCCCCGGGAGTTAAGGCAGCAGACACGTAACAAAGAATAGGTGAGTAGCTTGCTCGGCGGGGTAAACACGCCCCACGGGGTGAAGGCACAAGACAGGTAAGGAAAAATGGGTGAGCAGCTAGCTCGGCCTGGTAGACAGGCCCACCCGGTGTGAAGGCGAAAGACAGGTAACCAGGAAGAAGGGAGCGGGTTTCTGGGCTTCGTCGATACGAACCACGGGGTCAAGGTATAAAACGGGTAACCAAGAAAAGATGAGCAGCTTGCTCGGCCTGGTAGACAGGCCCCCGGAGTGAAGGCAGCAGACACGTAACAAAGAACAGGTGAGCAGCTTGCTCGGCATGGTGGACACGCCCCCGTGGTGAATGCAGAAGACATGTAAAGAAAACTACATGAGCAGCTTGAAAGGCCTAGTAGACAGGCCCACCCGGGGTGAAGGCGAAAGACATGTAACCAGGAAGAAGGGAGCGGGTTGCTGGGCTTCGTCGATACGAACCACGGGGTCAAGGTATAAAACGGGTAACCAAGAAAAGATGAGCAGCTTGCTCGGCCTGGTAGACATGCCCCCGGAGTGAAGGCAGCAGACACGTAACAAAGAACAGGTGAGCAGCTTGCTCGGCATGGTGGACACGCCCCCGTGGTGAATGCAGAAGACATGTAAAAAAAAATAGGTGAGCAGCCTGAAAGGCCTGGTAGACAGGCCCACCCGGGGTGAAGGCGAAACACAGGTAACCAGGAACAGGAGAGCAGGTTACTGGGCCTCGTCAATACGCCCCACGGGGTCAAGGCATAAAACGGGTAACAAAGAAAAGGTGAGCAGCTTGCTCAGCCTGGTAGACACACCCCCGGGAGTTAAGGCAGCAGACACGTAACAAAGAATAGGTGAGCAGCTTGCTCGGCGGGGTAGACACGCCCCACGGGGTGAAGGCACAAGACAGGTAAGGAAAAATGGGTGAGCAGCTAGCTCGGCCTGGTAGACAGGCCCACCCTGTGTGAAGGCGAAAGACAGGTAACCAGGAAGAAGGGAGCGGGTTGCTGGGCTTCGTCGATACGAACCACGGGGTCAAGGTATAAAACGGGTAACCAAGAAAAGGTGAGCAGCTTGCTCGGCCTGGTAGACACGCCCCCGGAGTGAAGGCAGCAGACACGTAACAAAGAACAGGTGAGCAGCTTGCTCGGCAAGGTGGACACTCCCCCGTTGTGAATGCAGAAGACATGTAAAGAAAACCACATGAGCAGCTTGAAAGGCCTGGTAGACAGGCCCACCCGGGGTGAAGGCGAAACACAGGTAACCAGGAACAGGAGAGTGGGTTACTGGGCCTCGTCAATACGCCCCACGGGGTCAAGGCATAAAACGGGTAACAAAGAAAAGGTGAGCAGCTTGCTCAGCCTGGTAGACACACCCCCGGGAGTTAAGGCAGCAGACACGTAACAAAGAATAGGTGAGCAGCTTGCTAGGCGGGGTAGACACGCCCCACGGGGTGAAGGCACAAGACAGGTAAGGAAAAATGGGTGAGCAGCTAGCTCGGCCTGGTAGACAGGCCCACCCGGTGTGAAGGCGAAAGACAGGTAACCAGGAAGAAGGGAGCGGGTTGCCGGGCTTCGTTGATACGAACCACGGGGTCAAGGTATAAAACGGGTAACCAAGAAAAGGTGAGCAGCTTGCTCGTCCTGGTAGACACGCCCCCGGAGTGAAGGCAGCAGACACGTAACAAAGAACAGGTGAGCAGCTTGCTCGGCATGGTGGACACGCCCCCCGTGGTGAATGCAGAAGACATGTAAAGAAAAATAGGTGAGCAGATTGAAAGGCCTTATAGATAGGCCCACCCGGGGTGAAAGCGAAACACAGGTAACCAGGAACAGGAGAGCGGGTTATTGGGCCTCGTCAATACGCCCCACGGGGTCAAGGCATAAAACGGGTAACAAAGAAAAGGTGAGCAGCTTGCTCAGCCTGGTAGACACACCCCCGGGAGTTAAGGCAGCAGACACGTAACAAAGAATAGGTGAGTAGCTTGCTCGGCGGGGTAAACACGCCCCACGGGGTGAAGGCACAAGACAGGTAAGGAAAAATGGGTGAGCAGCTAGCTCGGCCTGGTAGACAGGCCCACCCGGTGTGAAGGCGAAAGACAGGTAACCAGGAAGAAGGGAGCGGGTTTCTGGGCTTCGTCGATACGAACCACGGGGTCAAGGTATAAAACGGGTAACCAAGAAAAGATGAGCAGCTTGCTCGGCCTGGTAGACAGGCCCCCGGAGTGAAGGCAGCAGACACGTAACAAAGAACAGGTGAGCAGCTTGCTCGGCATGGTGGACACGCCCCCGTGGTGAATGCAGAAGACATGTAAAGAAAACTACATGAGCAGCTTGAAAGGCCTAGTAGACAGGCCCACCCGGGGTGAAGGCGAAAGACATGTAACCAGGAAGAAGGGAGCGGGTTGCTGGGCTTCGTCGATACGAACCACGGGGTCAAGGTATAAAACGGGTAACCAAGAAAAGATGAGCAGCTTGCTCGGCCTGGTAGACATGCCCCCGGAGTGAAGGCAGCAGACACGTAACAAAGAACAGGTGAGCAGCTTGCTCGGCATGGTGGACACGCCCCCGTGGTGAATGCAGAAGACATGTAAAAAAAAATAGGTGAGCAGCCTGAAAGGCCTGGTAGACAGGCCCACCCGGGGTGAAGGCGAAACACAGGTAACCAGGAACAGGAGAGCAGGTTACTGGGCCTCGTCAATACGCCCCACGGGGTCAAGGCATAAAACGGGTAACAAAGAAAAGGTGAGCAGCTTGCTCAGCCTGGTAGACACACCCCCGGGAGTTAAGGCAGCAGACACGTAACAAAGAATAGGTGAGCAGCTTGCTCGGCGGGGTAGACACGCCCCACGGGGTGAAGGCACAAGACAGGTAAGGAAAAATGGGTGAGCAGCTAGCTCGGCCTGGTAGACAGGCCCACCCGGTGTGAAGGCGAAAGACAGGTAACCAGGAAGAAGGGAGCGGGTTGCTGGGCTTCGTCGATACGAACCACGGGGTCAAGGTATAAAACGGGTAACCAAGAAAAGGTGAGCAGCTTGCTCGGCCTGGTAGACACGCCCCCGGAGTGAAGGCAGCAGACACGTAACAAAGAACAGGTGAGCAGCTTGCTCGGCAAGGTGGACACTCCCCCGTTGTGAATGCAGAAGACATGTAAAGAAAACCACATGAGCAGCTTGAAAGGCCTGGTAGACAGGTCCACCCGGGGTGAAGGCGAAACACAGGTAACCAGGAACAGGAGAGTGGGTTACTGGGCCTCGTCAATACGCCCCACGGGGTCAAGGCATAAAACGGGTAACAAAGAAAAGGTGAGCAGCTTGCTCAGCCTGGTAGACACACCCCCGGGAGTTAAGGCAGCAGACACGTAACAAAGAATAGGTGAGCAGCTTGCTAGGCGGGGTAGACACGCCCCACGGGGTGAAGGCACAAGACAGGTAAGGAAAAATGGGTGAGCAGCTAGCTCGGCCTGGTAGACAGGCCCACCCGGTGTGAAGGCGAAAGACAGGTAACCAGGAAGAAGGGAGCGGGTTGCTGGGCTTCGTCAATACGAACCACGGGGTCAAGGTATAAAACGGGTAACCAAGAAAATGTGAGCAGCTTGCTCGGCCTGGTAGACACGCCCCCGGAGTGAAGGCAGCAGACACGTAACAAAGAACAGGTGAGCAGCTTGCTCGGCATGGTGGACACGCCCCCCGTGGTGAATGCAGAAGACATGTAAAGAAAAATAGGTGAGCAGATTGAAAAGCCTTGTAGATAGGCCCACCGGGGGTGAAAGCGAAACACAGGTAACCAGGAACAGGAGAGCGGGTTACTGGGCCTCGTCAATACGCCCCACGGGGTCAAGGCATAAAACGGGTAACAAAGAAAAGGTGAGCAGCTTGCTCAGCCTGGTAGACACACCCCCGGAGTGAAGGCAGCAGACAAGTAACAAAGAATAGGTGAGCAGCTTGCTCGGCGGGGTAGACACGCCCCACGGGGTGAAGGCACAAGACAGGTAAGGAAAAATAGGTGAGCAGCTAGCTCGGCCTGGTAGACAGGCCCACCCGGTGTGAAGGCGAAAGACAGGTAACCAGGAAAAGGGAGCGGGTTGCTGGGCTTCGTCGATACGAACCACGGGGTCAAGTTATAAAACGGGTAACCAAGAAAAGATGAGCAGCTTGCTCGGCCTGGTAGACAGGCCCCCGGAGTGAAGGCAGCAGACACGTAACAAAGAACAGGAGAGCAGCTTGCTCGGCATGGTGGACACGCCCCCGTGGTGAATGCAGAAGACATGTAAAGAAAAATAGGTGAGCAGCTTGAAAGGCCTGGTATACAGGCCCACCCGGGGTGAAGGCGAAACACAGGTAACCAGGAACAGGAGAGCGGGTTACTGGGCCTCGTCAATACGCCCCACGGGGTCAAGGAAAAAACGGGTAACAAAGAAAAGGTGAGCAGCTTGCTCAGCCTGGTATACACACCCCCGGAGTTAAGGCAGCAGACACGTAACAAAGAATAGGTGAGCAGCTTGCTCGGCGGGGTAGACACGCCCCACTGGGTGAAGGCACAAGACAGGTAAGGAAAAATGGGTGAGCAGCTAGCTCGGCCTGGTAGACAGGCCCACCCGGTGTGAAGGCGAAAGACAGGTAACCAGGAAGAAGGGAGCGGGTTGCTGGGCTTCGTTGATACGAACCACGGGGTCAAGGTATAAAACGGGTAACCAAGAAAAGGTGAGCAGCTTGCTCGGCCTGGTAGACACGCCCCCCGCAGTGAAGGCAGCAGGCACGTAACAAAGAACAGGTGAGCAGCTTGCTCGGCATGGTGGACACGCCCCCGTGGTGAATGCAGAATACATGTAAAGAAAAATAGGTGAGCAGCTTGAAAGGCCGGGTAGACAGGACCCCGCAGTGAAGGCAGCAGACACGTAACAAAGAACAGGTGAGCAGCTTGCTCGGCAAGGTGGACACTCCCCCGTGGTGAATGCAGAAGACATGTAAAGAAAAATACATGAGCAGCTTGAAAGGCCTGGTAGACAGGCCCACCCGGGGTGAAGGCGAAACACAGGTAACCAGGAACAGGAGAGCGGTTTACTGGGCCTCGTCAATACGCCCCACGGGGTCAAGGCATAAAACGGGTAACAAAGAAAAGGTGAGCAGCTTGCTCAGCCTGGTAGACACACCCCCGGGAGTTAAGGCAGCAGACACGTAACAAAGAATAGGTGAGCAGCTTGCTCGGCGGGGTAGACACGCCCCACGGGGTGAAGGCACAAGACAGGTAAGGAAAAATGGGTGAGCAGCTAGCTCGGCCTGGTAGACAGGCCCACCCGGTGTGAAGGCGAAAGACAGGTAACCAGGAAGAAGGGAGCGGGTTGCTGGGCTTCGTCGATACGAACCACGGGGTCAAGGTATAAAACGGGTAACCAAGAAAAGGTGAGCAGCTTGCTCGGCCTGGTAGACACGCCCCCGGAGTGAAGGCAGCAGACACGTAACAAAGAACAGGAGAGCAGCTTGCTCGGCATGGTGGACACGCCCCCGTGGTGAATGCAGAAGACATGTAAAGAAAAATAGGTGAGCAGCTTGAAAGGCCTGGTAGACAGGCACACCCGGGGTGAAGGCGAAACACAGGTAACCAGGAACAGGAGAGCGGGTTACTGGGCCTCGTCAATACGCCCTACGTGGTCAAGGCATAAAACGGGTAACAAAGAAAAGGTGAGCAGCTTGCTCAGCCTGGTAGACACACCCCCGGGAGTTAAGGCAGCAGACACGTAACAAAGAATAGGTGAGTAGCTTGCTCGGCGGGGTAGACACGCCCCACGGGGTGAAGGCACAAGACAGGTAAGGAAAAATGGGTGAGCAGCTAGCTCGGCCTGGTAGACAGGCCCACCCGGTGTGAAGGCGAAAGACAGGTAACCAGGCAGAAGGGAGCGGGTTGCTGGGCTTCGTCGATACGAACCACGGGGTCAAGGTATAAAACGGGTAACCAAGAAAAGATGAGCAGCTTGCTCGGCCTGGTAGACACGCCCCCGGAGTGAAGGCAGCAGACACGTAACAAAGAACAGGTGAGCAGCTTGCTCGGCATGGTGGACACACGCCCGTGGTGAATGCAGAAGACATGTAAAGAAAAATAGGTGAGCAGCTTGAAAGGCCTGGTAGACAGGCCCACCCGGGGTGAAGGCGAAACACAGGTAACCAGGAACAGGAGAGCGGGTTACTGGGCGTCGTCAATACGCCCCACGGGGTCAAGGCATAAAACGGGTAACAAAGAAAAGGTGAGCAGCTTGCTCAGCCTGGTAGACACACCCCCGGGAGTTAAGGCAGCAGACACGTAACAAAGAATAGGTGAGCAGCTTGCTCAGCGGGGTAGACACGCCCCACGGGGTGAAGGCACAAGACAGGTAAGGAAAAATGGGTGAGCAGCTAGCTCGGCCTGGTAGACAGGCCCACCCGGTGTGAAGGCGAAAGACAGGTAACCAGGAAGAAGGGAGCGGGTTGCTGGGCTTCGTCGATACGAACCACGGGGTCAAGGTATAAAACGGGTAACCAAGAAAAGATGAGCAGCTTGCTCGGCCTGGTAGACACGCCCCCGGAGTGAAGGCAGCAGACACGTAACAAAGAACAGGTGAGCAGCTTGCTCGGCAAGGTGGACACTCCCCCGTTGTGAATGCAGAAGACATGTAAAGAAAACTACATGAGCAGCTTGAAAGGCCTGGTAGACAGGCCCACCCGGGGTGAAGGCGAAAGACATGTAACCAGGAAGAAGGGAGCGGGTTGCTGGGCTTCGTCGATACGAACCACGGGGTCAAGGTATAAAAGGGGTAACCAAGAAAAGATGAGCAGCTTGGTCGGCCTGGTAGACATGCCCCCGGACTGAAGGCAGCAGAAACGTAACAAAGAACAGGTGAGCAGCTTGCTCGGCATGGTGGACACGCCCCCGTGGTGAATGCAGAAGACATGTAAAGAAAAATAGGTGAGAAGCCTGAAAGGCCTGGTAGACAGGCCCACCCGGGGTGAAGGCGAAACACAGGTAACCAGGAACAGGAGAGCGGGTTACTGGGCCTCGTCAATACGCCCCACGGGGTCAAGGCATAAAACGGGTAACAAAGAAAAGGTGAGCAGCTTGCTCAGCCTGGTAGACACACCCCCGGGAGTTAAGGCAGCAGACACGTAACAAAGAATAGGTGAGCAGCTTGCTCGGCGGGATAGACACGCCCCACGGGGTGAAGGCACAAGACAGGTAAGGAAAAATGGGTGAGCAGCTAGCTCGGCCTGGTAGACAGGCCCACCCGGTGTGAAGGCGAAAGAGAGGTAACCAGGAAGAAGGGAGCGGGTTGCTGGGCTTCGTCGATACGAACCACGGGGTCAAGGTATAAAACGGGTAACCAAGAAAAGGTGAGCAGCTTGCTCGGCCTGGTAGACACACCCCCGGAGTGAAGGCAGCAGACACATAACAAAGAACAGGTGAGCAGCTTGCTCGGCAAGGTGGACACTCCCCCGTTGTGAATGCAGAAGACATGTAAAGAAAACCACATGAGCAGCTTGAAAGGCCTGGTAGACAGGCCCACCCGGGGTGAAGGCGAAAGACAGGTAACCAGGAAGAAGGGAGCGCGTTGCTGGGCTTCGTCGATACGAACCACGGGGTCAAGGTATAAAACAGGTAACCAAGAAATGATGAGCAGCTTGCTCGGCCTGGTAGACATGCCCCCGGAGTGAAGGCAGCAGACACGTAACAAAGAACAGGTGAGCAGCTTGCTCGGCATGGTGGACACGCCCCCGTGGTGAATGCAGAAGACATGTAAAGAAAAATAGGTGAGCAGCTTGAAAGGCCTGGTAGACAGGCCCACCCGGGGTGAAGGCGAAACACAGGTAACCAGGAACAGGAGAGCGGGTTACTGGGCCTCGTCAATACGCCCCACGGGGTCAAGGTATAAAACGGGTAACCAAGAAAAGATGAGCAGCTTGCTCGGCCTGGTAGACAGGCCACCGGAGTGAAGGAAGCAGACAGGTAACAAAGAACAGGTGAGCAGCTTGCTCGGCATGGTGGACACGCCCCCGTGGTGAATGCAGAAGACATGTAAAGAAAAATAGGTGAGCAGCTTGAAAGGCCTGGTAGACAGGCCCACCCGGGGTGAAGGCGAAACACCGGTAACCAGGAACAGGAGAGCGGGTTACTGGGCCTCGTCAATACGCCCCACGGGGTCAAGGCATAAAACGGGTAACAAAGAAAAGGTGAGCAGCTTGCTCAGCCTGGTAGACACACCCCCAGGAGTTAAGGCAGCAGACACGTAACAAAGAATAGGTGAGTAGCTTGCTCGGCGGGGTAGACACGCCCCACGGGGTGAAGGCACAAGACAGGTAAGGAAAAATGGGTGAGCAGCTAGCTCGGCCTGGTAGACAGGCCCACCCGCTGTGAAGGCGAAAGACAGGTAACCAGGAAGAATTGAGCGGGTTGCTGGGCTTCGTCGATACGAACCACGGGGTCAAGGTATAAAACGGGTAACCAAGAAAAGATGAGCAGCTTGCTCGGCCTGGTAGACACGCCCCCGGAGTGAAGGCAGCAGACACGTAACAAAGAACAGGTGAGCAGCTTGCTCGGCATGGTGGACACGCCCCCCGTGGTGAATGCAGAAGACATGTAAAGAAAAATAGGTGAGCAGATTGAAAGGCCTTGTAGATAGGCCCACCCGGGGTGAAAGCGAAACACAGGTAACCAGGAACAGGAGAGCGGGTTACTGGGCCTCGTCAATACGCCCCACGGGGTCAAGGCATAAAACGGGTAACAAAGAAAAGGTGAGCAGCTTGCTCAGCCTGGTAGACACACCCCCAGGAGTGAAGGCAGCAGACACGTAACAAAGAAGAGGTGAGCAGCTTGCTCGGCAAGGTGGATACTCCCCCGTTGTGAAAGCAGAAGACATGTAAAGAAAACTACATGAGCAGCTTGAAAGGCCTGGTAGACAGGCCCACCCGGGGTGAAGGCGAAAGACATGTAACCAGGAAGAAGGGAGCGGGTTGCTGGGCTTCGTCGATACGAACCACGGGGTCAAGGTATAAAACGGGTAACCAAGAAAAGATGAGCAGCTTGCTCGGCCTGGTAGACATGCCCCCGGAGTGAAGGCAGCAGACACGTAACAAAGAACAGGTGAGCAGCTTGCTCGGCATGGTGGACACGCCCCCGTGGTGAATGCAGAAGACATGTAAAGAAAAATAAGTGAGCAGCCTGAAAGGCCTGGTAGACAGGCCCACCCGGGGTGAAGGCGAAACACAGGTAACCAGGAACAGGAGAGCAGGTTACTGGGCCTCGTCAATACGCCCCACGGGGTCAAGGCATAAAACGGGTAACAAAGAAAAGGTGAGCAGCTTGCTCAGCCTGGTAGACACAGCCCCGGGAGTTAAGGCAGCAGACACGTAACAAAGAATAGGTGAGCAGCTTGCTCGGCGGGGTAGACACGCCCCACGGGGTGAAGGCACAAGACAGGTAAGGAAAAATGGGTGAGCAGCTAGCTCGGCCTGGTAGACAGGCCCACCCGGTGTGAAGTCGAAAGACAGGTAACCAGGAAGAAGGGAGCGGGTTGCTGGGCTTCGTCGATACGAACCACGGGGTCAAGGTATAAAACGGGTAACCAAGAAAAGGTGAGCAGCTTGCTCGGCCTGGTAGACACGCCCCCGGAGTGAAGGCAGCAGACACGTAACAAAGAACAGGTGAGCAGCTTGCTCGGCAAGGTGGACACTCCCCCGTTGTGAATGCAGAAGACATGTAAAGAAAACCACATGAGCAGCTTGAAAGGCCTGGTAGACAGGCCCACCCGGGGTGAAGGCGAAAGACATGTAACCAGGAAGAAGGGAGCGGGTTGCTGGGCTTCGTCGATACGAACCACGGGGTCAAGGTATAAAACAGGTAACCAAGAAATGATGAGCAGCTTGCTCGGCCTGGTAGACATGCCCCCGGAGTGAAGGCAGCAGACACGTAACAAAGAACAGGTGAGCAGCTTGCTCGGCATGGTGGACACGCCCCCGTGGTGAATGCAGAAGACATGTAAAGAAAAATAGGTGAGCAGCTTGAAAGGCCTGGTAGACAGGCTCACCCGGGGTGAAGGCGAAACACAGGTAACCAGGAACAGGAGAGTGGGTTACTGGGCCTCGTCAATACGCCCCACGGGGTCAAGGCATAAAACGGGTAACAAAGAAAAGGTGAGCAGCTTGCTCAGCCTGGTAGACACACCCCCGGGAGTTAAGGCAGCAGACACGTAACAAAGAATAGGTGAGTAGCTTGCTCGGCGGGGTAGACACGCCCCACGGGGTGAAGGCACAAGACAGGTAAGGAAAAATGGGTGAGCAGCTAGCTCGGCCTGGTAGACAGGCCCACCCGGTGTGAAGGCGAAAGACAGGTAACCAGGAAGAAGGGAGCGGGTTGCTGGGCTTCGTCAATACGAACCACGGGGTCAAGGTATAAAACGGGTAACCAAGAAAAGGTGAGCAGCTTGCTCGGCCTGGTAGACACGCCCCCGGAGTGAAGGCAGCAGACACGTAACAAAGAACAGGTGAGCAGCTTGCTCGGCATGGTGGACACGCCCCCCGTGGTGAATGCAGAAGACATGTAAAGAAAAATAGGTGAGCAGATTGAAAGGCCTTGTAGATAGGCCCACCCGGGGTGAAAGCGAAACACAGGTAACCAGGAACAGGAGAGCGGGTTACTGGGCCTCGTCAATACGCCCCACGGGGTCAAGGCATAAAACGGGTAACAAAGAAAAGGTGAGCAGCTTGCTCAGCCTGGTAGACACACCCCCAGGAGTGAAGGCAGCAGACACGTAACAAAGAATAGGTGAGCAGCTTGCTCGGCGGGGTAGACACGCCCCACGGGGTGAAGGCACAAGACAGGTAAGGAAAAATAGGTGAGCAGCTAGCTCGGCCTGGTAGACAGGCCCACCCGGTGTGAAGGCGAAAGACAGGTAACCAGGAAAAGGGAGCGGGTTGCTGGGCTTCGTCGATACGAACCACGGGGTCAAGTTATAAAACGGGTAACCAAGAAAAGATGAGCAGCTTGCTCGGCCTGGTAGACACGCCCCCGGAGTGAAGGCAGCAGACACGTAACAAAGAACAGGAGAGCAGCTTGCTCGGCATGGTGGACACCCCCCCGTGGTGAATGCAGAAGACATGTAAAGAAAAATAGGTGAGCAGCTTGAAAGGCCTGGTAGACAGGCCCACCCGGGGTGAAGGCGAAACACAGGTAACCAGGAACAGGAGAGCGGGTTACTGGGCCTCGTCAATACGCCCCACGGGGTCAAGGCAAAAAACGGGTAACAAAGAAAAGGTGAGCAGCTTGCTCAGCCTGGTAGACACACCCCCGGAGTTAAGGCAGCAGACACGTAACAAAGAATAGGTGAGCAGCTTGCTCGGCGGGGTAGACACGCCCCACGGGGTGAAGGCACAAGACAGGTAAGGAAAAATGGGTGAGCAGCTAGCTCGGTCTGGTAGACAGGCCCACCCGGTGTGAAGGCGAAAGACAGGTAACCAGGAAGAAGGGAGCGGGTTGCTGGGCTTCGTTGATACGAACCACGGGGTCAAGGTATAAAACAGGTAACCAAGAAAAGGTGAGCAGCTTGCTCGTCCTGGTAGACACGCCCCCGGAGTGAAGGCAGCAGACACGTAACAAAAAACAGGTGAGCAGCTTGCTCGGCAAGGTGGACACTCCCCCGTTGTGAATGCAGAAGACATGTAAAGAAAACCACATGAGCAGATTGAAAGGCCTGGTAGACAGGCCCACCCGGGGTGAAGGCGAAAGACAGGTAACCAGGAAGAAGGGAGCGGGTTGCTGGGCTTCGTCGATACGAACCACGGGGTCAAGGTATAAAACAGGTAACCAAGAAATGATGAGCAGCTTGCTCGGCCTGGTAGACATGCCCCCGGAGTGAAGGCAGCAGACACGTAACAAAGAACAGGTGAGCAGCTTGCTCGGCATGGTGGACACGCCCCCGTGGTGAATGCAGAAGACATGTAAAGAAAAATAGGTGAGCAGCTTGAAAGGCCTGGTAGACAGGCCCACCCGGGGTGAAGGCGAAACACAGGTAACCAGGAACAGGAGAGCGGGTTACTGGGCCTCGTCAATACGCCCCACGGGGTCAAGGTATAAAACGGGTAACCAAGAAAAGATGAGCAGGTTGCTCGGCCTGGTAGACAGGCCACCGGAGTGAAGGCAGCAGACAGGTAACAAAGAACAGGTGAGCAGCTTGCTCGGCATGGTGGACACGCCCCCGTGGTGAATGCAGAAGACATGTAAAGAAAAATAGGTGAGCAGCTTGAAAGGCCTGGTAGACAGGCCCACCCGGGGTGAAGGCGAAACACCGGTAACCAGGAACAGGAGAGCGGGTTACTGGGCCTCGTCAATACGCCCCACGGGGTCAAGGCATAAAACGGGTAAGAAAGAAAAGGTGAGCAGCTTGCTCAGCCTGGTAGACACACCCCCGGGAGTTAAGGCAGCAGACACGTAACAAAGAATAGGTGAGTAGCTTGCTCGGCGGGGTAGACACGCCCCACGGGGTGAAGGCACAAGACAGGTAAGGAAACATAGGTGAGCAGCTAGCTCGGCCTGGTAGACAGGCCCACCCGGTGTGAAGGCGAAAGACAGGTAACCAGGAAAAGGGAGCGGGTTGCTGGGCTTCGTCGATACGAACCACGGGGTCAAGTTATAAAACGGGTAACCAAGAAAAGATGAGCAGCTTGCTCGGCCTGGTAGACACGCCCCCGGAGTGAAGGCAGCAGACACGTAACAAAGAACAGGAGAGCAGCTTGCTCGGCATGGTGGACACGCCCCCTTGGTGAATGCAGAAGACATGTAAAGAAAAATAGGTGAGCAGCTTGAAAGGCCTGGTAGACAGGCCCACCCGGGGTGAAGGCGAAACACAGGTAACCAGGAACAGGAGAGCGGTTTACTAGGCCTCGTCAATACGCCCCACGGGGTCAAGGCATAAAACGGGTAACAAAGAAAAGGTGAGCAGCTTGCTCAGCCTGGTAGACACACCCCCGGGAGTTAAGGCAGCAGACACGTAACAAAGAATAGGTGAGCAGCTTGCTCGGCGGGGTAGACACGCCCCACGGGGTGAAGGCACAAGACAGGTAAGGAAAAATGGGTGAGCAGCTAGCTCGGCCTGGTAGACAGGCCCACCCGGTGTGAAGGCGAAAGACAGGTAACCAGGAAGAAGGGAGCGGGTTGCCGGGCTTCGTTGATACGAACCACGGGGTCAAGGTATAAAACGGGTAACCAAGAAAAGGTGAGCAGCTTGCTCGTCCTGGTAGACACGCCCCCGGAGTGAAGGCAGCAGACACGTAACAAAGAACAGGTGAGCAGCTTGCTCGGCATGGTGGACACGCCCCCCGTGGTGAATGCAGAAGACATGTAAAGAAAAATAGGTGAGCAGATTGAAAGGCCTTGTAGATAGGCCCACCCGGTGTGAAAGCGAAACACAGGTAACCAGGAACAGGAGAGCGGGTTATTGGGCCTCGTCAATACGCCCCACGGGGTCAAGGCATAAAACGGGTAACAAAGAAAAGGTGAGCAGCTTGCTCAGCCTGGTAGACACACCCCCAGGAGTGAAGGCAGCAGACACGTAACAAAGAACAGGTGAGCAGCTTGCTCGGCAAGGTGGACACTCCCCCGTTGTGAAAGCAGAAGACATGTAAAGAAAACTACATGAGCAGCTTGAAAGGCCTGGTAGACAGGCCCACCCGGGGTGAAGGCGAAAGACATGTAACCAGGAAGAAGGGAGCGGGTTGCTGGGCTTCGTCGATACGAACCACGGGGTCAAGGTATAAAACGGGTAACCAAGAAAAGATGAGCAGCTTGCTCGGCCAGGTAGACATGCCCCCGGAGTGAAGGCAGCAGACACGTAACAAAGAACAGGTGAGCAGCTTGCTCGGCATGGTGGACACGCCCCCGTGGTGAATGCAGAAGACATGTAAAGAAAAATAGGTGAGCAGCCTGAAAGGCCTGGTAGACAGGCCCACCCGGGGTGAAGGCGAAACACAGGTAACCAGGAACAGGAGAGCAGGTTACTGGGCCTCGTCAATACGCCCCACGGGGTCAAGGCATAAAACGGGTAACAAAGAAAAGGTGAGCAGCTTGCTCAGCCTGGTAGACACACCCCCAGGAGTGAAGGCAGCAGACACGTAACAAAGAATAGGTGAGCAGCTTGCTCGGCGGGGTAGACACGCCCCACGGGGTGAAGGCACAAGACAGGTAAGGAAAAATAGGTGAGCAGCTAGCTCGGCCTGGTAGACAGGCCCACCCGGTGTGAAGGCGAAAGACAGGTAACCAGGAAAAGGGAGCGGGTTGCTGGGCTTCGTCGATACGAACCACGGGGTCAAGTTATAAAACGGGTAACCAAGAAAAGATGAGCAGCTTGCTCGGCCTGGTAGACACGTCCCCGGAGTGAAGGCAGCAGACACGTAACAAAGAACAGGTGAGCAGCTTGCTCGGCATGGTGGACACGCCCCCGTGGTGAATGCAGAAGACATGTAAAGAAAAATAGGTGAGCAGCTTGAAAGGCCTGGTAGACAGGCCCACCCGGGGTGAAGGCGAAACACAGGTAACCAGGAACAGGAGAGCGGTTTACTAGGCCTCGTCAATACGCCCCACGGGGTCAAGGCATAAAACGGGTAACAAAGAAAAGGTGAGCAGCTTGCTCAGCCTCGTAGACACACCCCCGGGAGTTAAGGCAGCAGACACGTAACAAAGAATAGGTGAGCAGCTTGCTCGGCGGGGTAGACACGCCCCACGGGGTGAAGGCACAAGACAGGTAAGGAAAAATGGGTGAGCAGCTAGCTCGGCCTGGTAGACAGGCCCACCCGGTGTGAAGGCGAAAGACAGGTAACCAGGAAGAAGGGAGCGGGTTGCCGGGCTTCGTTGATACGAACCACGGGGTCAAGGTATAAAACGGGTAACCAAGAAAAGGTGAGCAGCTTGCTCGTCCTGGTAGACACGCCCCCGGAGTGAAGGCAGCAGACACGTAACAAAGAACAGGTGAGCAGCTTGCTCGGCATGGTGGACACGCCCCCCGTGGTGAATGCAGAAGACATGTAAAGAAAAATAGGTGAGCAGATTGAAAGGCCTTGTAGATAGGCCCACCCGGGGTGAAAGCGAAACACAGGTAACCAGGAACAGGAGAGCGGGTTATTGGGCCTCGTCAATACGCCCCACGGGGTCAAGGCATAAAACGGGTAACAAAGAAAAGGTGAGCAGCTTGCTCAGCCTGGTAGACACACCCCCAGGAGTGAAGGCAGCAGACACGTAACAAAGAACAGGTGAGCAGCTTGCTCGGCAAGGTGGACACTCCCCCGTTGTGAAAGCAGAAGACATGTAAAGAAAACTACATGAGCAGCTTGAAAGGCCTGGTAGACAGGCCCACCCGGGGTGAAGGCGAAAGACAGGTAACCAGGAAGAAGGGAGCGGGTTGCTGGGCTTCGTCGATACGAACCACGGGGTCAAGGTATAAAACAGGTAACCAAGAAATGATGAGCAGCTTGCTCGGCCTGGTAGACATGCCCCCGGAGTGAAGGCAGCAGACACGTAACAAAGAACAGGTGAGCAGCTTGCTCGGCATGGTGGACACGCCCCCGTGGTGAATGCAGAAGACATGTAAAGAAAAATAGGTGAGCAGCTTGAAAGGCCTGGTAGACAGGCCCACCCGGGGTGAAGGCGAAACACAGGTAACCAGGAACAGGAGAGCGGGTTACTGGGCCTCGTCAATACGCCCCACGGGGTCAAGGTATAAAACGGGTAACCAAGAAAAGATGAGCAGCTTGCTCGGCCTGGTAGACACGCCCCCGGAGTGAAGGCAGCAGACACGTAACAAAGAACAGGTGAGCAGCTTGCTCGGCATGGTGGACACGCCCCCCGTGGTGAATGCAGAAGACATGTAAAGAAAAATAGGTGAGCAGATTGAAAGGCCTTGTAGATAGGCCCACCCGGGGTGAAAGCGAAACACAGGTAACCAGGAACAGGAGAGCGGGTTACTGGGCCTCGTCAATACGCCCCACGGGGTAAAGGCATAAAACGGGTAACAAAGAAAAGGTGAGCAGCTTGCTCAGCCTGGTAGACACACCCCCAGGAGTGAAGGCAGCAGACACGTAACAAAGAATAGGTGAGCAGCTTGCTCGGCGGGGTAGACACGCCCCACGGGGTGAAGGCACAAGACAGGTAAGGAAACATAGGTGAGCAGCTAGCTCGGCCTGGTAGACAGGCCCACCCGGTGTGAAGGCGAAAGACAGGTAACCAGGAAGAAGGGAGCGGGTTGCTGGGCTTCGTTGATACGAACCACGGGGTCAAGGTATAAAACAGGTAACCAAGAAAAGGTGAGCAGCTTGCTCGTCCTGGTAGACACGCCCCCGGAGTGAAGGCAGCAGACACGTAACAAAAAACAGGTGAGCAGCTTGCTCGGCAAGGTGGACACTCCCCCGTTGTGAATGCAGAAGACATGTAAAGAAAACCACATGAGCAGATTGAAAGGCCTGGTAGACAGGCCCACCCGGGGTGAAGGCGAAAGACAGGTAACCAGGAAGAAGGGAGCGTGTTGCTGGGCTTCGTCGATACGAACCACGGGGTCAAGGTATAAAACAGGTAACCAAGAAATGATGAGCAGCTTGCTCGGCCTGGTAGACATGCCCCCGGAGTGAAGGCAGCAGACACGTAACAAAGAACAGGTGAGCAGCTTGCTCGGCATGGTGGACACGCCCCCGTGGTGAATGCAGAAGACATGTAAAGAAAAATAGGTGAGCAGCTTGAAAGGCCTGGTAGAAAGGCCCACCCGGGGTGAAGGCGAAACACAGGTAACCAGGAACAGGAGAGCGGGTTACTGGGCCTCGTCAATACGCCCCACGGGGTCAAGGTATAAAACGGGTAACCAAGAAAAGATGAGCAGCTTGCTCGGCCTGGTAGACAGGCCACCGGAGTGAAGGCAGCAGACAGGTAACAAAGAACAGGTGAGCAGCTTGCTCGGCATGGTGGACACGCCCCCGTGGTGAATGCAGAAGACATGTAAAGAAAAATAGGTGAGCAGCTTGAAAGGCCTGGTAGACAGGCCCACCCGGGGTGAAGGCGAAACACCGGTAACCAGGAACAGGAGAGCGGGTTACTGGGCCTCGTCAATACGCCCCACGGGGTCAAGGCATAAAACGGGTAACAAAGAAAAGGTGAGCAGCTTGCTCAGCCTGGTAGACACACCCCCGGGAGTTAAGGCAGCAGACACGTAACAAAGAATAGGTGAGTAGCTTGCTCGGCGGGGTAGACACGCCCCACGGGGTGAAGGCACAAGACAGGTAAGGAAAAATGGGTGAGCAGCTAGCTCGGCCTGGTAGACAGGCCCACCCGCTGTGAAGGCGAAAGACAGGTTACCAGGAAGAATTGAGCGGGTTGCTGGGCTTCGTCGATACGAACCACGGGGTCAAGGTATAAAACGGGTAACCAAGAAAAGATGAGCAGCTTGCTCGGCCTGGTAGACACGCCCCCGGAGTGAAGGCAGCAGACACGTAACAAAGAACAGGTGAGCAGCTTGCTCGGCATGGTGGACACGCCCCCCGTGGTGAATGCAGAAGACATGTAAAGAAAAATAGGTGAGCAGATTGAAAGGCCTTGTAGATAGGCCCACCCGGGGTGAAAGCGAAACACAGGTAACCAGGAACAGGAGAGCGGGTTATTGGGCCTCGTCAATACGCCCCACGGGGTAAAGGCATAAAACGGGTAACAAAGAAAAGGTGAGCAGCTTGCTCAGCCTGGTAGACACACCCCCAGGAGTGAAGGCAGCAGACACGTAACAAAGAATAGGTGAGCAGCTTGCTCGGCGGGGCAGACACGCCCCACGGGGTGAAGGCACAAGACAGGTAAGGAAAAATAGGTGAGCAGCTAGCTCGGCCTGGTAGACAGGCCCACCCGGTGTGAAGGCGAAAGACAGGTAACCAGGAAAAGGGAGCGGGTTGCTGGGCTTCGTCGATACGAACCACGGGGTCAAGTTATAAAACGGGTAACCAAGAAAAGATGAGCAGCTTGCTCGGCCTGGTAGACACGCCCCCGGAGTGAAGGCAGCAGACACGTAACAAAGAACAGGAGAGCAGCTTGCTCGGCATGGTGGACACGCCCCCGTGGTGAATGCAGAAGACATGTAAAGAAAAATAGGTGAGCAGCTTGAAAGGCCTGGTAGACAGGCCCACCCGGGGTGAAGGCGAAACACAGGTAACCAGGAACAGGAGAGCGGTTTACTAGGCCTGGTCAATACGCCCCACGGGGTCAAGGCATAAAACGGGTAACAAAGAAAAGGTGAGCACCTTGCTCAGCCTGGTAGACACACCCCCGGGAGTTAAGGCAGCAGACACGTAACAAAGAATAGGTGAGCAGCTTGCTCGGCGGGGTAGACACGCCCCACGGGGTGAAGGCACAAGACAGGTAAGGAAAAATGGGTGAGCAGCTAGCTCGGCCTGGTAGACAGGCCCACCCGGTGTGAAGGCGAAAGACAGGTAACCAGGAAGAAGGGAGCGGGTTGCCGGGCTTCGTTGATACGAACCACGGGGTCAAGGTATAAAACGGGTAACCAAGAAAAGGTGAGCAGCTTGATCGTCCTGGTAGACACGCCCCCGGAGTGAAGGCAGCAGACACGTAACAAAGAACAGGTGAGCAGCTTGCTCGGCATGGTGGACACGCCCCCCGTGGTGAATGCAGAAGACATGTAAAGAAAAATAGGTGAGCAGATTGAAAGGCCTTGTAGATAGGCCCACCCGGGGTGAAAGCGAAACACAGGTAACCAGGAACAGGAGAGCGGGTTATTGGGCCTCGTCAATACGCCCCACGGGGTCAAGGCATAAAACGGGTAACAAAGAAAAGGTGAGCAGCTTGCTCAGCCTGGTAGACACACCCCCAGGAGTGAAGGCAGCAGACACGTAACAAAGAACAGGTGAGCAGCTTGCTCGGCAAGGTGGACACTCCCCCGTTGTGAAAGCAGAAGACATGTAAAGAAAAGTACATGAGCAGCTTGAAAGGCCTGGTAGACAGGCCCACCCGGGGTGAAGGCGAAAGACATGTAACCAGGAAGAAGGGAGCGGGTTGCTGGGCTTCGTCGATACGAACCACGGGGTCAAGGTATAAAACGGGTAACCAAGAAAAGATGAGCAGCTTGCTCGGCCTGGTAGACATGCCCCCGGAGTGAAGGCAGCAGACACGTAACAAAGAACAGGTGAGCAGCTTGCTCGGCATGGTGGACACGCCCCCGTGGTGAATGCAGAAGACATGTAAAGAAAAATAGGTGAGCAGCCTGAAAGGCCTGGTAGACAGGCCCACCCGGGGTGAAGGCGAAACACAGGTAACCAGGAACAGGAGAGCAGGTTACTGGGCCTCGTCAATACGCCCCACGGGGTCAAGGCATAAAACGGGTAACAAAGAAAAGGTGAGCAGCTTGCTCAGCCTGGTAGACACACCCCCGGGAGTTAAGGCAGCAGACACGTAACAAAGAATAGGTGAGTAGCTTGCTCGGCGGCGTAGACACGCCCCACGGGGTGAAGGCACAAGACAGGTAAGGAAAAATGGGTGAGCAGCTAGCTCGGCCTGGTAGACAGGCCCACCCGCTGTGAAGGCGAAAGACAGGTAACCAGGAAGAATTGAGCGGGTTGCTGGGCTTCGTCGATACGAACCACGGGGTCAAGGTATAAAACGGGTAACCAAGAAAAGATGAGCAGCTTGCTCGGCCTGGTAGACACGCCCCCGGAGTGAAGGCAGCAGACACGTAACAAAGAACAGGTGAGCAGCTTGCTCGGCATGGTGGACACGCCCCCCGTGGTGAATGCAGAAGACATGTAAAGAAAAATAGGTGAGCAGATTGAAAGGCCTTGTAGATAGGCCCACCCGGGGTGAAAGCGAAACACAGGTAACCAGGAACAGGAGAGCGGGTTACTGGGCCTCGTCAATACGCCCCACGGGGTAAAGGCATAAAACGGGTAACAAAGAAAAGGTGAGCAGCTTGCTCAGCCTGGTAGACACACCCCCAGGAGTGAAGGCAGCAGACACGTAACAAAGAATAGGTGAGCAGCTTGCTCGGCGGGGTAGACACGCCCCACGGGGTGAAGGCACAAGACAGGTAAGGAAAAATAGGTGAGCAGCTAGCTCGGCCTGGTAGACAGGCCCACCCGGTGTGAAGGCGAAAGACAGGTAACCAGGAAAAGGGAGCGGGTTGCTGGGCTTCGTCGATACGAACCACGGGGTCAAGTTATAAAACGGGTAACCAAGAAAAGATGAGCAGCTTGCTCGGCCTGGTAGACACGCCCCCGGAGTGAAGGCAACAGACACGTAACAAAGAACAGAAGAGCAGCTGGCTCGGCATGGTGGACACGCCCCCGTGGTGAATGCAGAAGACATGTAAAGAAAAATAGGTGAGCAGCTTGAAAGGCCTGGTAGACAGGCCCACCCGGGGTGAAGGCGAAACACAGGTAACCAGGAACAGGAGAGCGGTTTACTAGGCCTCGTCAATACGCCCCACGGGGTCAAGGCATAAAACGGGTAACAAAGAAAAGGTGAGCAGCTTGCTCAGCCTGGTAGACACACCCCCGGGAGTTAAGGCAGCAGACACGTAACAAAGAATAGGTGAGCAGCTTGCTCGGCGGGGTAGACACGCCCCACGGGGTGAAGGCACAAGACAGGTAAGGAAAAATGGGTGAGCAGCTAGCTCGGCCTGGTAGACAGGCCCTCCCGGTGTGAAGGCGAAAGACAGGTAACCAGGAAGAAGGGAGCGGGTTGCCGGGCTTCGTTGATACGAACCACGGGGTCAAGGTATAAAACGGGTAACCAAGAAAAGGTGAGCAGCTTGATCGTCCTGGTAGACACGCCCCCGGAGTGAAGGCAGCAGACACGTAACAAAGAACAGGTGAGCAGCTTGCTCGGCATGGTGGACACGCCCCCCGTGGTGAATGCAGAAGACATGTAAAGAAAAATAGGTGAGCAGATTGAAAGGCCTTGTAGATAGGCCCACCCGGGGTGAAAGCGAAACACAGGTAACCAGGAACAGGAGAGCGGGTTATTGGGCCTCGTCAATACGCCCCACGGGGTCAAGGCATAAAACGGGTAACAAAGAAAAGGTGAGCAGCTTGCTCAGCCTGGTAGACACACCCCCAGGAGTGAAGGCAGCAGACACGTAACAAAAAACAGGTGAGCAGCTTGCTCGGCAAGGTGGACACTCCCCCGTTGTGAAAGCAGAAGACATGTAAAGAAAACTACATGAGCAGCTTGAAAGGCCTGGTAGACAGGCCCACCCGGGGTGAAGGCGAAAGACATGTAACCAGGAAGAAGGGAGCGGGTTGCTGGGCTTCGTCGATACGAACCACGGGGTCAAGGTATAAAACGGGTAACCAAGAAAAGATGAGCAGCTTGCTCGGCCTGGTAGACATGCCCCCGGAGTGAAGGCAGCAGACACGTAACAAAGAACAGGTGAGCAGCTTGCTCGGCATGGTGGACACGCCCCCGTGGTGAATGCAGAAGACATGTAAAGAAAAATAGGTGAGCAGCCTGAAAGGCCTGGTAGACAGGCCCACCCGGGGTGAAGGCGAAACACAGGTAACCAGGAACAGGAGAGCAGGTTACTGGGCCTCGTCAATACGCCCCACGGGGTCAAGGCATAAAACGGGTAACAAAGAAAAGGTGAGCAGCTTGCTCAGCCTGGTAGACACACCCCCGGGAGTTAAGGCAGCAGACACGTAACAAAGAATAGGTGAGCAGCTTGCTCGGCGGGGTAGACACGCCCCACGGGGTGAAGGCACAAGACAGGTAAGGAAAAATGGGTGAGCAGCTAGCTCGGCCTGGTAGACAGGCCCACCCGGTGTGAAGGCGAAAGACAGGTAACCAGGAAGAAGGGAGCGGGTTGCCGGGCTTCGTTGATACGAACCACGGGGTCAAGGTATAAAACGGGTAACCAAGAAAAGGTGAGCAGCTTGATCGTCCTGGTAGACACGCCCCCGGAGTGAAGGCAGCAGACACGTAACAAAGAACAGGTGAGCAGCTTGCTCGGCATGGTGGACACGCCCCCCGTGGTGAATGCAGAAGACATGTAAAGAAAAATAGGTGAGCAGATTGAAAGGCCTTGTAGATAGGCCCACCCGGGGTGAAAGCGAAACACAGGTAACCAGGAACAGGAGAGCGGGTTATTGGGCCTCGTCAATACGCCCCACGGGGTCAAGGCATAAAACGGGTAACAAAGAAAAGGTGAGCAGCTTGCTCAGCCTGGTAGACACACCCCCAGGAGTGAAGGCAGCAGACACGTAACAAAAAACAGGTGAGCAGCTTGCTCGGCAAGGTGGACACTCCCCCGTTGTGAAAGCAGAAGACATGTAAAGAAAACTACATGAGCAGCTTGAAAGGCCTGGTAGACAGGCCCACCCGGGGTGAAGGCGAAAGACATGTAACCAGGAAGAAGGGAGCGGGTTGCTGGGCTTCGTCGATACGAACCACGGGGTCAAGGTATAAAACGGGTAACCAAGAAAAGATGAGCAGCTTGCTCGGCCTGGTAGACAGGCCACCGGAGTGAAGGCAGCAGACACGTAACAAAGAACAGGTGAGCAGCTTGCTCGGCATGGTGGACACGCCCCCGTGGTGAATGCAGAAGACATGTAAAGAAAAATAGGTGAGCAGCTTGAAAGGCCTGGTAGACAGGCCCACCCGGGGTGAAGGCGAAACACAGGTAACCAGGAACAGGAGAGCGGGTTACTGGGCCTCGTCAATACGCCCCACGGGGTCAAGGCATAAAACGGGTAACAAAGAAAAGGTGAGCAGCTTGCTCAGCCTTGTAGACACACCCCCAGGAGTTAAGGCAGCAGACACGTAACAAAGAATAGGTGAGTAGCTTGCTCGGCGGGGTAGACACGCCCCACGGGGTGAAGGCACAAGACAGGTAAGGAAAAATGGGTGAGCAGCTAGCTCGGCCTGGTAGACAGGCCCACCCGGTGTGAAGGCGAAAGACAGGTAACCAGGAAAAAGGGAGCGGGTTGCTGGGCTTCGTCGATACGAACCACGGGGTCAAGGTATAAAACGGGTAACCAAGAAAAGATGAGCAGCTTGCACGGCCTGGTAGACACACCACCAGGAGTGAAGGCAGCAGACACGTAACAAAGAACAGGTGAGCAGCTTGCTCGGCGGGGTAGACACGCCCCACGGGGTGAAGGCACAAGACAGGTAAGGAAAAACAGGTGAGCAGCTAGCTCGGCCTGGTAGACAGGCCCACCCGCTGTGAAGGCGAAAGACAGGTAACCAGGAAGAATTGAGCGGGTTGCTGGGCTTCGTCGATACGAACCACGGGGTCAAGGTATAAAACGGGTAACCAAGAAAAGATGAGCAGCTTGCTCGGCATGGTAGACACGCCCCCGGAGTGAAGGCAGCAGACACGTAACAAAGAACAGGTGAGCAGCTTGCTCGGCATGGTGGACACGCCCCCGTGGTGAATGCAGAAGACATGTAAAGAAAAATAGGTGAGCAGCTTGAAAGGCCTGGTAGACAGGCCCACCCGGGGTGAAGGCGAAACACAGGTAACCAGGAACAGGAGAGCGGGTTACTGGGCCTCGTCAATACGCCCCACGGGGTCAAGGCAAAAAACGGGTAACAAAGAAAAGGTGAGCAGCTTGCTCAGCCTGGTAGACACACCCCCGGAGTTAAGGCAGCAGACACGTAACAAAGAATAGGTGAGCAGCTTGCTCGGCGGGGTAGACACGCCCCACGGGGTGAAGGCACAAGACAGGTAAGGAAAAATGGGTGAGCAGCTAGCTCGGCCTGGTAGACAGGCCCACCCGGTGTGAAGGCGAAAGACAGGTAACCAGGAAGAAGGGAGCGGGTTGCTGGGCTTCGTTGATACGAACCACGGGGTCAAGGTATAAAACGGGTAACCAAGAAAAGGTGAGCAGCTTCCTCGGCCTGGTAGACACGCCCCCCGCAGTGAAGGCAGCAGGCACGTAACAAAGAACAGGTGAGCAGCTTGCTCGGCATGGTGGATACGCCCCCGTGGTGAATGCAGAATACATGTAAAGAAAAATAGGTGAGCAGCTTGAAAGGCCGGGTAGACAGGCCCCCCGCAGTGAAGGCAGCAGACACGTAACAAAGAACAGGTGAGCAGCTTGCTCGGCAAGGTGGACATTCCCCCGTGGTGAATGCAGAAGACATGTAAAGAAAAATACATGAGCAGCTTGAAAGGCCTGATAGACAGGCCCACCCGGGGTGAAGGCGAAACACAGGTAACCAGGAACAGGAGAGCGGTTTACTAGGCCTCGTCAATACGCCCCACGGGGTCAAGGCATAAAACGGGTAACAAAGAAAAGGTGAGCAGCTTGCTCAGCCTGGTAGACACACCCCCGGGAGTTAAGGCAGCAGACACGTAACAAAGAATAGGTGAGCAGCTTGCTCGGCGGGGTAGACACGCCCCACGGGGTGAAGGCACAAGACAGGTAAGGAAAAATGGGTGAGCAGCTAGCTCGGCCTGGTAGACAGGCCCACCCGGTGTGAAGGCGAAAGACAGGTAACCAGGAAGAAGGGAGCGGGTTGCCGGGCTTCGTTGATACGAACCACGGGGTCAAGGTATAAAATGGGTAACCAAGAAAAGGTGAGCAGCTTGCTCGGCCTGGTAGACACGCCCCCGGAGTGAAGGCAGCAGACACGTAACAAAGAACAGGTGAGCAGCTTGCTCGGCATGGTGGACACGCCCCCCGTGGTGAATGCAGAAGACATGTAAAGAAAAATAGGTGAGCAGATTGAAAGGCCTTGTAGATAGGCCCACCCGGGGTGAAAGCGAAACACAGGTAACCAGGAACAGGAGAGCGGGTTATTGGGCCTCGTCAATACGCCCCACGGGGTCAAGGCATAAAACGGGTAACAAAGAAAAGGTGAGCAGCTTGCTCAGCCTGGTAGACACACCCCCAGGAGTGAAGGCAGCAGACACGTAACAAAGAATAGGTGAGCAGCTTGCTCGGCGGGGTAGACACGCCCCACGGGGTGAAGGCACAAGACAGGTAAGGAAAAATAGGTGAGCAGCTAGCTCGGCCTGGTAGACAGGCCCACCCGGTGTGAAGGCGAAAGACAGGTAACCAGGAAGAAGGGAGCGGGTTGCTGGGCTTCGTCGATACGAACCACGGGGTCAAGGTATAAAACGGGTAACCAAGAAAAGGTGAGCAGCTTGCTCGGCCTGGTAGACACGCCCCCGGAGTGAAGGCAGCAGACACGTAACAAAGAACAGGAGAGCAGCTTGCTCGGCATGGTGGACACGCCCCCGTGGTGAATGCAGAAGACATGTAAAGAAAAATAGGTGAGGAGATTGAAAGGCCTGGTAGACAGGCCCACCCGGGGTGAAGGCGAAACACAGGTAACCAGGAACAGGAGAGCGGGTTACTGGGCCTCGTCAATACGCCCCACGGGGTCAAGGTATAAAACGGGTAACCAAGAAAAGATGAGCAGCTTGCTCGGCCTGGTAGACAGGCCACCGGAGTGAAGGCAGCAGACACGTAAAAAAGAACAGGTGAGCAGCTTGCTCGGCATGGTGGACACGCCCCCGTGGTGAATGCAGAAGACATGTAAAGAAAAATAGGTGAGCAGCTTGAAAGGCCTGGTAGACAGGCCCACCCGGGGTGAAGGCGAAACACAGGTAACCAGGAACAGGAGAGCGGGTTACTGGGCCTCGTCAATACGCCCCACGGGGTCAAGGCATAAAACGGGTAACAAAGAAAAGGTGAGCAGCTTGCTCAGCCTTGTAGACACACCCCCAGGAGTTAAGGCAGCAGACACGTAACAAAGAATAGGTGAGTAGCTTGCTCGGCGGGGTAGACACGCCCCACGGGGTGAAGGCACAAGACAGGTAAGGAAAAATGGGTGAGCAGCTAGCTCGGCCTGGTAGACAGGCCCACCCGGTGTGAAGGCGAAAGACAGGTAACCAGGAAAAAGGGAGCGGGTTGCTGGGCTTCGTCGATACGAACCACGGGGTCAAGGTATAAAACGGGTAACCAAGAAAAGATGAGCAGCTTGCACGGCCTGGTAGACACACCACCAGGAGTGAAGGCAGCAGACACGTAACAAAGAACAGGTGAGCAGCTTGCTCGGCGGGGTAGACACGCCCCACGGGGTGAAGGCACAAGACAGGTAAGGAAAAACAGGTGAGCAGCTAGCTCGGCCTGGTAGACAGGCCCACCCGATGTGAAGGCGAAAGACAGGTAACCAGGAAGAATTGAGCGGGTTGCTGGGCTTCGTCGATACGAACCACGGGGTCAAGGTATAAAACGGGTAACCAAGAAAAGATGAGCAGCTTGCTCGGCATGGTAGACACGCCCCCGGAGTGAAGGCAGCAGACACGTAACAAAGAACAGGTGAGCAGCTTGCTCGGCATGGTGGACACGCCCCCGTGGTGAATGCAGAAGACATGTAAAGAAAAATAGGTGAGCAGCTTGAAAGGCCTGGTAGACAGGCCCACCCGGGGTGAAGGCGAAACACAGGTAACCAGGAACAGGAGAGCGGGTTACTGGGCCTCGTCAATACGCCCCACGGGGTCAAGGCAAAAAACGGGTAACAAAGAAAAGGTGAGCAGCTTGCTCAGCCTGGTAGACACACCCCCGGAGTTAAGGCAGCAGACACGTAACAAAGAATAGGTGAGCTGCTTGCTCGGCGGGGTAGACACGCCCCAGGGGGTGAAGGCACAAGACAGGTAAGGAAAAATGGGTGAGCAGCTAGCTCGGCCTGGTAGACAGGCCCACCCGGTGTGAAGGCGAAAGACAGGTAACCAGGAAGAAGGGAGCGGGTTGCTGGGCTTCGTTGATACGAACCACGGGGTCAAGGTATAAAACGGGTAACCAAGAAAAGGTGAGCAGCTTCCTCGGCCTGGTAGACACGCCCCCCGCAGTGAAGGCAGCAGGCACGTAACAAAGAACAGGTGAGCAGCTTGCTCGGCATGGTGGATACGCCCCCGTGGTGAATGCAGAATACATGTAAAGAAAAATAGGTGAGCAGCTTGAAAGGCCGGGTAGACAGGCCCCCCGCAGTGAAGGCAGCAGACACGTAACAAAGAACAGGTGAGCAGCTTGCTCGGCAAGGTGGACATTCCCCCGTGGTGAATGCAGAAGACATGTAAAGAAAAATACATGAGCAGCTTGAAAGGCCTGATAGACAGGCCCACCCGGGGTGAAGGCGAAACACAGGTAACCAGGAACAGGAGAGCGGTTTACTAGGCCTCGTCAATACGCCCCACGGGGTCAAGGCATAAAACGGGTAACAAAGAAAAGGTGAGCAGCTTGCTCAGCCTGGTAGACACACCCCCGGGAGTTAAGGCAGCAGACACGTAACAAAGAATAGGTGAGCAGCTTGCTCGGCGGGGTAGACACGCCCCACGGGGTGAAGGCACAAGACAGGTAAGGAAAAATGGGTGAGCAGCTAGCTCGGCCTGGTAGACAGGCCCACCCGGTGTGAAGGCGAAAGACAGGTAACCAGGAAGAAGGGAGCGGGTTGCCGGGCTTCGTTGATACGAACCACGGGGTCAAGGTATAAAATGGGTAACCAAGAAAAGGTGAGCAGCTTGCTCGGCCTGGTAGACACGCCCCCGGAGTGAAGGCAGCAGACACGTAACAAAGAACAGGTGAGCAGCTTGCTCGGCATGGTGGACACGCCCCCCGTGGTGAATGCAGAAGACATGTAAAGAAAAATAGGTGAGCAGATTGAAAGGCCTTGTAGATAGGCCCACCCGGGGTGAAGGCGAAACACAGGTAACCAGGAACAGGAGAGCGGGTTATTGGGCCTCGTCAATACGCCCCACGGGGTCAAGGCATAAAACGGGTAACAAAGAAAAGGTGAGCAGCTTGCTCAGCCTGGTAGACACACCCCCAGGAGTGAAGGCAGCAGACACGTAACAAAGAATAGGTGAGCAGCTTGCTCGGCGGGGTAGACACGCCCCACGGGGTGAAGGCACAAGACAGGTAAGGAAAAATAGGTGAGCAGCTAGCTCGGCCTGGTAGACAGGCCCACCCGGTGTGAAGGCGAAAGACAGGTAACCAGGAAGAAGGGAGCGGGTTGCTGGGCTTCGTCGATACGAACCACGGGGTCAAGGTATAAAACGGGTAACCAAGAAAAGGTGAGCAGCTTGCTCGGCCTGGTAGACACGCCCCCGGAGTGAAGGCAGCAGACACGTAACAAAGAACAGGAGAGCAGCTTGCTCGGCATGGTGGACACGCCCCCGTGGTGAATGCAGAAGACATGTAAAGAAAAATAGGTGAGGAGATTGAAAGGCCTGGTAGACAGGCCCACCCGGGGTGAAGGCGAAACACAGGTAACCAGGAACAGGGGAGCGGGTTACTGGGCCTCGTCAATACGCCCCACGGGGTCAAGGTATAAAACGGGTAACCAAGAAAAGATGAGCAGCTTGCTCGGCCTGGTAGACAGGCCACCGGAGTGAAGGCAGCAGACACGTAACAAAGAACAGGTGAGCAGCTTGCTCGGCATGGTGGACACGCCCCCGTGGTGAATGCAGAAGACATGTAAAGAAAAATAGGTGAGCAGCTTGAAAGGCCTGGTAGACAGGCCCACCCGGGGTGAAGGCGAAACACAGGTAACCAGGAACAGGAGAGCGGGTTACTGGGCCTCGTCAATACGCCCCACGGGGTCAAGGCATAAAACGGGTAACAAAGAAAAGGTGAGCAGCTTGCTCAGCCTTGTAGACACACCCCCAGGAGTTAAGGCAGCAGACACGTAACAAAGAATAGGTGAGTAGCTTGCTCGGCGGGGTAGACACGCCCCACGGGGTGAAGGCACAAGACAGGTAAGGAAAAATGGGTGAGCAGCTAGCTCGGCCTGGTAGACAGGCCCACCCGGTGTGAAGGCGAAAGACAGGTAACCAGGAAAAAGGGAGCGGGTTGCTGGGCTTCGTCGATACGAACCACGGGGTCAAGGTATAAAACGGGTAACCAAGAAAAGATGAGCAGCTTGCACGGCCTGGTAGACACACCACCAGGAGTGAAGGCAGCAGACACGTAACAAAGAACAGGTGAGCAGCTTGCTCGGCGGGGTAGACACGCCCCACGGGGTGAAGGCACAAGACAGGTAAGGAAAAACAGGTGAGCAGCTAGCTCGGCCTGGTAGACAGGCCCACCCGCTGTGAAGGCGAAAGACAGGTAACCAGGAAGAATTGAGCGGGTTGCTGGGCTTCGTCGATACGAACCACGGGGTCAAGGTATAAAACGGGTAACCAAGAAAAGATGAGCAGCTTGCTCGGCATGGTAGACACGCCCCCGGAGTGAAGGCAGCAGACACGTAACAAAGAACAGGTGAGCAGCTTGCTCGGCATGGTGGACACGCCCCCGTGGTGAATGCAGAAGACATGTAAAGAAAAATAGGTGAGCAGCTTGAAAGGCCTGGTAGACAGGCCCACCCGGGGTGAAGGCGAAACACAGGTAACCAGGAACAGGAGAGCGGGTTACTGGGCCTCGTCAATACGCCCCACGGGGTCAAGGCAAAAAACGGGTAACAAAGAAAAGGTGAGCAGCTTGCTCAGCCTGGTAGACACACCCCCGGAGTTAAGGCAGCAGACACGTAACAAAGAATAGGTGAGCAGCTTGCTCGGCGGGGTAGACACGCCCCACGGGGTGAAGGCACAAGACAGGTAAGGAAAAATGGGTGAGCAGCTAGCTCGGCCTGGTAGACAGGCCCACCCGGTGTGAAGGCGAAAGACAGGTAACCAGGAAGAAGGGAGCGGGTTGCTGGGCTTCGTTGATACGAACCACGGGGTCAAGGTATAAAACGGGTAACCAAGAAAAGGTGAGCAGCTTCCTCGGCCTGGTAGACACGCCCCCCGCAGTGAAGGCAGCAGGCACGTAACAAAGAACAGGTGAGCAGCTTGCTCGGCATGGTGGATACGCCCCCGTGGTGAATGCAGAATACATGTAAAGAAAAATAGGTGAGCAGCTTGAAAGGCCGGGTAGACAGGCCCCCCGCAGTGAAGGCAGCAGACACGTAACAAAGAACAGGTGAGCAGCTTGCTCGGCAAGGTGGACATTCCCCCGTGGTGAATGCAGAAGACATGTAAAGAAAAATACATGAGCAGCTTGAAAGGCCTGATAGACAGGCCCACCCGGGGTGAAGGCGAAACACAGGTAACCAGGAACAGGAGAGCGGTTTACTAGGCCTCGTCAATACGCCCCACGGGGTCAAGGCATAAAACGGGTAACAAAGAAAAGGTGAGCAGCTTGCTCAGCCTGGTAGACACACCCCCGGGAGTTAAGGCAGCAGACACGTAACAAAGAATAGGTGAGCAGCTTGCTCGGCGGGGTAGACACGCCCCACGGGGTGAAGGCACAAGACAGGTAAGGAAAAATGGGTGAGCAGCTAGCTCGGCCTGGTAGACAGGCCCACCCGGTGTGAAGGCGAAAGACAGGTAACCAGGAAGAAGGGAGCGGGTTGCCGGGCTTCGTTGATACGAACCACGGGGTCAAGGTATAAAATGGGTAACCAAGAAAAGGTGAGCAGCTTGCTCGGCCTGGTAGACACGCCCCCGGAGTGAAGGCAGCAGACACGTAACAAAGAACAGGTGAGCAGCTTGCTCGGCATGGTGGACACGCCCCCCGTGGTGAATGCAGAAGACATGTAAAGAAAAATAGGTGAGCAGATTGAAAGGCCTTGTAGATAGGCCCACCCGGGGTGAAAGCGAAACACAGGTAACCAGGAACAGGAGAGCGGGTTATTGGGCCTCGTCAATACGCCCCACGGGGTCAAGGCATAAAACGGGTAACAAAGAAAAGGTGAGCAGCTTGCTCAGCCTGGTAGACACACCCCCAGGAGTGAAGGCAGCAGACACGTAACAAAGAATAGGTGAGCAGCTTGCTCGGCGGGGTAGACACGCCCCACGGGGTGAAGGCACAAGACAGGTAAGGAAAAATAGGTGAGCAGCTAGCTCGGCCTGGTAGACAGGCCCACCCGGTGTGAAGGCGAAAGACAGGTAACCAGGAAGAAGGGAGCGGGTTGCTGGGCTTCGTCGATACGAACCACGGGGTCAAGGTATAAAACGGGTAACCAAGAAAAGATGAGCAGCTTGCTCGGCCTGGTAGACACGCCCCCGGAGTGAAGGCAGCAGACACGTAACAAAGAACAGGAGAGCAGCTTGCTCGGCATGGTGGACACGCCCCCGTGGTGAATGCAGAAGACATGTAAAGAAAAATAGGTGAGCAGCTTGAAAGGCCTGGTAGACAGGCCCACCCGGGGTGAAGGCGAAACACAGGTAACCAGGAACAGGGGAGCGGGTTACTGGGCCTCGTCAATACGCCCCACGGGGTCAAGGTATAAAACGGGTAACCAAGAAAAGATGAGCAGCTTGCTCGGCCTGGTAGACAGGCCACCGGAGTGAAGGCAGCAGACACGTAACAAAGAACAGGTGAGCAGCTTGCTCGGCATGGTGGACACGCCCCCGTGGTGAATGCAGAAGACATGTAAAGAAAAATAGGTGAGCAGCTTGAAAGGCCTGGTAGACAGGCCCACCCGGGGTGAAGGCGAAACACAGGTAACCAGGAACAGGAGAGCGGGTTACTGGGCCTCGTCAATACGCCCCACGGGGTCAAGGCATAAAACGGGTAACAAAGAAAAGGTGAGCAGCTTGCTCAGCCTTGTAGACACACCCCCAGGAGTTAAGGCAGCAGACACGTAACAAAGAATAGGTGAGTAGCTTGCTCGGCGGGGTAGACACGCCCCACGGGGTGAAGGCACAAGACAGGTAAGGAAAAATGGGTGAGCAGCTAGCTCGGCCTGGTAGACAGGCCCACCCGGTGTGAAGGCGAAAGACAGGTAACCAGGAAAAAGGGAGCGGGTTGCTGGGCTTCGTCGATACGAACCACGGGGTCAAGGTATAAAACGGGTAACCAAGAAAAGATGAGCAGCTTGCACGGCCTGGTAGACACACCACCAGGAGTGAAGGCAGCAGACACGTAACAAAGAACAGGTGAGCAGCTTGCTCGGCGGGGTAGACACGCCCCACGGGGTGAAGGCACAAGACAGGTAAGGAAAAACAGGTGAGCAGCTAGCTCGGCCTGGTAGACAGGCCCACCCGCTGTGAAGGCGAAAGACAGGTAACCAGGAAGAATTGAGCGGGTTGCTGGGCTTCGTCGATACGAACCACGGGGTCAAGGTATAAAACGGGTAACCAAGAAAAGATGAGCAGCTTGCTCGGCATGGTAGACACGCCCCCGGAGTGAAGGCAGCAGACACGTAACAAAGAACAGGTGAGCAGCTTGCTCCGCATGGTGGACACGCCCCCGTGGTGAATGCAGAAGACATGTAAAGAAAAATAGGTGAGCAGCTTGAAAGGCCTGGTAGACAGGCCCACCCGGGGTGAAGGCGAAACACAGGTAACCAGGAACAGGAGAGCGGGTTACTGGGCCTCGTCAATACGCCCCACGGGGTCAAGGCAAAAAACGGGTAACAAAGAAAAGGTGAGCAGCTTGCTCAGCCTGGTAGACACACCCCCGGAGTTAAGGCAGCAGACACGTAACAAAGAATAGGTGAGCAGCTTGCTCGGCGGGGTAGACACGCCCCACGGGGTGAAGGCACAAGACAGGTAAGGAAAAATGGGTGAGCAGCTAGCTCGGCCTGGTAGACAGGCCCACCCGGTGTGAAGGCGAAAGACAGGTAACCAGGAAGAAGGGAGCGGGTTGCTGGGCTTCGTTGATACGAACCACGGGGTCAAGGTATAAAACGGGTAACCAAGAAAAGGTGAGCAGCTTGCTCGGCCTGGTAGACACGCCCCCCGCAGTGAAGGCAGCAGGCACGTAACAAAGAACAGGTGAGCAGCTTGCTCGGCATGGTGGATACGCCCCCGTGGTGAATGCAGAATACATGTAAAGAAAAATAGGTGAGCAGCTTGAAAGGCCGGGTAGACAGGCCCCCCGCAGTGAAGGCAGCAGACACGTAACAAAGAACAGGTGAGCAGCTTGCTCGGCAAGGTGGACATTCCCCCGTGGTGAATGCAGAAGACATGTAAAGAAAAATACATGAGCAGCTTGAAAGGCCTGATAGACAGGCCCACCCGGGGTGAAGGCGAAACACAGGTAACCAGGAACAGGAGAGCGGTTTACTAGGCCTCGTCAATACGCCCCACGGGGTCAAGGCATAAAACGGGTAACAAAGAAAAGGTGAGCAGCTTGCTCAGCCTGGTAGACACACCCCCGGGAGTTAAGGCAGCAGACACGTAACAAAGAATAGGTGAGCAGCTTGCTCGGCGGGGTAGACACGCCCCACGGGGTGAAGGCACAAGACAGGTAAGGAAAAATGGGTGAGCAGCTAGCTCGGCCTGGTAGACAGGCCCCCCGCAGTGAAGGCAGCAGGCACGTAACAAAGAACAGGTGAGCAGCTTGCTCGGCATGGTGGATACGCCCCCGTGGTGAATGCAGAATACATGTAAAGAAAAATAGGTGAGCAGCTTGAAAGGCCGGGTAGACAGGCCCCCCGCAGTGAAGGCAGCAGACACGTAACAAAGAACAGGTGAGCAGCTTGCTCGGCAAGGTGGACATTCCCCCGTGGTGAATGCAGAAGACATGTAAAGAAAAATACATGAGCAGCTTGAAAGGCCTGATAGACAGGCCCACCCGGGGTGAAGGCGAAACACAGGTAACCAGGAACAGGAGAGCGGTTTACTAGGCCTCGTCAATACGCCCCACGGGGTCAAGGCATAAAACGGGTAACAAAGAAAAGGTGAGCAGCTTGCTCAGCCTGGTAGACACACCCCCGGGAGTTAAGGCAGCAGACACGTAACAAAGAATAGGTGAGCAGCTTGCTCGGCGGGGTAGACACGCCCCACGGGGTGAAGGCACAAGACAGGTAAGGAAAAATGGGTGAGCAGCTAGCTCGGCCTGGTAGACAGGCCCACCCGGTGTGAAGGCGAAAGACAGGTAACCAGGAAGAAGGGAGCGGGTTGCCGGGCTTCGTTGATACGAACCACGGGGTCAAGGTATAAAATGGGTAACCAAGAAAAGGTGAGCAGCTTGCTCGGCCTGGTAGACACGCCCCCGGAGTGAAGGCAGCAGACACGTAACAAAGAACAGGTGAGCAGCTTGCTCGGCATGGTGGACACGCCCCCCGTGGTGAATGCAGAAGACATGTAAAGAAAAATAGGTGAGCAGATTGAAAGGCCTTGTAGATAGGCCCACCCGGGGTGAAAGCGAAACACAGGTAACCAGGAACAGGAGAGCGGGTTATTGGGCCTCGTCAATACGCCCCACGGGGTCAAGGCATAAAACGGGTAACAAAGAAAAGGTGAGCAGCTTGCTCAGCCTGGTAGACACACCCCCAGGAGTGAAGGCAGCAGACACGTAACAAAGAATAGGTGAGCAGCTTGCTCGGCGGGGTAGACACGCCCCACGGGGTGAAGGCACAAGACAGGTAAGGAAAAATAGGTGAGCAGCTAGCTCGGCCTGGTAGACAGGCCCACCCGGTGTGAAGGCGAAAGACAGGTAACCAGGAAGAAGGGAGCGGGTTGCTGGGCTTCGTCGATACGAACCACGGGGTCAAGGTATAAAACGGGTAACCAAGAAAAGATGAGCAGCTTGCTCGGCCTGGTAGACACGCCCCCGGAGTGAAGGCAGCAGACACGTAACAAAGAACAGGAGAGCAGCTTGCTCGGCATGGTGGACACGCCCCCGTGGTGAATGCAGAAGACATGTAAAGAAAAATAGGTGAGCAGCTTGAAAGGCCTGGTAGACAGGCCCACCCGGGGTGAAGGCGAAACACAGGTAACCAGGAACAGGGGAGCGGGTTACTGGGCCTCGTCAATACGCCCCACGGGGTCAAGGTATAAAACGGGTAACCAAGAAAAGATGAGCAGCTTGCTCGGCCTGGTAGACAGGCCACCGGAGTGAAGGCAGCAGACACGTTACAAAGAACAGGTGAGCAGCTTGCTCGGCATGGTGGACACGCCCCCGTGGTGAATGCAGAAGACATGTAAAGAAAAATAGGTGAGCAGCTTGAAAGGCCTGGTAGACAGGCCCACCCGGGGTGAAGGCGAAACACAGGTAACCAGGAACAGGAGAGCGGGTTACTGGGCCTCGTCAATACGCCCCACGGGGTCAAGGCATAAAACGGGTAACAAAGAAAAGGTGAGCAGCTTGCTCAGCCTTGTAGACACACCCCCAGGAGTTAAGGCAGCAGACACGTAACAAAGAATAGGTGAGTAGCTTGCTCGGCGGGGTAGACACGCCCCACGGGGTGAAGGCACAAGACAGGTAAGGAAAAATGGGTGAGCAGCTAGCTCGGCCTGGTAGACAGGCCCACCCGGTGTGAAGGCGAAAGACAGGTAACCAGGAAAAAGGGAGCGGGTTGCTGGGCTTCGTCGATACGAACCACGGGGTCAAGGTATAAAACGGGTAACCAAGAAAAGATGAGCAGCTTGCACGGCCTGGTAGACACACCACCAGGAGTCAAGGCAGCAGACACGTAACAAAGAACAGGTGAGCAGCTTGCTCGGCGGGGTAGACACGCCCCACGGGGTGAAGGCACAAGACAGGTAAGGAAAAACAGGTGAGCAGCTAGCTCGGCCTGGTAGACAGGCCCACCCGCTGTGAAGGCGAAAGACAGGTAACCAGGAAGAATTGAGCGGGTTGCTGGGCTTCGTCGATACGAACCACGGGGTCAAGGTATAAAACGGGTAACCAAGAAAAGATGAGCAGCTTGCTCGGCATGGTAGACACGCCCCCGGAGTGAAGGCAGCAGACACGTAACAAAGAACAGGTGAGCAGCTTGCTCGGCATGGTGGACACGCCCCCGTGGTGAATGCAGAAGACATGTAAAGAAAAATAGGTGAGCAGCTTGAAAGGCCTGGTAGACAGGCCCACCCGGGGTGAAGGCGAAACACAGGTAACCAGGAACAGGAGAGCGGGTTACTGGGCCTCGTCAATACGCCCCACGGGGTCAAGGCAAAAAACGGGTAACAAAGAAAAGGTGAGCAGCTTGCTCAGCCTGGTAGACACACCCCCGGAGTTAAGGCAGCAGACACGTAACAAAGAATAGGTGAGCAGCTTGCTCGGCGGGGTAGACACGCCCCACGGGGTGAAGGCACAAGACAGGTAAGGAAAAATGGGTGAGCAGCTAGCTCGGCCTGGTAGACAGGCCCACCCGGTGTGAAGGCGAAAGACAGGTAACCAGGAAGAAGGGAGCGGGTTGCTGGGCTTCGTTGATACGAACCACGGGGTCAAGGTATAAAACGGGTAACCAAGAAAAGGTGAGCAGCTTCCTCGGCCTGGTAGACACGCCCCCCGCAGTGAAGGCAGCAGGCACGTAACAAAGAACAGGTGAGCAGCTTGCTCGGCATGGTGGATACGCCCCCGTGGTGAATGCAGAATACATGTAAAGAAAAATAGGTGAGCAGCTTGAAAGGCCGGGTAGACAGGCCCCCCGCAGTGAAGGCAGCAGACACGTAACAAAGAACAGGTGAGCAGCTTGCTCGGCAAGGTGGACATTCCCCCGTGGTGAATGCAGAAGACATGTAAAGAAAAATACATGAGCAGCTTGAAAGGCCTGATAGACAGGCCCACCCGGGGTGAAGGCGAAACACAGGTAACCAGGAACAGGAGAGCGGTTTACTAGGCCTCGTCAATACGCCCCACGGGGTCAAGGCATAAAACGGGTAACAAAGAAAAGGTGAGCAGCTTGCTCAGCCTGGTAGACACACCCCCGGGAGTTAAGGCAGCAGACACGTAACAAAGAATAGGTGAGCAGCTTGCTCGGCGGGGTAGACACGCCCCACGGGGTGAAGGCACAAGACAGGTAAGGAAAAATGGGTGAGCAGCTAGCTCGGCCTGGTAGACAGGCCCACCCGGTGTGAAGGCGAAAGACAGGTAACCAGGAAGAAGGGAGCGGGTTGCCGGGCTTCGTTGATACGAACCACGGGGTCAAGGTATAAAACGGGTAACCAAGAAAAGGTGAGCAGCTTGCTCGGCCTGGTAGACACGCCACCCGCAGTGAAGGCAGCAGACACGTAACAAAGAACAGGTGAGCAGCTTGCTCGGCATGGTGGACACGCCCCCCGTGGTGAATGCAGAAGACATGTAAAGAAAAATAGGTGAGCAGATTGAAAGGCCTTGTAGATAGGCCCACCCGGGGTGAAAGTGAAACACAGGTAACCAGGAACAGGAGAGCGGGTTATTGGGCCTCGTCAATAGGCCCCACGGGGTCAAGGCATAAAACGGGTAACAAAGAAAAGGTGAGCAGCTTGCTCAGCCTGGTAGACACACCCCCAGGAGTGAAGGCAGCAGACACGTAACAAAGAATAGGTGAGCAGCTTGCTCGGCGGGGTAGACACGCCCCACGGGGTGAAGGCACAAGACAGGTAAGGAAAAATAGGTGAGCAGCTAGCTCGGCCTGGTAGACAGGCCCACCCGGTGTGAAGGCGAAAGACAGGTAACCAGGAAGAAGGGAGCGGGTTGCTGGGCTTCGTCGATACGAACCACGGGGTCAAGGTATAAAACGGGTAACCAAGAAAAGATGAGCAGCTTGCTCGGCCTGGTAGACACGCCCCCGGAGTGAAGGCAGCAGACACGTAACAAAGAACAGGAGAGCAGCTTGCTCGGCATGGTGGACACGCCCCCGTGGTGAATGCAGAAGACATGTAAAGAAAAATAGGTGAGCAGCTTGAAAGGCCTGGTAGACAGGCCCACCCGGGGTGAAGGCGAAACACAGGTAACCAGGAACAGGGGAGCGGGTTACTGGGCCTCGTCAATACGCCCCACGGGGTCAAGGCATAAAACGGGTAACAAAGAAAAGGTGAGCAGCTTGCTCAGCCTGGTAGACACACCCCCGGGAGTTAAGGCAGCAGACACGTAACAAAGAATGGGTGAGCAGCTTGCTCGGCGGGGTAGACACGCCCCACGGGGTGAAGGCACAAGACAGGTAAGGAAAAATGGGTGAGCAGCTAGCTCGGCCTGGTAGACAGGCCCACCCGCTGTGAAGGCGAAAGACAGGTAACCAGGAAGAAGGGAGCGGGTTGCTTGGCTTCGTCGATACGAACCACGGGGTCAAGGTATAAAACGGGTAACCAAGAAAAGATGAGCAGCTTGCTCGGCCTGGTAGACACTCCCCCGGAGTGAAGGCAGCAGACACGTAACAAAGAACAGGTGAGCAGCTTGCTCGGCATGGTGGACACGCCCCCGTGGTGAATGCAGAAGACATGTAAAGAAAAATAGGTGAGCAGCTTGAAAGGCCTGGTAGACAGGCCCACCCGGGGTGAAGGCGAAACACAGGTAACCAGGAACAGGAGAGCGGGTTACTGGGCCTCGTCAATACGCCCCACGGGGTCAAGGCAAAAAACGGGTAACAAAGAAAAGGTGAGCAGCTTGCTCAGCCTGGTAGACACACCCCCGGAGTTAAGGCAGCAGACACGTAACAAAGAATAGGTGAGCAGCTTGCTCGGCGGGGTAGACACGCCCCACGGGGTGAAGGCACAAGACAGGTAAGGAAAAATGGGTGAGCAGCTAGCTCGGCCTGGTAGACAGGCCCACCCGGTGTGAAGGCGAAAGACAGGTAACCAGGAAGAAGGGAGCGGGTTGCTGGGCTTCGTTGATACGAACCACGGGGTCAAGGTATAAAACGGGTAACCAAGAAAAGGTGAGCAGCTTGCTCGGCCTGGTAGACACGCCCCCTGCAGTGAAGGCAGCAGGCACGTAACAAAGAACAGGTGAGCAGCTTGCTCGGCATGGTGGATACGCCCCCGTGGTGAATGCAGAATACATGTAAAGAAAAATAGGTGAGCAGCTTGAAAGGCCGGGTAGACAGGCCCCCCGCAGTGAAGGCAGCAGACACGTAACAAAGAACAGGTGAGCAGCTTGCTCGGCAAGGTGGACATTCCCCCGTGGTGAATGCAGAAGACATGTAAAGAAAAATACATGAGCAGCTTGAAAGGCCTGATAGACAGGCCCACCCGGGGTGAAGGCGAAACACAGGTAACCAGGAACAGGAGAGCGGTTTACTAGGCCTCGTCAATACGCCCCACGGGGTCAAGGCATAAAACGGGTAACAAAGAAAAGGTGAGCAGCTTGCTCAGCCTGGTAGACACACCCCCGGGAGTTAAGGCAGCAGACACGTAACAAAGAATAGGTGAGCAGCTTGCTCGGCGGGGTAGACACGCCCCACGGGGTGAAGGCACAAGACAGGTAAGGAAAAATGGGTGAGCAGCTAGCTCGGCCTGGTAGACAGGCCCACCCGGTGTGAAGGCGAAAGACAGGTAACCAGGAAGAAGGGAGCGGGTTGCCGGGCTTCGTTGATACGAACCACGGGGTCAAGGTATAAAACGGGTAACCAAGAAAAGGTGAGCAGCTTGCTCGGCCTGGTAGACACGCCCCCGGAGTGAAGGCAGCAGACACGTAACAAAGAACAGGTGAGCAGCTTGCTCGGCATGGTGGACACGCCCCCCGTGGTGAATGCAGAAGACATGTAAAGAAAAATAGGTGAGCAGATTGAAAGGCCTTGTAGATAGGCCCACCCGGGGTGAAAGTGAAACACAGGTAACCAGGAACAGGAGAGCGGGTTATTGGGCCTCGTCAATAGGCCCCACGGGGTCAAGGCATAAAACGGGTAACAAAGAAAAGGTGAGCAGCTTGCTCAGCCTGGTAGACACACCCCCAGGAGTGAAGGCAGCAGACACGTAACAAAGAATAGGTGAGCAGCTTGCTCGGCGGGGTAGACACGCCCCACGGGGTGAAGGCACAAGACAGGTAAGGAAAAATAGGTGAGCAGCTAGCTCGGCCTGGTAGACAGGCCCACCCGGTGTGAAGGCGAAAGACAGGTAACCAGGAAGAAGGGAGCGGGTTGCTGGGCTTCGTCGATACGAACCACGGGGTCAAGGTATAAAACGGGTAACCAAGAAAAGATGAGCAGCTTGCTCGGCCTGGTAGACACGCCCCCGGAGTGAAGGCAGCAGACACGTAACAAAGAACAGGAGAGCAGCTTGCTCGGCATGGTGGACACGCCCCCGTGGTGAATGCAGAAGACATGTAAAGAAAAATAGGTGAGCAGCTTGAAAGGCCTGGTAGACAGGCCCACCCGGGGTGAAGGCGAAACACAGGTAACCAGGAACAGGGGAGCGGGTTACTGGGCCTCGTCAATACGCCCCACGGGGTCAAGGCATAAAACGGGTAACAAAGAAAAGGTGAGCAGCTTGCTCAGCCTGGTAGACACACCCCCGGGAGTTAAGGCAGCAGACACGTAACAAAGAATAGGTGAGTAGCTTGCTCGGCGGGGTAAACACGCCCCACGGGGTGAAGGCACAAGACAGGTAAGGAAAAATGGGTGAGCAGCTAGCTCGGCCTGGTAGACAGGCCCACCCGGTGTGAAGGCGAAAGACAGGTAACCAGGAAGAAGGGAGCGGGTTGCTGGGCTTCGTCGATACGAACCACGGGGTCAAGGTATAAAACGGGTAACCAAGAAAAGATGAGCAGCTTGCTCGGCCTGGTAGACACGCCCCCGGAGTGAAGGCAGCAGACACGTAACAAAAAACAGGTGAGCAGCTTGCTCGGCAAGGTGGACACTCCCCCGTTGTGAATGCAGAAGACATGTAAAGAAAACTACATGAGCAGCTTGAAAGGCCTGGTAGACAGGCCCACCCGGGGTGAAAGCGAAACACAGGTAACCGGGAACAGGAGAGCGGGTTACTGGGCCTCGTCAATACGCCCCACGGGGTCAAGGCATAAAACGGGTAACCAAGAAAAGATGAGCAGCTTGCTCAGCCTGGTAGACACACCCCCGGGAGTTAAGGCAGCAGACACGTAACAAAGAGCAGGTGAGCAGCTTGCTCGGCGGGGTAGACAGGCCCCACGGGGTGAAGGCACATGACAGGTAAGGAAAAATAGGTGAGCAGCTAGCTCGGCCTAGTAGACAGGCCCACCCTGTGTGAAGGCAAAAGACAGGTAACCAGGAAGAAGGGAGCGGGTTACGGGGCCTCGTCAATACGCCCCACGGAGTCAAGGCATAAAACGGGTAACAAAGAAAAGGTGAGCAGCTTGCTCAGCCTGGTAGACACACCCCCGGTAGTTAAGGCAGCAGACACGTAACAAAGAACAGGTGAGCAGCTTGCTCGGCATGGTGAACACGTCCCCGTGGTGAATGCAGAAGACATGTAAAGAAAAATAGGTGAGCAGTTTGAAAGGCCTTGTAGACAGGCCCACCCGGGGTGAAGGAAAAACACAGGTAACCAGGAACAGGAGAGCGGGTTACTGGGCCTCGTCAATACGCCCCACGGGGTCAAGGCATAAAACGGGTAACAAAGTAAAGGTGAGCAGCTTGCTCAGCCTGGTAGACACACCCCCATGAGATAAGGCAGCAGACACGTAACAAAGAACAGGTGAGCAGCTTGCTCGGCGGGGTAGACAGGCCCCACGGGATGAAGGCACAAGACAGGTAAGGAAAAATAGGTGAGCAGCTAGCTCGGCAAGGTGGACACTCCCCCGTTGTGAATGCAGAAGACATGTAAAGAAAACTACATGAGCAGCTTGAAAGGCCTGGTAGACAGGCCCACCCGGGGTGAAGGCAAAAGACAGGTAACCAGGAAGTAAGGAGCGGGTTGCTGCGCTTCGTCGATACGAACCACGGGGTCAAGGTATAAAACGGGTAACCAAGAAAAGATGAGCAGCTTGCTCGGCCTGGTAGACACGCCCCCCGCAGTGAAGGCAGCACACACGTAAGAAAGAACAGGTGAGCAGCTTGCTCGGCATGGTTGACACGTCCCCTTGGTGAATGCAGAAGACATGTAAAGAAAAATAGGTGAGCAGCTTGAAAGGCCTGGTAGACAGGCCCACCCGGGGTGAAGGCGAAACACAGGTGACCGGGAACAGGAGAGCGGGTTACTGGGCCTCGTCAATACGCCCCACGGGGTCAAGGCATAAAACGGGTAACAAAGAAAAGGTGAGCAGCTTGCTCAGCCTGGTAGACACACCTCGGGGAGTTAAGGCAGCAGACACGTAACAAAGAACAGGTGAGCAGCTTGCTCGGAGGGGGGTAGACAGGCCCCACGGGGTGAAGGCACAAGACAGGTAAGGAAAAATGGGTGAGCAGCTAGCTCGGCCTGGTAGACAGTACTACCCGGTGTGAAGGCGAAAGACAGGTAACCAGGAATAAGGGAGCGGGTTGCTGGGCTTCGTCGATACGAACCACGGGGTCAAGGTATAAAACGGGTAACCAAGAAAAGATGAGCAGCTTGCACGGCCTGGTAGACACGCCCCCGGAGTGAAGGCAGCAGACACGTAACAAAGAACAGGTGAGCAGCTTGCTCGGCGGGGTAGACAGGCCCCACGGGGTGAAGGCACAAGACAGGTAAGGAAAAATAGGTGAGCAGCTAGCTCGGCCTGGTAGACAGGCCCACCCGGTGTGAAGGCGAAAGACAGGAAACCAGGAAGAAGGGAGCGGGTTGCTGGGCTTCGTCGATACGAACCACGGGGTCAAGGTATAAAACGGGTAACCAAGAAAAGATGAGCAGCTTGCTCGGCCTGGTAGACACGCCACCCGCAGTGAAGGCAGCAGACACGTAACAAAGAACAGGTGAGCAGCTTGCTCGGCATGGTGGACACGCCCCCCGTGGTGAATGCAGAAGATATGTAAAGAAAAATAGGTGAGCAGATTGAAAGGCCTTGTAGATAGGCCCACCCGGGGTGAAAGCGAAACACAGGTAACCAGGAACAGGAGAGCGGGTTACTAGGCCTCGTCAATACGCCCCACGGGGTCAAGGCATAAAACGGGTAACAAAGAAAAGGTGAGCAGCTTGCTCAGCCTGGTAGACACACCCCCGGGAGTTAAGGCAGCAGACACGTAACAAAGAACAGGTGAGCAGCTTGCTCGGCATGGTGGACACGCCCCCGTGGTGAATGCAGAAGACATGTAAAGAAAAATAGGTGAGCAGTTTGAAAGGCCGGGTAGACAGGCCCCCCGCAGTGAAGGCAGCAGACACGTAACAAAGAACAGGTGAGCAGCTTGCTCGGCAATGTGGACACTCCCCCGTGGTGAATGCAGAAGACATGTAAAGAAAAATACATGAGCAGTTTTAAAGGCCTGGTAGATAGTCACACCCGTGGTGAAAGCGAAACACAGGTAACCAGGAACAGGAGAGCGGGTTACTGGGCCTCGTCAATACGCCCCACGGGGTCAAGGCATAAAACGGGTAACAAAGAAAAGGTGAGCAGATTGCTCAGCCTGGTAGACACACCCCCGGGAGTTAAGGCAGCAGACACGTAACAAAGAATATGTGAGCAACTTGCTCGGCGGGGTAGACAGGCCCCACGGGGTGAAGGCACAAGAGAGGTAAGGAAAAATAGGTGAGCAGCTAGCTCGGCCTGGTAGACAGGCCCACCCGGTGTGAAGGCGAAAGACAGGTAACCAGGAAGAAGGGAGCGGGTTGCTGGGCTTCGTCGATACGAACCACGGGGTCAAGGTATAAAACGGGTAACCTAGAAAAGATGAGCAGCTTGCTCGGCCTGGTAGACACGCCCCCGGAGTGAAGGCAGCAGACACGTAACAAAGAACAGGTGAGCAGCTTGCTCGGCATGGTGGACACGCCCCCGTGGTGAATGCAGAAGATATGTAAAGAAAAATTGGTGAGCAGCTTGAAAGGCCGGGTAGACAGGCACCCCGCAGTGAAGGCAGCAGACCCATAACAAAGAACAGGTGAGCAGCTTGCTCGGCAAGGTGGACACTCCCCCGTGGTGAATGCAGAAGACATGTAAAGAAAAATACATGAGCAGCTTGAAAGGCCTGGTAGACAGGCCCACCCGGGGTGAAGGCGAAATACAGGTAACCAGGAACAGGAGAGCGGGTTACTGGGCCTCGTCAATACGCCCCACGGGGTCAAGGCATAAAACGGGTAACAAAGAAAAGGTGAGCAGCTTGCTCAGCCTGGTAGACACAACCCCAGGAGTGAAGGCAGCAGACACGTAACAAAGAACAGGTGAGCAGCTTGCTCGGCGGGGGGTAGACAGGCCCCACGGGGTGAAGGCAGAAGACAGGTAAGGAAAAATAGGTGAGCAGCTAGCTCGGCCTGGTAGACAGGCCCACCCGGTGTGAAGGCGAAAGACAGGTAACCAGGAAGAAGGGAGCGGGTTGCTGGGCTTCGTCGATACGAACCACGGGGTCAAGGTATAAAACGGGTAACCAAGAAAAGATGAGCAGCTTGCTCGGCCTGGTAGACACGCCCCAGGAGTGAAGGCAGCAGACACGTAACAAAGAACAGGTGAGCAGCTTGCTCGGGATGGTGGACACGCCCCCGTGTTGAATGCAGAAGACATGTAAAGAAAAATAGGTGAGCAGCTTGAAAGGCCTGGTAGACAGGCCCACCCGGGGTGAAGGCGAAACACAGGTAACCAGGAACAGGAGAGCGGGTTACTGGGCGACGTCAATACGCCCCACTGGGTCAAGGCATAAAACTGGTAACAAAGAAAAGGTGAGCAGCTTGCTCAGCCTGGTAGACACACCCCCGGGAGTTAAGGCAGCAGACACGTAACAAAGAATAGGTGAGCAGCTTGCTCGGCGGGGTAGACACGCCCCACGGGGTGAAGGCACAAGACAGGTAATGAAAAATGGGTGAGCAGCTAGCTCGGCCTGGTAGACAGGCCCACCCGGTGTGAAGGCGAAAGACAAGTAACCAGGAAGAAGGGAGCGGGTTGCTGGGCTTCGTCGATACGAACCACGGGGTCAAGGTATAAAACGGGTAACCAAGAAAAGATGAGCAGCTTGCTCGGCCTGGTAGACACGCCCCCGGAGTGAAGGCAGCAGACACGTAACAAAGAACAGGTGAGCAGCTTGCTCGGCAAGGTGGACACTCCCCCGTTGTGAATGCAGAAGACATGTAAAGAAAACTACATGAGCAGCTTGAAAGGCCTGGTAGACAGGCCCACCCGGGGTGAAGGCGAAACACAGGTAACCAGGAACAGGAGAGCGGGTTACTGGGCCTCGTCAATACGCCCCACGGGATCCAGGCATAAAACGGGTAACAAAGAAAAGGTGAGCAGCTTGCTCAGCCTGGTAGACACACCCCCAGGAGTGAAGGCAGCAGACACGTAACAAAGAATAGGTGAGCAGCTTGCTCGGCGGGGTAGACACGCCCCACGGGGTGAAGGCACAAGACAGGTAAGGAAAAATAGGTGAGCAGCTAGCTCGGTCTGGTAGACAGGCCCACCCGGTGTGAAGGCGAAAGACAGGTAACCAGGAAGAAGGGAGCGGGTTGCTGGGCTTCGTCGATACGAAACACGGGGTCAAGGTATAAAACGGGTAACCAAGAAAAGATGAGCAGCTTGCTCGGCCTGGTAGACACGCCACCGGAGTGAAGGCAGCAGACACGTAACAAAGAACAGGAGAGCAGCTTGCTCGGCATGGTGGACACGCCCCCGTGGTGAATGCAGAAGACATGTAAAGAAAAATAGGTGAGCAGCTTGAAAGGCCTGGTAGACAGGCCCACCCGGGGTGAAGGCGAAACACAGGTAACCAGGAACAGGAGAGCGGGTTACTGGGCCTCGTCAATACGCCCCACGGGATCCAGGCATAAAACGGGTAACAAAGAAAAGGTGAGCAGCTTGCTCAGCCTGGTAGACACACCCCCGGGAGTTAAGGCAGCAGACACGTAACAAAGAATAGGTGAGTAGCTTGCTCGGCGGGGTAGACACGCCCCACGGGGTGAAGGCACAAGACAGGTAAGGAAAAATGGGTGAGCAGCTAGCTCGGCCTGGTAGACAGGCCCACCCGGTGTGAAGGCGAAAGACAGGTAACCAGGAAGAAGGCAGCGGGCTGCTGGGCTTCGTCGATACGAACCACGGGGTCAAGGTATAAAACGGGTAACCAAGAAAAGATGAGCAGCTTGCTCGGCCTGGTAGACACGCCCCCGGAATGAAGGCAGCAGACACGTAACAAAGAACAGGTGAGCAGCTTGCTCGGCAAGGTGGACACTCCCCCGTTGTGAATGCAGAAGACATGTAAAGAAAACTACATGAGCAGCTTGAAAGGCCTGGTAGACAGGCCCACCCGGGGTGAAGGCGAAAGACATGTAACCAGGAAGAAGGGAGCGGGTTGCTGGGCTTCGTCGATACGAACCACGGGGTCAAGGTATAAAACGGGTAACCAAGAAAAGATGAGCAGCTTGCTCGGCCTGGTAGACATGCCCCCGGAGTGAAGGCAGCAGACACGTAACAAAGAACAGCTGAGCAGCTTGCTCGGCAAGGTGGACACTCCCCCGTTGTGAATGCAGAAGACATGTAAAGAAAACTACATGAGCAGCTTGAAAGGCCTGGTAGACAGGCCCACCCGGGGTGAAGGCGAAACACAGGTAACCAGGAACAGGAGAGCGGGTTGGTTACTGGCCCTCGTCAATACGCCCCACGGGGTCAAGGCAAAAAACGGGTAACAAAGAAAAGGTGCGCAGCTTGCTCAGCCTGGTAGACACACCCCCGGGAGTTAAGGCAGCAGACACGTAACAAAGAATAGGTGAGCAGCTTGCTCGGCGGGGTAGACACGCCCCACGGGGTGAAGGCACAAGACAGGTAAGGAAAAATGGGTGAGCAGCTAGCTCGGCCTGGTAGACAGGCCCACCCGGTGTGAAGGCGAAAGACAGGTAACCAGGAAGAAGGGAGCGGGTTGCTGGGCTTCGTCGATACGAACCACGGGGTCAAGGTATAAAACGGGTAACCAAGAAAAGATGAGCAGCTTGCTCGGCCTGGTAGACACGCCCCCGGAGTGAAGGCAGCAGACACGTAACAAAGAACAGGTGAGCAGCTTGCTCGGCAAGGTGGACACTCCCCCGTTGTGAATGCAGAAGACATGTAAAGAAAACTACATGAGCAGCTTGAAAGGCCTGGTAGACAGGCCCACCCGGGGTGAAGGCGAAAGACATGTAACCAGGAAGAAGGGAGCGGGTTGCTGGGCTTCGTCGATACGAACCACGGGGTCAAGGTATAACACGGGTAACCAAGAAAAGATGAGCAGCTTGCTCGGCCTGGTAGACACGCCCCCGGAGTGAAGGCAGCAGACACGTAACAAAGAACAAGTGAGCAGCTTGCTCGGCATGGTGGACACGCCCCCGTGGTGAATGCAGAAGACATGTAAAGAAAAATAGGTGAGCAGCTTGAAAGGCCTGGTAGACAGGCCCACCCGGGGTGAAGGCGAAACACAGGTAACCAGGAACAGGAGAGCGGGTTACTGGGCCTCGTCAATACGCCCCACGGGGTCAAGGCATAAAACGGGTAACAAAGAAAAGGTGAGCAGCTTGCTCAGCCTGGAAGACACACCCCCGGGAGTTAAGGCAGCAGACACGTAACAAAGAATAGGTGAGCATCTTGCTCGGCGGGGTAGACACGCCCCACGGGGTGAAGGCACAAGACAGGTAACGAAAAATGGGTGAGCAGCTAGCTCGGCCTGGTAGACAGGCCCACCCGGTTTGAAGGCGAAAGACAGGTAACCAGGAATAAGGGAGCGTGTTGCTGGGCTTCGTCGATACGAACCACGGGGTCAAGGTATAAAACGGGTAACCAAGAAAAGATGAGCAGCTTGCTCGGCCTGGTAGACACGCCCCCGGAGTGAAGGCAGCAGACACGTAACAAAGAACAGGTGAGCAGCTTGCTCGGCAAGGTGGACACTCCCCCGTTGTGAATGCAGAAGACATGTAAAGAAAACTATATGAGCAGCTTGAAAGGCCTAGTAGACAGGCCCACCCGGGGTGAAGGCGAAAGACAGGTAACCAGGAAGAAGGGAGCGGGTTGCTGGGCTTCGTCGATACGAACCACGGGGTCAAGGTATAAAACGGGTAACCAAGAAAAGATGAGCAGCTTGCTCGGCCTTGTAGACATGCCCCCGGAGTGAAGGCAGCAGACACGTAACAAAGAACAGGTGAGCAGCTTGCTCGGCATGGTGGACACGCCCCCGTGGTGAATGCAGAAGACATGTGAAGAAAAATAGGTGAGCAGCTTGAAAGGCCTGGTAGACAGGCCCACCCGGGGTGAAGGCGAAACACAGGTAACCAGGAACAGGAGAGCGGGTTGGTTACTGGCCCTCGTCAATACGCCCCACGGGGTCAAGGCAAAAAACGGGTAACAAAGAAAAGGTGCGCAGCTTGCTCAGCCTGGTAGACACACCCCCGGGAGTTAAGGCAGCAGACACGTAACAAAGAATAGGTGAGCAGCTTGCTCGGCGGGGTAGACACGCCCCACGGGGTGAAGGCACAAGACAGGTAAGGAAAAATGGGTGAGCAGCTAGCTCGGCCTGGTAGACAGGCCCACCCGGTGTGAAGGCGAAAGACAGGTAACCAGGAAGAAGGGAGCGGGTTGCTGGGCTTCGTCGATACGAACCACGGGGTCAAGGTATAAAACGGGTAACCAAGAAAAGATGAGCAGCTTGCTCGGCCTGGTAGACACGCCCCCGGAGTGAAGGCAGCAGACACGTAACAAAGAACAGGTGAGCAGCTTGCTCGGCAAGGTGGACACTCCCCCGTTGTGAATGCAGAAGACATGTAAAGAAAACTACATGAGCAGCTTGAAAGGCCTGGTAGACAGGCCCACCCGGGGTGAAGGCGAAAGACATGTAACCAGGAAGAAGGGAGCGGGTTGCTGGGCTTCGTCGATACGAACCACGGGGTCAAGGTATAACACGGGTAACCAAGAAAAGATGAGCAGCTTGCTCGGCCTGGTAGACACGCCCCCGGAGTGAAGGCAGCACACACGTAACAAAGAACAAGTGAGCAGCTTGCTCGGCATGGTGGACACGCCCCCGTGGTGAATGCAGAAGACATGTAAAGAAAAATAGGTGAGCAGCTTGAAAGGCCTGGTAGACAGGCCCACCCGGGGTGAAGGCGAAACACAGGTAACCAGGAACAGGAGAGCGGGTTACTGGGCCTCGTCAATACGCCCCACGGGGTCAAGGCATAAAACGGGTAACAAAGAAAAGGTGAGCAGCTTGCTCAGCCTGGAAGACACACCCCCGGGAGTTAAGGCAGCAGACACGTAACAAAGAATAGGTGAGCATCTTGCTCGGCGGGGTAGACACGCCCCACGGGGTGAAGGCACAAGACAGGTAACGAAAAATGGGTGAGCAGCTAGCTCGGCCTGGTAGACAGGCCCACCCGGTTTGAAGGCGAAAGACAGGTAACCAGGAATAAGGGAGCGTGTTGCTGGGCTTCGTCGATACGAACCACGGGGTCAAGGTATAAAACGGGTAACCAAGAAAAGATGAGCAGCTTGCTCGGCCTGGTAGACACGCCCCCGGAGTGAAGGCAGCAGACACGTAACAAAGAACAGGTGAGCAGCTTGCTCGGCAAGGTGGACACTCCCCCGTTGTGAATGCAGAAGACATGTAAAGAAAACTATATGAGCAGCTTGAAAGGCCTAGTAGACAGGCCCACCCGGGGTGAAGGCGAAAGACAGGTAACCAGGAAGAAGGGAGCGGGTTGCTGGGCTTCGTCGATACGAACCACGGGGTCAAGGTATAAAACGGGTAACCAAGAAAAGATGAGCAGCTTGCTCGGCCTTGTAGACATGCCCCCGGAGTGAAGGCAGCAGACACGTAACAAAGAACAGGTGAGCAGCTTGCTCGGCATGGTGGACACGCCCCCGTGGTGAATGCAGAAGACATGTGAAGAAAAATAGGTGAGCAGCTTGAAAGGCCTGGTAGACAGGCCCACCCGGGGTGAAGGCGAAACACAGGTAACCAGGAACAGGAGAGCGGGTTACTGGGCCTCGTCAATACGCCCCACGGGGTCAAGGCATAAAACGGGTAACAAAGAAAAGGTGAGCAGCTTGCTCAGCCTGGTAGACACACCCCCAGGAGTTAAGGCAGCAGACACGTAACAAAGAATAGGTGAGTAGCTTGCTCGGCGGGGTAGACACGCCCCACGGGGTGAAGGCAAAAGACAGGTAAGGAAAAATTGGTGAGCAGCTAGCTCGGCCTGGTAGACAGGCCCACCCGGTGTGAAGGCGAAAAACAGGTAACCAGGAATAAGGGAGCGGGTTGCTGGGCTTCGTCGATACGAACCACGGGGTCAAGGTATAAAACGGGTAATCAAGAAAAGATGAGCAGCTTGCACGGCCTGGTAGACACACCCCCAGGAGGGAAGGCAGCAGACACGTAACAAAGAATACGTGAGCAGCTTGCTCGGCGGGGTAGACACGCCCCACGGGGTGAAGGCACAAGACAGGTAAGGAAAAATGGGTGAGCAGCTAGCTCGGCCTGGTAGACAGGCCCACCCGGTGTGAAGGCGAAAGACAGGTAACCAGGAAGAAGGGAGCGGGTTGCTGGGCTTCGTCGATACGAACCACGGGGTCAAGGTATAAAACGGGTAACCAAGAAAAGATGAGCAGCTTGCTCGGCCTGGTAGACACGCCCCCGGAGTGAAGGCAGCAGACACGTAACAAAGAACAGGTGAGCAGCTTGCTCGGCAAGGTGGACACTCCCCCGTTGTGAATGCAGAAGACATGTAAAGAAAACTACATGAGCAGCTTGAAAGGCCTGGTAGACAGGCCCACCCGGGGTGAAGGCGAAAGACAGGTAACCAGGAAGAAGGGAGCGGGTTGCTGGGCTTCGTCGATACGAACCACGGGGTCAAGGTATAAAACGGGTAACCAAGAAAAGATGAGCAGCTTGCTCGGCCTGGTAGACATGCCCCCGGAGTGAAGGCAGCAGACACGTAACAAAGAATAGGTGAGCAGCTTGCTCGGCATGGTGGACACGCCCCCGAGGTGAATGCAGAAGACATGTAAAGAAAAACAGGTGAGCAGCTTGAAAGGCCTGGTAGACAGGCCCACCCGGGATGAAGGCGAAACACAGGTAACCAGGAAGAGGAGAGCGGGTTACTGGGCCTCGTCAATACGCCCCACGGGGTCAAGGCATAAAACGGGTAACAAAGAAAAGGTGAGCAGCTTGCTCAGCCTGGTAGACACACCCCCAGGAGTTAAGGCAGCAGACACGTAACAAAGAATAGGTGAGCAGCTTGCTCGGCGGGGTAGACACGCCCCACGGTGTGAAGGCACAAGACAGGTAAGGAAAAATAGGTGAGCAGCTAGCTCGGCCTGGTAGACAGGCCCACCCGGTGTGAAGGCGAAAGACAGGTAACCAGGAAGAAGGGAGCGGGTTGCTGGGCTTCGTCGATACGAACCACGGGGTCAAGGTATAAAACGGGTAACCAAGAAAAGATGAGCAGCTTGCTCGGCCTGGTAGACACGCCCTCGGAGTGAAGGCAGCAGACACGTAACAAAGAACAGGTGAGCAGCTTGCTCGGCATGGTGGACACGCCCCCGTGGTGAATGCAGAAGACATGTAAAGAAAAATAGGTGAGCAGCTTGAAAGGCCTGGTAGACAGGCCCACCCGGGGTGAAGGCGAAACACAGGTAACCAGGAAGAGGAGAGCGGGTTACTGGGCCTCGTCAATACGCCCCACGGGGTCAAGGCATAAAACGGGTAACAAAGAAAAGGTGAGCAGCTTGCTCAGCCTGGTAGACACACCCCCGGGAGTTAAGGCAGCAGACACGTAACAAAGAATAGGTGAGCAGCTTGCTCGGCGGGGTAGACACGCCCCCACGGGGTGAACGCACAAGACAGGTAAGGAAAAATGGGTGAGCAGCTAGCTCGGCCTGGTAGACAGGCCCACCCGGTGTGAAGGCGAAAGACAGGTAACCAGGAAGAAGGGAGCGGGTTGCTGGGCTTCGTCGATACGAACCACGGGGTCAAGGTATAAAACGGGTAACCAAGAAAAGATGAGCAGCTTGCTCGGCCTGGTAGACACGCCCCCGGAGTGAAGGCAGCAGACACGTAACAAAGAACAGGTGAGCAGCTTGCTCGGCAAGGTGGACACTCCCCCGTTGTGAATGCAGAAGACATGTAACGAAAACTATATGAGCAGCTTGAAAGGCCTGGTAGACAGGCCCACCCGGGGTGAAGGCGAAAGACAGGTAACCAGGAAGAAGGGAGCGGGTTGCTGGGCTTCGTCGATACGAACCACGGGGTCAAGGTATAAAACGGGTAACCAAGAAAAGATGAGCAGCTTGCTCGGCCTTGTAGACATGCCCCCGGAGTGAAGGCAGCAGACACGTAACAAAGAACAGGTGAGCAGCTTGCTCGGCATGGTGGACACGCCCCCGTGGTGAATGCAGAAGACATGTAAAGAAAAATAGGTGAGCAGCTTGAAAGGCCTGGTAGACAGGCCCACCCGGGGTGAAGGCGAAACACAGGTAACCAGGAACAGGAGAGCGGGTTACTGGGCCTCGTCAATACGCCCCACGGGGTCAAGGCATAAAACGGGTAACAAAGAAAAGGTGAGCAGCTTGCTCAGCCTGGTAGACACACCCCCAGGAGTTAAGGCAGCAGGCACGTAACAAAGAATAGGTGAGCAGCTTGCTCGGCGGGGTAGACACGCCCCACGGGGTGAAGGCACAAGACAGGTAAGGAAAAATAGGTGAGCAGCTAGCTCGGCCTGGTAGACAGGCCCACCCGGTGTGAAGGCGAAAGACAGGTAACCAGGAAGAAGGGAGCGGGTTGCTGGGCTTCGTCGATACGAACCACGGGGTCAAGGTATAAAACGGGTAACCAAGAAAAGATGAGCAGCTTGCTCGGCCTGGTAGACACGCCCTCGGAGTGAAGGCAGCAGACACGTAACAAAGAACAGGTGAGCAGCTTGCTCGGCATGGTGGACACGCCCCCGTGGTGAATGCAGAAAACATGTAAAGAAAAATAGGTGAGCAGCTTGAAAGGCCTGGTAGACAGGCCCACCCGGGGTGAAGGCGAAACACAGGTAACCAGGAAGAGGAGAGCGGGTTACTGGGCCTCGTCAATACGCCCCACGGGGTCAAGGCATAAAACGGGTAACAAAGAAAAGGTGAGCAGCTTGCTCAGCCTGGTAGACACACCCCCGGGAGTTAAGGCAGCAGACACGTAACAAAGAATAGGTGAGCAGCTTGCTCGGCGGGGTAGACACGCCCCCACGGGGTGAACGCACAAGACAGGTAAGGAAAAATGGGTGAGCAGCTAGCTCGGCCTGGTAGACAGGCCCACCCGGTGTGAAGGCGAAAGACAGGTAACCAGGAAGAAGGGAGCGGGTTGCTGGGCTTCGTCGATACGAACCACGGGGTCAAGGTATAAAACGGGTAACCAAGAAAAGATGAGCAGCTTGCTCGGCCTGGTAGACACGCCCCCGGAGTGAAGGCAGCAGACACGTAACAAAGAACAGGTGAGCAGCTTGCTCGGCAAGGTGGACACTCCCCCGTTGTGAATGCAGAAGACATGTAACGAAAACTATATGAGCAGCTTGAAAGGCCTGGTAGACAGGCCCACCCGGGGTGAAGGCGAAAGACAGGTAACCATGAAGAAGGGAGCGGGTTGCTGGGCTTCGTCGATACGAACCACGGGGTCAAGGTATAAAACGGGTAACCAAGAAAAGATGAGCAGCTTGCTCGGCCTTGTAGACATGCCCCCGGAGTGAAGGCAGCAGACACGTAACAAAGAACAGGTGAGCAGCTTGCTCGGCATGGTGGACACGCCCCCGTGGTGAATGCAGAAGACATGTAAAGAAAAATAGGTGAGCAGCTTGAAAGGCCTGGTAGACAGGCCCACCCGGGGTGACGGCGAAACACAGGTAACCAGGAACAGGAGAGCGGGTTACTGGGCCTCGTCAATACGCCCCACGGGGTCAAGGCATAAAACGGGTAACAAAGAAAAGGTGAGCAGCTTGCTCAGCCTGGTAGACACACCCCCAGGAGTTAAGGCAGCAGACACGTAACAAAGAATAGGTGAGTAGCTTGCTCGGCGGGGTAGACACGCCCCACGGGGTGAAGGCAAAAGACAGGTAAGGAAAAATGGGTGAGCAGCTAGCTCGGCCTGGTAGACAGGCCCACCCGTTGTGAAGGCGAAACACAGGTAACCAGGAATAAGGGAGCGGGTTGCTGGGCTTCGTCGATACGAACCACGGGGTCAAGGTATAAAACGGGTAACCAAGAAAAGATGAGCAGCTTGCTCGGCCTGGTAGACACGCCCCCGGAGTGAAGGCAGCAGACACGTAACAAAGAACAGGTGAGCAGCTTGCTCGGCAAGGTGGACACTCCCCCGTTGTGAATGCAGAAGACATGTAAAGAAAACTATATGAGCAGCTTGAAAGGCCTGGTAGACAGGCCCACCCGGGGTGAAGGCGAAAGACAGGTAACCAGGAAGAAGGGAGCGGGTTGCTGGGCTTCGTCGATACGAACCACGGGGTCAAGGTATAAAACGGGTAACCAAGAAAAGATGAGCAGCTTGCTCGGCCTTGTAGACATGCCCCCGGAGTGAAGGCAGCAGACACGTAACAAAGAACAGGTGAGCAGCTTGCTCGGCATGGTGGACACGCCCCCGTGGTGAATGCAGAAGACATGTGAAGAAAAATAGGTGAGCAGCTTGAAAGGCCTGGTAGACAGGCCCACCCGGGGTGAAGGCGAAACACAGGTAACCAGGAACAGGAGAGCGGGTTACTGGGCCTCGTCAATACGCCCCACGGGGTCAAGGCATAAAACGGGTAACAAAGAAAAGGTGAGCAGCTTGCTCAGCCTGGTAGACACACCCCCAGGAGTTAAGGCAGCAGACACGTAACAAAGAATAGGTGAGTAGCTTGCTCGGCGGCGTAGACACGCCCCACGGGGTGAAGGCAAAAGACAGGTAAGGAAAAATGGGTGAGCAGCTAGCTCGGCCTGGTAGACAGGCCCACCCGGTGTGAAGGCGAAAGACAGGTAACCAGGAATAAGGGAGCTGGTTGCTGGGCTTCGTCGATACGAACCACGGGGTCAAGGTATAAAACGGGTAACCAAGAAAAGATGAGCAGCTTGCACGGCCTGGTAGACACACCCCCAGGAGGGAAGGCAGCAGACACGTAACAAAGAATACGTGAGCAGCTTGCTCGGCGGGGTAGACACGCCCCACGGGGTGAAGGCACAAGACAGGTAAGGAAAAATGGGTGAGCAGCTAGCTCGGCCTGGTAGACAGGCCCACCCGGTGTGAAGGCGAAAGACAGGTAACCAGGAAGAAGGGAGCGGGTTGCTGGGCTTCGTCGATACGAACCACGGGGTCAAGGTATAAAACGGGTAACCAAGAAAAGATGAGCAGCTTGCTCGGCCTGGTAGACACGCCCCCGGAGTGAAGGCAGCAGACACGTAACAAAGAACAGGTGAGCAGCTTGCTCGGCAAGGTGGACACTCCCCCGTGGTGAATGCAGAAGATATGTAAAGAAAAATAGGTGAGCAGCTTGAAAGACCGGGTAGACAGGCCCCCCGCAGTGAAGGCAGCAGACCCATAACAAAGAACAGGTGAGCAGCTTGCTCGGCAAGGTGGACACTCCCCCGTGGTGAATGCAGAAGACATGTAAAGAAAAATACATGAGCAGCTTGAAAGGCCTGGTAAACAGGCCCACCCGGGGTGAAGGCAAAAGACAGGTAACCAGGAAGAAGGGAGCGGGTTGCTGGGCTTCGTCGATACGAACCACGGGGTCAAGGTATAAAAAGGGTAACCAAGAAAAGATGAGCAGCTTGCTCGGCCTGGTAGACACGCCCCCGGAGTGAAGGCAGCAGACACGTAACAAAGAACAAGTGAGCAGCTTTCTCGGCATGGTGGACACGCCCCCGTGGTGAATGCAGAAGACATATAAAGAAAAATAGGTGAGCAGCTTGAAAGGCCTGGTAGACAGGCCCACCCGGGGTGAAGGCGAAACACAGGTAACCAGGAACAGGAGAGCGGGTTACTGGGCGACGTCAATACGCCCCACGGGGTCAAGGCATAAAACGGGTAACAAAGAAAAGGTGAGCAGCTTGCTCAGCCTGGTAGACACACCCCCAGGTGTTAAGGCAGCAGACACGTAACAAAGAATAGGTGAGTAGCTTGCTCGGCGGGGTAGACACGCCCCACGGGGTGAAGGCAAAAGACAGGTAAGGAAAAATGGGTGAGCAGCTAGCTCGGCCTGGTAGACAGGCCCACCCGGTGTGAAGGCGAAAGACAGGTAACCAGGAAGAAGGGAGCGGGTTGCTGGGCTTCTTCGATACGAACCACGGGGTCAAGGTATAAAACGGGTAACCAAGAAAAGATGAGTAGCTTGCACGGCCTGGTAGACACGCCCCTGGAGTGAAGGCAGCAGACACGTAACAAAGAACAGGTGAGCAGCTTGCTGGGCAAGGTGGACACTCCCCCGTTGTGAATGCAGAAGACATGTAAAGAAAACTACATGAGCAGCTTGAAAGGCCTGGTAGACAGGCCCACCCGGGGTGAAGGCGAAAGACAGGTAACCAGGAAGAAGGGAGCGGGTTGCTGGGCTTCGTCGATACGAACCACGGGGTCAAGGTATAAAACGGGTAACCAAGAAAAGATGAGCAGCTTGCTCGGCCTGGTAGACATGCCCCCGGAGTGAAGGCAGCAGACACGTAACAAAGAACAGGTGAGCAGCTTGCTCGGCATGGTGGACACGCCCCCGTGGTGAATGCAGAAGACATGTAAAGAAAAATAGGTGAGCAGCTTGAAAGGCCTGGTAGACAGGCCCACCCGGGGTGAAGGCGAAACACAGGTAACCAGGAACAGGAGAGCGGGTTACTGGGCCTCGTCAATACGCCCCACGGGGTCAAGGCATAAAACGGGTAACAAAGAAAAGGTGAGCAGCTTGCTCAGCCTGGTAGACACACCCCCAGGAGTTAAGGCAGCAGACACGTAACAAAGAATAGGTGAGCAGCTTGCTCGGCGGGGTAGACACGCCCCACGGGGTGAAGGCACAAGACAGGTAAGGAAAAATAGGTGAGCAGCTAGCTCGGCCTGGTAGACAGGCCCACCCGGTGTGAAGGCGAAACACAGGTAACCAGGAACAGGAGAGCGGGTTACTGGGCCTCGTCCATACGCCCCACGGGGTCAAAGCATAAAACGGGTAACAAAGAAAAGGTGAGCAGCTTGCTCAGCCTGGTAGACACACCGCCAGGAGTTAAGGCAGCAGACACGTAACAAAGAATAGGTGAGCAGCTTACTCGGCGGGGTAGACACTCCCCACGGTGTGAAGGCACAAGACAGGTAAGGAAAAATAGGTGAGCAGCTAGCTCGGCCTGGTAGACAGGCCCACCCGGTGTGAAGGCGAAAGACAGGTAACCAGGAAGAAGGGAGCGGGTTGCTGTGCTTGGTCGATACGAACCACGGGGTCAAGGTATTAAACGGGTAACCAAGAAAAGATGAGCAGCTTGCTCGGTCTGGTAGACACGCCCCCGGAGTGAAGGCAGCAGACACGTAACAAAGAACAGGTGAGCAGCTTGCTCGGCATGGTGGACACGCCCCCGTGGTGAATGCAGAAGACATGAAAAGAAAAATAGGTGAGCAGCTTGAAAGGCCTGGTAGACAGGCCCACCCGGGGTGAAGGCGACACACAGGTAACCAGGAACAGGAGAGCGGGTTACTGGGCCTCGTCAATACGCCCCACGGGGTCAAGGCATAAAACGGGTAACAAAGAAAAGGTGAGCAGCTTGCTCAGCCTGGTAGACACGCCCCCAGGTGTTAAGGCAGCAGACACGTAACAAAGAATAGGTGAGTAGCTTGCTCGGCGGGGTAGACACGCCCCACGGGGTGAAGGCAAAAGACAGGTAAGGAAAAATGGGTGAGCAGCTAGCTCGGCCTGGTAGACAGGCCCACCCGGTGTGAAGGCGAAAGACAGGTAACCAGGAATAAGGGAGCGGGTTGCTGGGCTTCGTCGATACGAACCACGGGGTCAAGGAATAAAACCGGTAACCAAGAAAAGATGAGCAGCTTGCACGGCCTGGTAGACACACCCCCAGGAGTGAAGGCAGCAGACACGTAACAAAGAATACGTGAGCAGCTTGCTCGGCGGGGTAGACACGCCCCACGGGGTGAAGGCACAAGACAGGTAAGGAAAAATGGGTGAGCAGCTAGCTCGGCCTGGTAGACAGGCCCACCCGGTGTGAAGGCGAAAGACAGGTAACCAGGAATAAGGGAGCGGGTTGCTGGGCTTCGTCGATACGAACCACGGGGTCAAGGTATAAAACGGGTAACCAAGAAAAGATGAGCAGCTTGCTCGGCCTGGTAGACACGCCCCCGGAGAGAAGGCAGCAGACACGTAACAAAGAACAGGTGAGCAGCTTGCTCGGCATGGTGGACACGCCCCCGTGGTGAATGCAGAAGACATGTAAAGAAAAATAGGTGAGCAGCTTGAAAGGCCTGGTAGACAGGCCCACCCGGGGTGAAGGCGAAACACAGGTAACCAGGAACAGGAGAGCGGGTTACTGGGCCTCGTCAATACGCCCCACGGGGTCAAGGCATAAAACGGGTAACAAAGAAAAGGTGAGCAGCTTGCTCACCCTGGTAGACACACCCCCGGAGTTAAGGCAGCAGACACGTAACAAAGAATAGGTGAGCAGCTTGCTCGGCGGGGTAGACACGCCCCACGGGGTGAAGGCACAAGACAGGTAAGGAAAAATGGGTGAGCAGCTAGCTCGGCCTGGTAGACAGGCCCACCCGGTGTGAAGGCGAAAGACAGGTAACCAGGAAGAAGGGAGCGGGTTGCTGGGCTTCGTTGATACGAACCACGGGGTCAAGGTATAAAACGGGTAACCAAGAAAAGGTGAGCAGCTTGCTCGGCCTGGTAGACACGCCCCCCGCTGTGAAGGCAGCAGGCACGTAACAAAGAACAGGTGAGCAGCTTGCTCGGCATGGTGGACACGCCCCCGTGGTGAATGCAGAAGACATGTAAAGAAAAATACATGAGCAGCTTGAAAGGCCTGGTAGACAGGCCCACCCGGGGTGAAGGCGAAACACAGGTAACCAGGAACAGGAGAGCGGTTTACTAGGCCTCGTCAATACGCCCCACGGGGTCAAGGCATAAAACGGGTAACAAAGAAAAGGTGAGCAGCTTGCTCGGCCTGGTAGACACGCCCCCGGAGTGAAGGCAGCAGACACGTAACAAAGAACAGGTGAGCAGCTTGCTCGGCATGGTGGACACGCCCCCCTTTGGTGAATGCAGAAGACATGTAAAGAAAAATAGGTGAGCAGATTGAAAGGCCTTGTAGATAGGCCCACCCGGGGTGAAAGCGAAACACAGGTAACCAGGAACAGGAGAGCGGGTTATTGGGCCTCGTAAATACGCCCCACGGGGTCAAGGCATAAAACGGGTAACAAAGAAAAGGTGAACAGCTTGCTCAGCCTGGTAGACACACCCCCAGGAGTGAAGGCAGCAGACACGTAACAAAGAATAGGTGAGCAGCTTGCTCGGCGGGGTAGACACGCCCCACGGGGTGAAGGCACAAGACAGGTAAGGAAAAATAGGTGAGCAGCTAGCTCGGTCTGGTAGACAGGCCCACCCGGTGTGAAGGCGAAAGACAGGTAACCAGGAAGAAGGGAGCGGGTTGCTGGGCTTCGTCGATACGAACCACGGGGTCAAGGTATAAAACGGGTAACCAAGAAAAGATGAGCAGCTTGCTCGGCCTGGTAGACACGCCCTCGGAGTGAAGGCAGCAGACACGTAACAAAGAACAGGTGAGCAGCTTGCTCGGCAAGGTGGACACTCCCCCGTTGTGAATGCAGAAGACATGTAACGAAAACTATATGAGCAGCTTGAAAGGCCTGGTAGACAGGCCCACCCGGGGTGAAGGCGAAAGACAGGTAACCAGGAAGAAGGGAGCGGGTTGCTGGGCTTCGTCGATACGAACCACGGGGTCAAGGTATAAAACGGGTAACCAAGAAAAGATGAGCAGCTTGCTCGGCCTTGTAGACATGCCCCCGGAGTGAAGGCAGCAGACACGTAACAAAGAACAGGTGAGCAGCTTGCTCGGCATGGTGGACACGCCCCCGTGGTGAATGCAGAAGACATGTAAAGAAAAATAGGTGAGCAGCTTGAAAGGCCTGGTAGACAGGCCCACCCGGGGTGAAGGCGAAACACAGGTAACCAGGAACAGGAGAGCGGGTTACTGGGCCTCGTCAATACGCCCCACGGGGTCAAGGCATAAAACGGGTAACAAAGAAAAGGTGAGCAGCTGGCACGGCCTGGTAGACACACCCCCAGGAGGGAAGGTAGCAGACACGTAACAAAGAATACGTGAGCAGCTTGCTCGGCGGGGTAGACACGCCCCACGGGGTGAAGGCACAAGACAGGTAAGGAAAAATAGGTGAGCAGCTAGCTCGGCCTGGTAGACAGGCCCACCCGGTGTGAAGGCGAAAGACAGGTAACCAGGAAGAAGGGAGCGGGTTGCTGGGCTTCGTCGATACGAACCACCGGGTCAAGGTATAAAACGGGTAACCAAGAAAAGATGAGCAGCTTGCACGGCCTGGTAGACACGCCCCCGGAGTAAAGGCAGCAGACACGTAACAAAGAACAGGTGAGCAGCTTCCTCGGCGGGGTAGACAGGCCCCACGTGGTGAAGGCACAAGACAGGTAAGGAAAAATAGGTGAGCAGCTAGCTCGGCCTGGTAGACAGGCCCACCCGGTGTGAAGGCGAAAGACAGGAATCCAGGAAGAAGGGAGCGGGTTGCTGGGCTTCGTCGATACAAACCACGGGGTCAAGGTATAAAACGGGTAACCAAGAAAAGATGAGCAGCTTGCTCGGCCTGGTAGACACGCCCCCCGCAGTGAAGGCAGCAGACACGTAACAAAGAACAGGTTAGCAGCTTGCTCGGCATGGTGGACACGCCCCCGTGGTGAATGCAGAAGATATGTAAAGAAAAATAGGTGAGCAGCTTGAAAGACCGGGTAGACAGGCCCCCCGCAGTGAAGGCAGCAGACCCATAACAAAGAACAGGTGAGCAGCTTGCTCGGCAAGGTGGACACTCCCCCGTGGTGAATGCAGAAGACATGTAAAGAAAAATACATGAGCAGCTTGAAAGGCCTGGTAAACAGGCCCACCCGGGGTGAAGGCAAAAGACAGGTAACCAGGAAGAAGGGAGCGGGTTGCTGGGCTTCGTCGATACGAACCACGGGGTCAAGGTATAAAAAGGGTAACCAAGAAAAGATGAGCAGCTTGCTCGGCCTGGTAGACACGCCCCCGGAGTGAAGGCAGCAGACACGTAACAAAGAACAAGTGAGCAGCTTTCTCGGCATGGTGGACACGCCCCCGTGGTGAATGCAGAAGACATATAAAGAAAAATAGGTGAGCAGCTTGAAAGGCCTGGTAGACAGGCCCACCCGGGGTGAAGTCGAAACACAGGTAACCAGGAACAGGAGAGCGGGTTACTGGGCCTCGTCAATACGCCCCACGGGGTCAAGGCATAAAACGGGTAACAAAGAAAAGGTGAGCAGCTTGCTCAGCCTGGTAGACACACCCCCAGGTGTTAAGGCAGCAGACACGTAACAAAGAATAGGTGAGTAGCTTGCTCGGCGGGGTAGACACGCCCCACGGGGTGAAGGCAAAAGACAGGTAAGGAAAAATGGGTGAGCAGCTAGCTCGGCCTGGTAGACAGGCCCACCCGGTGTGAAGGCGAAAGACAGGTAACCAGGAAGAAGGGAGCGGGTTGCTGGGCTTCTTCGATACGAACCACGGGGTCAAGGTATAAAACGGGTAACCAAGAAAAGATGAGTAGCTTGCACGGCCTGGTAGACACGCCCCCGGAGTGAAGGCAGCAGACACGTAACAAAGAACAGGTGAGCAGCTTGCTGGGCAAGGTGGACACTCCCCCGTTGTGAATGCAGAAGACATGTAAAGAAAACTACATGAGCAGCTTGAAAGGCCTGGTAGACAGGCCCACCCGGGGTGAAGGCGAAAGACAGGTAACCAGGAAGAAGGGAGCGGGTTGCTGGGCTTCGTCGATACGAACCACGTGGTCAAGGTATAAAACGGGTAACCAAGAAAAGATGAGCAGCTTGCTCGGCCTGGTAGACATGCCCCCGGAGTGAAGGCAGCAGACACGTAACAAAGAACAGGTGAGCAGCTTGCTCGGCATGGTGGACACGCCCCCGTGGTGAATGCAGAAGACATGTAAAGAAAAATAGGTGAGCAGCTTGAAAGGCCTGGTAGACAGGCCCACCCGGGGTGAAGGCGAAACACAGGTAACCAGGAACAGGAGAGCGGGTTACTGGGCCTCGTCAATACGCCCCACGGGGTCAAGGCATAAAACGGGTAACAAAGAAAAGGTGAGCAGCTTGCTCAGCCTGGTAGACACACCCCCAGGAGTTAAGGCAGCAGACACGTAACAAAGAATAGGTGAGCAGCTTGCTCGGCGGGGTAGACACGCCCCACGGGGTGAAGGCACAAGACAGGTAAGGAAAAATAGGTGAGCAGCTAGCTCGGCCTGGTAGACAGGCCCACCCGGTGTGAAGGCGAAACACAGGTAACCAGGAACAGGAGAGCGGGTTACTGGGCCTCGTCCATACGCCCCACGGGGTCAAAGCATAAAACGGGTAACAAAGAAAAGGTGAGCAGCTTGCTCAGCCTGGTAGACACACCGCCAGGAGTTAAGGCAGCAGACACGTAACAAAGAATAGGTGAGCAGCTTGCTCGGCGGGGTAGACACTCCCCACGGTGTGAAGGCACAAGACAGGTAAGGAAAAATAGGTGAGCAGCTAGCTCGGCCTGGTAGACAGGCCCACTCGGTGTGAAGGCGAAAGACAGGTAACCAGGAAGAAGGGAGCGGGTTGCTGTGCTTGGTCGATACGAACCACGGGGTCAAGGTATTAAACGGGTAACCAAGAAAAGATGAGCAGCTTGCTCGGCCTGGTAGACACGCCCCCGGAGAGAAGGCAGCAGACACGTAACAAAGAACAGGTGAGCAGCTTGCTCGGCATGGTGGACACGCCCCCGTGGTGAATGCAGAAGACATGTAAAGAAAAATAGGTGAGCAGCTTGAAAGGCCTGGTAGACAGGCCCACCCGGGGTGAAGGCGAAACACAGGTAACCAGGAACAGGAGAGCGGGTTACTGGGCCTCGTCAATACGCCCCACGGGGTCAAGGCATAAAACGGGTAACAAAGAAAAGGTGAGCAGCTTGCTCACCCTGGTAGACACACCCCCGGAGTTAAGGCAGCAGACACGTAACAAAGAATGGGTGAGCAGCTTGCTCGGCGGGGTAGACACGCCCCACGGGGTGAAGGCACAAGACAGGTAAGGAAAAATGGGTGAGCAGCTAGCTCGGCCTGGTAGACAGGCCCACCCGGTGTGAAGGCGAAAGACAGGTAACCAGGAAGAAGGGAGCGGGTTGCCGGGCTTCGTTGATACGAACCACGGGGTCAAGGTATAAAACGGGTAACCAAGAAAAGGTGAGCAGCTTGCTCGGCCTGGTAGACACGCCCCCCGCAGTGAAGGCAGCAGGCACGTAACAAAGAACAGGTGAGCAGCTTGCTCGGCATGGTGGACACGCCCCCGTGGTGAATGCAGAAGACATGTAAAGAAAAATAGGTGAGCAGCTTGAAAGGCCTGGTAGACAGGCCCACCCGGGGTGAAGGCGAAACACAGGTAACCAGGAACAGGAGAGCGGGTTACTGGGCCTCGTCAATACGCCCCACGGGGTCAAGGCAAAAAACGGGTAACAAAGAAAAGGTGAGCAGCTTGCTCAGCCTGGTAGACACACCCCCGGAGTTAAGGCAGCAGACACGTAACAAAGAATAGGTGAGCAGCTTCCTCGGCGGGGTAGACACGCCTCACGGGGTGAAGGCACAAGACAGGTAAGGAAAAATGGGTGAGCAGCTAGCTCGGCCTGGTAGACAGGCCCACCCGGTGTGAAGGCGAAAGACAGGTAACCAGGAAGAAGGGAGCGGGTTGCCGGGCTTCGTTGATACGAACCACGGGGTCAAGGTATAAAACGGGTAACCAAGAAAAGGTGAGCAGCTTGCTCGTCCTGGTAGACACGCCCCCGGAGTGAAGGCAGCAGACACGTAACAAAGAACAGGTGAGCAGCTTGCTCGGCATGGTGGACACGCCCCCCGTGGTGAATGCAGAAGACATGTAAAGAAAAATAGGTGAGCAGATTGAAAGGCCTTATAGATAGGCCCACCCGGGGTGAAAGCGAAACACAGGTAACCAGGAACAGGAGAGCGGGTTATTGGGCCTCGTCAATACGCCCCACGGGGTCAAGGCATAAAACGGGTAACAAAGAAAAGGTGAGCAGCTTGCTCAGCCTGGTAGACACACCCCCGGGAGTTAAGGCAGCAGACACGTAACAAAGAATAGGTGAGTAGCTTGCTCGGCGGGGTAAACACGCCCCACGGGGTGAAGGCACAAGACAGGTAAGGAAAAATGGGTGAGCAGCTAGCTCGGCCTGGTAGACAGGCCCACCCGGTGTGAAGGCGAAAGACAGGTAACCAGGAAGAAGGGAGCGGGTTTCTGGGCTTCGTCGATACGAACCACGGGGTCAAGGTATAAAACGGGTAACCAAGAAAAGATGAGCAGCTTGCTCGGCCTGGTAGACAGGCCCCCGGAGTGAAGGCAGCAGACACGTAACAAAGAACAGGTGAGCAGCTTGCTCGGCATGGTGGACACGCCCCCGTGGTGAATGCAGAAGACATGTAAAGAAAACTACATGAGCAGCTTGAAAGGCCTAGTAGACAGGCCCACCCGGGGTGAAGGCGAAAGACATGTAACCAGGAAGAAGGGAGCGGGTTGCTGGGCTTCGTCGATACGAACCACGGGGTCAAGGTATAAAACGGGTAACCAAGAAAAGATGAGCAGCTTGCTCGGCCTGGTAGACATGCCCCCGGAGTGAAGGCAGCAGACACGTAACAAAGAACAGGTGAGCAGCTTGCTCGGCATGGTGGACACGCCCCCGTGGTGAATGCAGAAGACATGTAAAAAAAAATAGGTGAGCAGCCTGAAAGGCCTGGTAGACAGGCCCACCCGGGGTGAAGGCGAAACACAGGTAACCAGGAACAGGAGAGCAGGTTACTGGGCCTCGTCAATACGCCCCACGGGGTCAAGGCATAAAACGGGTAACAAAGAAAAGGTGAGCAGCTTGCTCAGCCTGGTAGACACACCCCCGGGAGTTAAGGCAGCAGACACGTAACAAAGAATAGGTGAGCAGCTTGCTCGGCGGGGTAGACACGCCCCACGGGGTGAAGGCACAAGACAGGTAAGGAAAAATGGGTGAGCAGCTAGCTCGGCCTGGTAGACAGGCCCACCCTGTGTGAAGGCGAAAGACAGGTAACCAGGAAGAAGGGAGCGGGTTGCTGGGCTTCGTCGATACGAACCACGGGGTCAAGGTATAAAACGGGTAACCAAGAAAAGGTGAGCAGCTTGCTCGGCCTGGTAGACACGCCCCCGGAGTGAAGGCAGCAGACACGTAACAAAGAACAGGTGAGCAGCTTGCTCGGCAAGGTGGACACTCCCCCGTTGTGAATGCAGAAGACATGTAAAGAAAACCACATGAGCAGCTTGAAAGGCCTGGTAGACAGGCCCACCCGGGGTGAAGGCGAAACACAGGTAACCAGGAACAGGAGAGTGGGTTACTGGGCCTCGTCAATACGCCCCACGGGGTCAAGGCATAAAACGGGTAACAAAGAAAAGGTGAGCAGCTTGCTCAGCCTGGTAGACACACCCCCGGGAGTTAAGGCAGCAGACACGTAACAAAGAATAGGTGAGCAGCTTGCTAGGCGGGGTAGACACGCCCCACGGGGTGAAGGCACAAGACAGGTAAGGAAAAATGGGTGAGCAGCTAGCTCGGCCTGGTAGACAGGCCCACCCGGTGTGAAGGCGAAAGACAGGTAACCAGGAAGAAGGGAGCGGGTTGCCGGGCTTCGTTGATACGAACCACGGGGTCAAGGTATAAAACGGGTAACCAAGAAAAGGTGAGCAGCTTGCTCGTCCTGGTAGACACGCCCCCGGAGTGAAGGCAGCAGACACGTAACAAAGAACAGGTGAGCAGCTTGCTCGGCATGGTGGACACGCCCCCCGTGGTGAATGCAGAAGACATGTAAAGAAAAATAGGTGAGCAGATTGAAAGGCCTTATAGATAGGCCCACCCGGGGTGAAAGCGAAACACAGGTAACCAGGAACAGGAGAGCGGGTTATTGGGCCTCGTCAATACGCCCCACGGGGTCAAGGCATAAAACGGGTAACAAAGAAAAGGTGAGCAGCTTGCTCAGCCTGGTAGACACACCCCCGGGAGTTAAGGCAGCAGACACGTAACAAAGAATAGGTGAGTAGCTTGCTCGGCGGGGTAAACACGCCCCACGGGGTGAAGGCACAAGACAGGTAAGGAAAAATGGGTGAGCAGCTAGCTCGGCCTGGTAGACAGGCCCACCCGGTGTGAAGGCGAAAGACAGGTAACCAGGAAGAAGGGAGCGGGTTTCTGGGCTTCGTCGATACGAACCACGGGGTCAAGGTATAAAACGGGTAACCAAGAAAAGATGAGCAGCTTGCTCGGCCTGGTAGACAGGCCCCCGGAGTGAAGGCAGCAGACACGTAACAAAGAACAGGTGAGCAGCTTGCTCGGCATGGTGGACACGCCCCCGTGGTGAATGCAGAAGACATGTAAAGAAAACTACATGAGCAGCTTGAAAGGCCTAGTAGACAGGCCCACCCGGGGTGAAGGCGAAAGACATGTAACCAGGAAGAAGGGAGCGGGTTGCTGGGCTTCGTCGATACGAACCACGGGGTCAAGGTATAAAACGGGTAACCAAGAAAAGATGAGCAGCTTGCTCGGCCTGGTAGACATGCCCCCGGAGTGAAGGCAGCAGACACGTAACAAAGAACAGGTGAGCAGCTTGCTCGGCATGGTGGACACGCCCCCGTGGTGAATGCAGAAGACATGTAAAAAAAAATAGGTGAGCAGCCTGAAAGGCCTGGTAGACAGGCCCACCCGGGGTGAAGGCGAAACACAGGTAACCAGGAACAGGAGAGCAGGTTACTGGGCCTCGTCAATACGCCCCACGGGGTCAAGGCATAAAACGGGTAACAAAGAAAAGGTGAGCAGCTTGCTCAGCCTGGTAGACACACCCCCGGGAGTTAAGGCAGCAGACACGTAACAAAGAATAGGTGAGCAGCTTGCTCGGCGGGGTAGACACGCCCCACGGGGTGAAGGCACAAGACAGGTAAGGAAAAATGGGTGAGCAGCTAGCTCGGCCTGGTAGACAGGCCCACCCGGTGTGAAGGCGAAAGACAGGTAACCAGGAAGAAGGGAGCGGGTTGCTGGGCTTCGTCGATACGAACCACGGGGTCAAGGTATAAAACGGGTAACCAAGAAAAGGTGAGCAGCTTGCTCGGCCTGGTAGACACGCCCCCGGAGTGAAGGCAGCAGACACGTAACAAAGAACAGGTGAGCAGCTTGCTCGGCAAGGTGGACACTCCCCCGTTGTGAATGCAGAAGACATGTAAAGAAAACCACATGAGCAGCTTGAAAGGCCTGGTAGACAGGCCCACCCGGGGTGAAGGCGAAACACAGGTAACCAGGAACAGGAGAGTGGGTTACTGGGCCTCGTCAATACGCCCCACGGGGTCAAGGCATAAAACGGGTAACAAAGAAAAGGTGAGCAGCTTGCTCAGCCTGGTAGACACACCCCCGGGAGTTAAGGCAGCAGACACGTAACAAAGAATAGGTGAGCAGCTTGCTAGGCGGGGTAGACACGCCCCACGGGGTGAAGGCACAAGACAGGTAAGGAAAAATGGGTGAGCAGCTAGCTCGGCCTGGTAGACAGGCCCACCCGGTGTGAAGGCGAAAGACAGGTAACCAGGAAGAAGGGAGCGGGTTGCTGGGCTTCGTCAATACGAACCACGGGGTCAAGGTATAAAACGGGTAACCAAGAAAATGTGAGCAGCTTGCTCGGCCTGGTAGACACGCCCCCGGAGTGAAGGCAGCAGACACGTAACAAAGAACAGGTGAGCAGCTTGCTCGGCATGGTGGACACGCCCCCCGTGGTGAATGCAGAAGACATGTAAAGAAAAATAGGTGAGCAGATTGAAAAGCCTTGTAGATAGGCCCACCGGGGGTGAAAGCGAAACACAGGTAACCAGGAACAGGAGAGCGGGTTACTGGGCCTCGTCAATACGCCCCACGGGGTCAAGGCATAAAACGGGTAACAAAGAAAAGGTGAGCAGCTTGCTCAGCCTGGTAGACACACCCCCGGAGTGAAGGCAGCAGACAAGTAACAAAGAATAGGTGAGCAGCTTGCTCGGCGGGGTAGACACGCCCCACGGGGTGAAGGCACAAGACAGGTAAGGAAAAATAGGTGAGCAGCTAGCTCGGCCTGGTAGACAGGCCCACCCGGTGTGAAGGCGAAAGACAGGTAACCAGGAAAAGGGAGCGGGTTGCTGGGCTTCGTCGATACGAACCACGGGGTCAAGTTATAAAACGGGTAACCAAGAAAAGATGAGCAGCTTGCTCGGCCTGGTAGACAGGCCCCCGGAGTGAAGGCAGCAGACACGTAACAAAGAACAGGAGAGCAGCTTGCTCGGCATGGTGGACACGCCCCCGTGGTGAATGCAGAAGACATGTAAAGAAAAATAGGTGAGCAGCTTGAAAGGCCTGGTATACAGGCCCACCCGGGGTGAAGGCGAAACACAGGTAACCAGGAACAGGAGAGCGGGTTACTGGGCCTCGTCAATACGCCCCACGGGGTCAAGGAAAAAACGGGTAACAAAGAAAAGGTGAGCAGCTTGCTCAGCCTGGTATACACACCCCCGGAGTTAAGGCAGCAGACACGTAACAAAGAATAGGTGAGCAGCTTGCTCGGCGGGGTAGACACGCCCCACTGGGTGAAGGCACAAGACAGGTAAGGAAAAATGGGTGAGCAGCTAGCTCGGCCTGGTAGACAGGCCCACCCGGTGTGAAGGCGAAAGACAGGTAACCAGGAAGAAGGGAGCGGGTTGCTGGGCTTCGTTGATACGAACCACGGGGTCAAGGTATAAAACGGGTAACCAAGAAAAGGTGAGCAGCTTGCTCGGCCTGGTAGACACGCCCCCCGCAGTGAAGGCAGCAGGCACGTAACAAAGAACAGGTGAGCAGCTTGCTCGGCATGGTGGACACGCCCCCGTGGTGAATGCAGAATACATGTAAAGAAAAATAGGTGAGCAGCTTGAAAGGCCGGGTAGACAGGACCCCGCAGTGAAGGCAGCAGACACGTAACAAAGAACAGGTGAGCAGCTTGCTCGGCAAGGTGGACACTCCCCCGTGGTGAATGCAGAAGACATGTAAAGAAAAATACATGAGCAGCTTGAAAGGCCTGGTAGACAGGCCCACCCGGGGTGAAGGCGAAACACAGGTAACCAGGAACAGGAGAGCGGTTTACTGGGCCTCGTCAATACGCCCCACGGGGTCAAGGCATAAAACGGGTAACAAAGAAAAGGTGAGCAGCTTGCTCAGCCTGGTAGACACACCCCCGGGAGTTAAGGCAGCAGACACGTAACAAAGAATAGGTGAGCAGCTTGCTCGGCGGGGTAGACACGCCCCACGGGGTGAAGGCACAAGACAGGTAAGGAAAAATGGGTGAGCAGCTAGCTCGGCCTGGTAGACAGGCCCACCCGGTGTGAAGGCGAAAGACAGGTAACCAGGAAGAAGGGAGCGGGTTGCTGGGCTTCGTCGATACGAACCACGGGGTCAAGGTATAAAACGGGTAACCAAGAAAAGGTGAGCAGCTTGCTCGGCCTGGTAGACACGCCCCCGGAGTGAAGGCAGCAGACACGTAACAAAGAACAGGAGAGCAGCTTGCTCGGCATGGTGGACACGCCCCCGTGGTGAATGCAGAAGACATGTAAAGAAAAATAGGTGAGCAGCTTGAAAGGCCTGGTAGACAGGCACACCCGGGGTGAAGGCGAAACACAGGTAACCAGGAACAGGAGAGCGGGTTACTGGGCCTCGTCAATACGCCCTACGTGGTCAAGGCATAAAACGGGTAACAAAGAAAAGGTGAGCAGCTTGCTCAGCCTGGTAGACACACCCCCGGGAGTTAAGGCAGCAGACACGTAACAAAGAATAGGTGAGTAGCTTGCTCGGCGGGGTAGACACGCCCCACGGGGTGAAGGCACAAGACAGGTAAGGAAAAATGGGTGAGCAGCTAGCTCGGCCTGGTAGACAGGCCCACCCGGTGTGAAGGCGAAAGACAGGTAACCAGGAAGAAGGGAGCGGGTTGCTGGGCTTCGTCGATACGAACCACGGGGTCAAGGTATAAAACGGGTAACCAAGAAAAGATGAGCAGCTTGCTCGGCCTGGTAGACACGCCCCCGGAGTGAAGGCAGCAGACACGTAACAAAGAACAGGTGAGCAGCTTGCTCGGCATGGTGGACACACCCCCGTGGTGAATGCAGAAGACATGTAAAGAAAAATAGGTGAGCAGCTTGAAAGGCCTGGTAGACAGGCCCACCCGGGGTGAAGGCGAAACACAGGTAACCAGGAACAGGAGAGCGGGTTACTGGGCGTCGTCAATACGCCCCACGGGGTCAAGGCATAAAACGGGTAACAAAGAAAAGGTGAGCAGCTTGCTCAGCCTGGTAGACACACCCCCGGGAGTTAAGGCAGCAGACACGTAACAAAGAATAGGTGAGCAGCTTGCTCAGCGGGGTAGACACGCCCCACGGGGTGAAGGCACAAGACAGGTAAGGAAAAATGGGTGAGCAGCTAGCTCGGCCTGGTAGACAGGCCCACCCGGTGTGAAGGCGAAAGACAGGTAACCAGGAAGAAGGGAGCGGGTTGCTGGGCTTCGTCGATACGAACCACGGGGTCAAGGTATAAAACGGGTAACCAAGAAAAGATGAGCAGCTTGCTCGGCCTGGTAGACACGCCCCCGGAGTGAAGGCAGCAGACACGTAACAAAGAACAGGTGAGCAGCTTGCTCGGCAAGGTGGACACTCCCCCGTTGTGAATGCAGAAGACATGTAAAGAAAACTACATGAGCAGCTTGAAAGGCCTGGTAGACAGGCCCACCCGGGGTGAAGGCGAAAGACATGTAACCAGGAAGAAGGGAGCGGGTTGCTGGGCTTCGTCGATACGAACCACGGGGTCAAGGTATAAAACGGGTAACCAAGAAAAGATGAGCAGCTTGGTCGGCCTGGTAGACATGCCCCCGGACTGAAGGCAGCAGAAACGTAACAAAGAACAGGTGAGCAGCTTGCTCGGCATGGTGGACACGCCCCCGTGGTGAATGCAGAAGACATGTAAAGAAAAATAGGTGAGAAGCCTGAAAGGCCTGGTAGACAGGCCCACCCGGGGTGAAGGCGAAACACAGGTAACCAGGAACAGGAGAGCGGGTTACTGGGCCTCGTCAATACGCCCCACGGGGTCAAGGCATAAAACGGGTAACAAAGAAAAGGTGAGCAGCTTGCTCAGCCTGGTAGACACACCCCCGGGAGTTAAGGCAGCAGACACGTAACAAAGAATAGGTGAGCAGCTTGCTCGGCGGGGTAGACACGCCCCACGGGGTGAAGGCACAAGACAGGTAAGGAAAAATGGGTGAGCAGCTAGCTCGGCCTGGTAGACAGGCCCACCCGGTGTGAAGGCGAAAGAGAGGTAACCAGGAAGAAGGGAGCGGGTTGCTGGGCTTCGTCGATACGAACCACGGGGTCAAGGTATAAAACGGGTAACCAAGAAAAGGTGAGCAGCTTGCTCGGCCTGGTAGACACACCCCCGGAGTGAAGGCAGCAGACACATAACAAAGAACAGGTGAGCAGCTTGCTCGGCAAGGTGGACACTCCCCCGTTGTGAATGCAGAAGACATGTAAAGAAAACCACATGAGCAGCTTGAAAGGCCTGGTAGACAGGCCCACCCGGGGTGAAGGCGAAAGACAGGTAACCAGGAAGAAGGGAGCGCGTTGCTGGGCTTCGTCGATACGAACCACGGGGTCAAGGTATAAAACAGGTAACCAAGAAATGATGAGCAGCTTGCTCGGCCTGGTAGACATGCCCCCGGAGTGAAGGCAGCAGACACGTAACAAAGAACAGGTGAGCAGCTTGCTCGGCATGGTGGACACGCCCCCGTGGTGAATGCAGAAGACATGTAAAGAAAAATAGGTGAGCAGCTTGAAAGGCCTGGTAGACAGGCCCACCCGGGGTGAAGGCGAAACACAGGTAACCAGGAACAGGAGAGCGGGTTACTGGGCCTCGTCAATACGCCCCACGGGGTCAAGGTATAAAACGGGTAACCAAGAAAAGATGAGCAGCTTGCTCGGCCTGGTAGACAGGCCACCGGAGTGAAGGAAGCAGACAGGTAACAAAGAACAGGTGAGCAGCTTGCTCGGCATGGTGGACACGCCCCCGTGGTGAATGCAGAAGACATGTAAAGAAAAATAGGTGAGCAGCTTGAAAGGCCTGGTAGACAGGCCCACCCGGGGTGAAGGCGAAACACCGGTAACCAGGAACAGGAGAGCGGGTTACTGGGCCTCGTCAATACGCCCCACGGGGTCAAGGCATAAAACGGGTAACAAAGAAAAGGTGAGCAGCTTGCTCAGCCTGGTAGACACACCCCCAGGAGTTAAGGCAGCAGACACGTAACAAAGAATAGGTGAGTAGCTTGCTCGGCGGGGTAGACACGCCCCACGGGGTGAAGGCACAAGACAGGTAAGGAAAAATGGGTGAGCAGCTAGCTCGGCCTGGTAGACAGGCCCACCCGCTGTGAAGGCGAAAGACAGGTAACCAGGAAGAATTGAGCGGGTTGCTGGGCTTCGTCGATACGAACCACGGGGTCAAGGTATAAAACGGGTAACCAAGAAAAGATGAGCAGCTTGCTCGGCCTGGTAGACACGCCCCCGGAGTGAAGGCAGCAGACACGTAACAAAGAACAGGTGAGCAGCTTGCTCGGCATGGTGGACACGCCCCCCGTGGTGAATGCAGAAGACATGTAAAGAAAAATAGGTGAGCAGATTGAAAGGCCTTGTAGATAGGCCCACCCGGGGTGAAAGCGAAACACAGGTAACCAGGAACAGGAGAGCGGGTTACTGGGCCTCGTCAATACGCCCCACGGGGTCAAGGCATAAAACGGGTAACAAAGAAAAGGTGAGCAGCTTGCTCAGCCTGGTAGACACACCCCCAGGAGTGAAGGCAGCAGACACGTAACAAAGAAGAGGTGAGCAGCTTGCTCGGCAAGGTGGATACTCCCCCGTTGTGAAAGCAGAAGACATGTAAAGAAAACTACATGAGCAGCTTGAAAGGCCTGGTAGACAGGCCCACCCGGGGTGAAGGCGAAAGACATGTAACCAGGAAGAAGGGAGCGGGTTGCTGGGCTTCGTCGATACGAACCACGGGGTCAAGGTATAAAACGGGTAACCAAGAAAAGATGAGCAGCTTGCTCGGCCTGGTAGACATGCCCCCGGAGTGAAGGCAGCAGACACGTAACAAAGAACAGGTGAGCAGCTTGCTCGGCATGGTGGACACGCCCCCGTGGTGAATGCAGAAGACATGTAAAGAAAAATAAGTGAGCAGCCTGAAAGGCCTGGTAGACAGGCCCACCCGGGGTGAAGGCGAAACACAGGTAACCAGGAACAGGAGAGCAGGTTACTGGGCCTCGTCAATACGCCCCACGGGGTCAAGGCATAAAACGGGTAACAAAGAAAAGGTGAGCAGCTTGCTCAGCCTGGTAGACACACCCCCGGGAGTTAAGGCAGCAGACACGTAACAAAGAATAGGTGAGCAGCTTGCTCGGCGGGGTAGACACGCCCCACGGGGTGAAGGCACAAGACAGGTAAGGAAAAATGGGTGAGCAGCTAGCTCGGCCTGGTAGACAGGCCCACCCGGTGTGAAGTCGAAAGACAGGTAACCAGGAAGAAGGGAGCGGGTTGCTGGGCTTCGTCGATACGAACCACGGGGTCAAGGTATAAAACGGGTAACCAAGAAAAGGTGAGCAGCTTGCTCGGCCTGGTAGACACGCCCCCGGAGTGAAGGCAGCAGACACGTAACAAAGAACAGGTGAGCAGCTTGCTCGGCAAGGTGGACACTCCCCCGTTGTGAATGCAGAAGACATGTAAAGAAAACCACATGAGCAGCTTGAAAGGCCTGGTAGACAGGCCCACCCGGGGTGAAGGCGAAAGACATGTAACCAGGAAGAAGGGAGCGGGTTGCTGGGCTTCGTCGATACGAACCACGGGGTCAAGGTATAAAACAGGTAACCAAGAAATGATGAGCAGCTTGCTCGGCCTGGTAGACATGCCCCCGGAGTGAAGGCAGCAGACACGTAACAAAGAACAGGTGAGCAGCTTGCTCGGCATGGTGGACACGCCCCCGTGGTGAATGCAGAAGACATGTAAAGAAAAATAGGTGAGCAGCTTGAAAGGCCTGGTAGACAGGCTCACCCGGGGTGAAGGCGAAACACAGGTAACCAGGAACAGGAGAGTGGGTTACTGGGCCTCGTCAATACGCCCCACGGGGTCAAGGCATAAAACGGGTAACAAAGAAAAGGTGAGCAGCTTGCTCAGCCTGGTAGACACACCCCCGGGAGTTAAGGCAGCAGACACGTAACAAAGAATAGGTGAGTAGCTTGCTCGGCGGGGTAGACACGCCCCACGGGGTGAAGGCACAAGACAGGTAAGGAAAAATGGGTGAGCAGCTAGCTCGGCCTGGTAGACAGGCCCACCCGGTGTGAAGGCGAAAGACAGGTAACCAGGAAGAAGGGAGCGGGTTGCTGGGCTTCGTCAATACGAACCACGGGGTCAAGGTATAAAACGGGTAACCAAGAAAAGGTGAGCAGCTTGCTCGGCCTGGTAGACACGCCCCCGGAGTGAAGGCAGCAGACACGTAACAAAGAACAGGTGAGCAGCTTGCTCGGCATGGTGGACACGCCCCCCGTGGTGAATGCAGAAGACATGTAAAGAAAAATAGGTGAGCAGATTGAAAGGCCTTGTAGATAGGCCCACCCGGGGTGAAAGCGAAACACAGGTAACCAGGAACAGGAGAGCGGGTTACTGGGCCTCGTCAATACGCCCCACGGGGTCAAGGCATAAAACGGGTAACAAAGAAAAGGTGAGCAGCTTGCTCAGCCTGGTAGACACACCCCCAGGAGTGAAGGCAGCAGACACGTAACAAAGAATAGGTGAGCAGCTTGCTCGGCGGGGTAGACACGCCCCACGGGGTGAAGGCACAAGACAGGTAAGGAAAAATAGGTGAGCAGCTAGCTCGGCCTGGTAGACAGGCCCACCCGGTGTGAAGGCGAAAGACAGGTAACCAGGAAAAGGGAGCGGGTTGCTGGGCTTCGTCGATACGAACCACGGGGTCAAGTTATAAAACGGGTAACCAAGAAAAGATGAGCAGCTTGCTCGGCCTGGTAGACACGCCCCCGGAGTGAAGGCAGCAGACACGTAACAAAGAACAGGAGAGCAGCTTGCTCGGCATGGTGGACACCCCCCCGTGGTGAATGCAGAAGACATGTAAAGAAAAATAGGTGAGCAGCTTGAAAGGCCTGGTAGACAGGCCCACCCGGGGTGAAGGCGAAACACAGGTAACCAGGAACAGGAGAGCGGGTTACTGGGCCTCGTCAATACGCCCCACGGGGTCAAGGCAAAAAACGGGTAACAAAGAAAAGGTGAGCAGCTTGCTCAGCCTGGTAGACACACCCCCGGAGTTAAGGCAGCAGACACGTAACAAAGAATAGGTGAGCAGCTTGCTCGGCGGGGTAGACACGCCCCACGGGGTGAAGGCACAAGACAGGTAAGGAAAAATGGGTGAGCAGCTAGCTCGGTCTGGTAGACAGGCCCACCCGGTGTGAAGGCGAAAGACAGGTAACCAGGAAGAAGGGAGCGGGTTGCTGGGCTTCGTTGATACGAACCACGGGGTCAAGGTATAAAACAGGTAACCAAGAAAAGGTGAGCAGCTTGCTCGTCCTGGTAGACACGCCCCCGGAGTGAAGGCAGCAGACACGTAACAAAAAACAGGTGAGCAGCTTGCTCGGCAAGGTGGACACTCCCCCGTTGTGAATGCAGAAGACATGTAAAGAAAACCACATGAGCAGATTGAAAGGCCTGGTAGACAGGCCCACCCGGGGTGAAGGCGAAAGACAGGTAACCAGGAAGAAGGGAGCGGGTTGCTGGGCTTCGTCGATACGAACCACGGGGTCAAGGTATAAAACAGGTAACCAAGAAATGATGAGCAGCTTGCTCGGCCTGGTAGACATGCCCCCGGAGTGAAGGCAGCAGACACGTAACAAAGAACAGGTGAGCAGCTTGCTCGGCATGGTGGACACGCCCCCGTGGTGAATGCAGAAGACATGTAAAGAAAAATAGGTGAGCAGCTTGAAAGGCCTGGTAGACAGGCCCACCCGGGGTGAAGGCGAAACACAGGTAACCAGGAACAGGAGAGCGGGTTACTGGGCCTCGTCAATACGCCCCACGGGGTCAAGGTATAAAACGGGTAACCAAGAAAAGATGAGCAGGTTGCTCGGCCTGGTAGACAGGCCACCGGAGTGAAGGCAGCAGACAGGTAACAAAGAACAGGTGAGCAGCTTGCTCGGCATGGTGGACACGCCCCCGTGGTGAATGCAGAAGACATGTAAAGAAAAATAGGTGAGCAGCTTGAAAGGCCTGGTAGACAGGCCCACCCGGGGTGAAGGCGAAACACCGGTAACCAGGAACAGGAGAGCGGGTTACTGGGCCTCGTCAATACGCCCCACGGGGTCAAGGCATAAAACGGGTAAGAAAGAAAAGGTGAGCAGCTTGCTCAGCCTGGTAGACACACCCCCGGGAGTTAAGGCAGCAGACACGTAACAAAGAATAGGTGAGTAGCTTGCTCGGCGGGGTAGACACGCCCCACGGGGTGAAGGCACAAGACAGGTAAGGAAAAATGGGTGAGCAGCTAGCTCGGCCTGGTAGACAGGCCCACCCGCTGTGAAGGCGAAAGACAGGTAACCAGGAAGAATTGAGCGGGTTGCTGGGCTTCGTCGATACGAACCACGGGGTCAAGGTATAAAACGGGTAACCAAGAAAAGATGAGCAGCTTGCTCGGCCTGGTAGACACGCCCCCGGAGTGAAGGCAGCAGACACGTAACAAAGAACAGGTGAGCAGCTTGCTCGGCATGGTGGACACGCCCCCCGTGGTGAATGCAGAAGACATGTAAAGAAAAATAGGTGAGCAGATTGAAAGGCCTTGTAGATAGGCCCACCCGGGGTGAAAGCGAAACACAGGTAACCAGGAACAGGAGAGCGGGTTACTGGGCCTCGTCAATACGCCCCACGGGGTAAAGGCATAAAACGGGTAACAAAGAAAAGGTGAGCAGCTTGCTCAGCCTCGTAGACACACCCCCAGGAGTGAAGGCAGCAGACACGTAACAAAGAATAGGTGAGCAGCTTGCTCGGCGGGGTAGACACGCCCCACGGGGTGAAGGCACAAGACAGGTAAGGAAACATAGGTGAGCAGCTAGCTCGGCCTGGTAGACAGGCCCACCCGGTGTGAAGGCGAAAGACAGGTAACCAGGAAAAGGGAGCGGGTTGCTGGGCTTCGTCGATACGAACCACGGGGTCAAGTTATAAAACGGGTAACCAAGAAAAGATGAGCAGCTTGCTCGGCCTGGTAGACACGCCCCCGGAGTGAAGGCAGCAGACACGTAACAAAGAACAGGAGAGCAGCTTGCTCGGCATGGTGGACACGCCCCCTTGGTGAATGCAGAAGACATGTAAAGAAAAATAGGTGAGCAGCTTGAAAGGCCTGGTAGACAGGCCCACCCGGGGTGAAGGCGAAACACAGGTAACCAGGAACAGGAGAGCGGTTTACTAGGCCTCGTCAATACGCCCCACGGGGTCAAGGCATAAAACGGGTAACAAAGAAAAGGTGAGCAGCTTGCTCAGCCTGGTAGACACACCCCCGGGAGTTAAGGCAGCAGACACGTAACAAAGAATAGGTGAGCAGCTTGCTCGGCGGGGTAGACACGCCCCACGGGGTGAAGGCACAAGACAGGTAAGGAAAAATGGGTGAGCAGCTAGCTCGGCCTGGTAGACAGGCCCACCCGGTGTGAAGGCGAAAGACAGGTAACCAGGAAGAAGGGAGCGGGTTGCCGGGCTTCGTTGATACGAACCACGGGGTCAAGGTATAAAACGGGTAACCAAGAAAAGGTGAGCAGCTTGCTCGTCCTGGTAGACACGCCCCCGGAGTGAAGGCAGCAGACACGTAACAAAGAACAGGTGAGCAGCTTGCTCGGCATGGTGGACACGCCCCCCGTGGTGAATGCAGAAGACATGTAAAGAAAAATAGGTGAGCAGATTGAAAGGCCTTGTAGATAGGCCCACCCGGGGTGAAAGCGAAACACAGGTAACCAGGAACAGGAGAGCGGGTTATTGGGCCTCGTCAATACGCCCCACGGGGTCAAGGCATAAAACGGGTAACAAAGAAAAGGTGAGCAGCTTGCTCAGCCTGGTAGACACGCCCCCGGAGTGAAGGCAGCAGACACGTAACAAAGAACAGGTGAGCAGCTTGCTCGGCAAGGTGGACACTCCCCCGTTGTGAATGCAGAAGACATGTAAAGAAAACCACATGAGCAGCTTGAAAGGCCTGGTAGACAGGCCCACCCGGGGTGAAGGCGAAAGACATGTAACCAGGAAGAAGGGAGCGGGTTGCTGGGCTTCGTCGATACGAACCACGGGGTCAAGGTATAAAACAGGTAACCAAGAAATGATGAGCAGCTTGCTCGGCCTGGTAGACATGCCCCCGGAGTGAAGGCAGCAGACACGTAACAAAGAACAGGTGAGCAGCTTGCTCGGCATGGTGGACACGCCCCCGTGGTGAATGCAGAAGACATGTAAAGAAAAATAGGTGAGCAGCTTGAAAGGCCTGGTAGACAGGCCCACCCGGGGTGAAGGCGAAACACAGGTAACCAGGAACAGGAGAGTGGGTTACTGGGCCTCGTCAATACGCCCCACGGGGTCAAGGCATAAAACGGGTAACAAAGAAAAGGTGAGCAGCTTGCTCAGCCTGGTAGACACACCCCCGGGAGTTAAGGCAGCAGACACGTAACAAAGAATAGGTGAGTAGCTTGCTCGGCGGGGTAGACACGCCCCACGGGGTGAAGGCACAAGACAGGTAAGGAAAAATGGGTGAGCAGCTAGCTCGGCCTGGTAGACAGGCCCACCCGGTGTGAAGGCGAAAGACAGGTAACCAGGAAGAAGGGAGCGGGTTGCTGGGCTTCGTCAATACGAACCACGGGGTCAAGGTATAAAACGGGTAACCAAGAAAAGGTGAGCAGCTTGCTCGGCCTGGTAGACACGCCCCCGGAGTGAAGGCAGCAGACACGTAACAAAGAACAGGTGAGCAGCTTGCTCGGCATGGTGGACACGCCCCCCGTGGTGAATGCAGAAGACATGTAAAGAAAAATAGGTGAGCAGATTGAAAGGCCTTGTAGATAGGCCCACCCGGGGTGAAAGCGAAACACAGGTAACCAGGAACAGGAGAGCGGGTTACTGGGCCTCGTCAATACGCCCCACGGGGTCAAGGCATAAAACGGGTAACAAAGAAAAGGTGAGCAGCTTGCTCAGCCTGGTAGACACACCCCCAGGAGTGAAGGCAGCAGACACGTAACAAAGAATAGGTGAGCAGCTTGCTCGGCGGGGTAGACACGCCCCACGGGGTGAAGGCACAAGACAGGTAAGGAAAAATAGGTGAGCAGCTAGCTCGGCCTGGTAGACAGGCCCACCCGGTGTGAAGGCGAAAGACAGGTAACCAGGAAAAGGGAGCGGGTTGCTGGGCTTCGTCGATACGAACCACGGGGTCAAGTTATAAAACGGGTAACCAAGAAATGATGAGCAGCTTGCTCGGCCTGGTAGACACGCCCCCGGAGTGAAGGCAGCAGACACGTAACAAAGAACAGGAGAGCAGCTTGCTCGGCATGGTGGACACCCCCCCGTGGTGAATGCAGAAGACATGTAAAGAAAAATAGGTGAGCAGCTTGAAAGGCCTGGTAGACAGGCCCACCCGGGGTGAAGGCGAAACACAGGTAACCAGGAACAGGAGAGCGGGTTACTGGGCCTCGTCAATACGCCCCACGGGGTCAAGGCAAAAAACGGGTAACAAAGAAAAGGTGAGCAGCTTGCTCAGCCTGGTAGACACACCCCCGGAGTTAAGGCAGCAGACACGTAACAAAGAATAGGTGAGCAGCTTGCTCGGCGGGGTAGACACGCCCCACGGGGTGAAGGCACAAGACAGGTAAGGAAAAATGGGTGAGCAGCTAGCTCGGTCTGGTAGACAGGCCCACCCGGTGTGAAGGCGAAAGACAGGTAACCAGGAAGAAGGGAGCGGGTTGCTGGGCTTCGTTGATACGAACCACGGGGTCAAGGTATAAAACAGGTAACCAAGAAAAGGTGAGCAGCTTGCTCGTCCTGGTAGACACGCCCCCGGAGTGAAGGCAGCAGACACGTAACAAAAAACAGGTGAGCAGCTTGCTCGGCAAGGTGGACACTCCCCCGTTGTGAATGCAGAAGACATGTAAAGAAAACCACATGAGCAGATTGAAAGGCCTGGTAGACAGGCCCACCCGGGGTGAAGGCGAAAGACAGGTAACCAGGAAGAAGGGAGCGGGTTGCTGGGCTTCGTCGATACGAACCACGGGGTCAAGGTATAAAACAGGTAACCAAGAAATGATGAGCAGCTTGCTCGGCCTGGTAGACATGCCCCCGGAGTGAAGGCAGCAGACACGTAACAAAGAACAGGTGAGCAGCTTGCTCGGCATGGTGGACACGCCCCCGTGGTGAATGCAGAAGACATGTAAAGAAAAATAGGTGAGCAGCTTGAAAGGCCTGGTAGACAGGCCCACCCGGGGTGAAGGCGAAACACAGGTAACCAGGAACAGGAGAGCGGGTTACTGGGCCTCGTCAATACGCCCCACGGGGTCAAGGTATAAAACGGGTAACCAAGAAAAGATGAGCAGGTTGCTCGGCCTGGTAGACAGGCCACCGGAGTGAAGGCAGCAGACAGGTAACAAAGAACAGGTGAGCAGCTTGCTCGGCATGGTGGACACGCCCCCGTGGTGAATGCAGAAGACATGTAAAGAAAAATAGGTGAGCAGCTTGAAAGGCCTGGTAGACAGGCCCACCCGGGGTGAAGGCGAAACACCGGTAACCAGGAACAGGAGAGCGGGTTACTGGGCCTCGTCAATACGCCCCACGGGGTCAAGGCATAAAACGGGTAAGAAAGAAAAGGTGAGCAGCTTGCTCAGCCTGGTAGACACACCCCCGGGAGTTAAGGCAGCAGACACGTAACAAAGAATAGGTGAGTAGCTTGCTCGGCGGGGTAGACACGCCCCACGGGGTGAAGGCACAAGACAGGTAAGGAAAAATGGGTGAGCAGCTAGCTCGGCCTGGTAGACAGGCCCACCCGCTGTGAAGGCGAAAGACAGGTAACCAGGAAGAATTGAGCGGGTTGCTGGGCTTCGTCGATACGAACCACGGGGTCAAGGTATAAAACGGGTAACCAAGAAAAGATGAGCAGCTTGCTCGGCCTGGTAGACACGCCCCCGGAGTGAAGGCAGCAGACACGTAACAAAGAACAGGTGAGCAGCTTGCTCGGCATGGTGGACACGCCCCCCGTGGTGAATGCAGAAGACATGTAAAGAAAAATAGGTGAGCAGATTGAAAGGCCTTGTAGATAGGCCCACCCGGGGTGAAAGCGAAACACAGGTAACCAGGAACAGGAGAGCGGGTTACTGGGCCTCGTCAATACGCCCCACGGGGTAAAGGCATAAAACGGGTAACAAAGAAAAGGTGAGCAGCTTGCTCAGCCTCGTAGACACACCCCCAGGAGTGAAGGCAGCAGACACGTAACAAAGAATAGGTGAGCAGCTTGCTCGGCGGGGTAGACACGCCCCACGGGGTGAAGGCACAAGACAGGTAAGGAAACATAGGTGAGCAGCTAGCTCGGCCTGGTAGACAGGCCCACCCGGTGTGAAGGCGAAAGACAGGTAACCAGGAAAAGGGAGCGGGTTGCTGGGCTTCGTCGATACGAACCACGGGGTCAAGTTATAAAACGGGTAACCAAGAAAAGATGAGCAGCTTGCTCGGCCTGGTAGACACGCCCCCGGAGTGAAGGCAGCAGACACGTAACAAAGAACAGGAGAGCAGCTTGCTCGGCATGGTGGACACGCCCCCTTGGTGAATGCAGAAGACATGTAAAGAAAAATAGGTGAGCAGCTTGAAAGGCCTGGTAGACAGGCCCACCCGGGGTGAAGGCGAAACACAGGTAACCAGGAACAGGAGAGCGGTTTACTAGGCCTCGTCAATACGCCCCACGGGGTCAAGGCATAAAACGGGTAACAAAGAAAAGGTGAGCAGCTTGCTCAGCCTGGTAGACACACCCCCGGGAGTTAAGGCAGCAGACACGTAACAAAGAATAGGTGAGCAGCTTGCTCGGCGGGGTAGACACGCCCCACGGGGTGAAGGCACAAGACAGGTAAGGAAAAATGGGTGAGCAGCTAGCTCGGCCTGGTAGACAGGCCCACCCGGTGTGAAGGCGAAAGACAGGTAACCAGGAAGAAGGGAGCGGGTTGCCGGGCTTCGTTGATACGAACCACGGGGTCAAGGTATAAAACGGGTAACCAAGAAAAGGTGAGCAGCTTGCTCGTCCTGGTAGACACGCCCCCGGAGTGAAGGCAGCAGACACGTAACAAAGAACAGGTGAGCAGCTTGCTCGGCATGGTGGACACGCCCCCCGTGGTGAATGCAGAAGACATGTAAAGAAAAATAGGTGAGCAGATTGAAAGGCCTTGTAGATAGGCCCACCCGGGGTGAAAGCGAAACACAGGTAACCAGGAACAGGAGAGCGGGTTATTGGGCCTCGTCAATACGCCCCACGGGGTCAAGGCATAAAACGGGTAACAAAGAAAAGGTGAGCAGCTTGCTCAGCCTGGTAGACACACCCCCAGGAGTGAAGGCAGCAGACACGTAACAAAGAACAGGTGAGCAGCTTGCTCGGCAAGGTGGACACTCCCCCGTTGTGAAAGCAGAAGACATGTAAAGAAAACTACATGAGCAGCTTGAAAGGCCTGGTAGACAGGCCCACCCGGGGTGAAGGCGAAAGACATGTAACCAGGAAGAAGGGAGCGGGTTGCTGGGCTTCGTCGATACGAACCACGGGGTCAAGGTATAAAACGGGTAACCAAGAAAAGATGAGCAGCTTGCTCGGCCAGGTAGACATGCCCCCGGAGTGAAGGCAGCAGACACGTAACAAAGAACAGGTGAGCAGCTTGCTCGGCATGGTGGACACGCCCCCGTGGTGAATGCAGAAGACATGTAAAGAAAAATAGGTGAGCAGCCTGAAAGGCCTGGTAGACAGGCCCACCCGGGGTGAAGGCGAAACACAGGTAACCAGGAACAGGAGAGCAGGTTACTGGGCCTCGTCAATACGCCCCACGGGGTCAAGGCATAAAACGGGTAACAAAGAAAAGGTGAGCAGCTTGCTCAGCCTGGTAGACACACCCCCAGGAGTGAAGGCAGCAGACACGTAACAAAGAATAGGTGAGCAGCTTGCTCGGCGGGGTAGACACGCCCCACGGGGTGAAGGCACAAGACAGGTAAGGAAAAATAGGTGAGCAGCTAGCTCGGCCTGGTAGACAGGCCCACCCGGTGTGAAGGCGAAAGACAGGTAACCAGGAAAAGGGAGCGGGTTGCTGGGCTTCGTCGATACGAACCACGGGGTCAAGTTATAAAACGGGTAACCAAGAAAAGATGAGCAGCTTGCTCGGCCTGGTAGACACGTCCCCGGAGTGAAGGCAGCAGACACGTAACAAAGAACAGGTGAGCAGCTTGCTCGGCATGGTGGACACGCCCCCGTGGTGAATGCAGAAGACATGTAAAGAAAAATAGGTGAGCAGCTTGAAAGGCCTGGTAGACAGGCCCACCCGGGGTGAAGGCGAAACACAGGTAACCAGGAACAGGAGAGCGGTTTACTAGGCCTCGTCAATACGCCCCACGGGGTCAAGGCATAAAACGGGTAACAAAGAAAAGGTGAGCAGCTTGCTCAGCCTCGTAGACACACCCCCGGGAGTTAAGGCAGCAGACACGTAACAAAGAATAGGTGAGCAGCTTGCTCGGCGGGGTAGACACGCCCCACGGGGTGAAGGCACAAGACAGGTAAGGAAAAATGGGTGAGCAGCTAGCTCGGCCTGGTAGACAGGCCCACCCGGTGTGAAGGCGAAAGACAGGTAACCAGGAAGAAGGGAGCGGGTTGCCGGGCTTCGTTGATACGAACCACGGGGTCAAGGTATAAAACGGGTAACCAAGAAAAGGTGAGCAGCTTGCTCGTCCTGGTAGACACGCCCCCGGAGTGAAGGCAGCAGACACGTAACAAAGAACATGTGAGCAGCTTGCTCGGCATGGTGGACACGCCCCCCGTGGTGAATGCAGAAGACATGTAAAGAAAAATAGGTGAGCAGATTGAAAGGCCTTGTAGATAGGCCCACCCGGGGTGAAAGCGAAACACAGGTAACCAGGAACAGGAGAGCGGGTTATTGGGCCTCGTCAATACGCCCCACGGGGTCAAGGCATAAAACGGGTAACAAAGAAAAGGTGAGCAGCTTGCTCAGCCTGGTAGACACACCCCCAGGAGTGAAGGCAGCAGACACGTAACAAAGAACAGGTGAGCAGCTTGCTCGGCAAGGTGGACACTCCCCCGTTGTGAAAGCAGAAGACATGTAAAGAAAACTACATGAGCAGCTTGAAAGGCCTGGTAGACAGGCCCACCCGGGGTGAAGGCGAAAGACAGGTAACCAGGAAGAAGGGAGCGGGTTGCTGGGCTTCGTCGATACGAACCACGGGGTCAAGGTATAAAACAGGTAACCAAGAAATGATGAGCAGCTTGCTCGGCCTGGTAGACATGCCCCCGGAGTGAAGGCAGCAGACACGTAACAAAGAACAGGTGAGCAGCTTGCTCGGCATGGTGGACACGCCCCCGTGGTGAATGCAGAAGACATGTAAAGAAAAATAGGTGAGCAGCTTGAAAGGCCTGGTAGACAGGCCCACCCGGGGTGAAGGCGAAACACAGGTAACCAGGAACAGGAGAGCGGGTTACTGGGCCTCGTCAATACGCCCCACGGGGTCAAGGTATAAAACGGGTAACCAAGAAAAGATGAGCAGCTTGCTCGGCCTGGTAGACACGCCCCCGGAGTGAAGGCAGCAGACACGTAACAAAGAACAGGTGAGCAGCTTGCTCGGCATGGTGGACACGCCCCCCGTGGTGAATGCAGAAGACATGTAAAGAAAAATAGGTGAGCAGATTGAAAGGCCTTGTAGATAGGCCCACCCGGGGTGAAAGCGAAACACAGGTAACCAGGAACAGGAGAGCGGGTTACTGGGCCTCGTCAATACGCCCCACGGGGTAAAGGCATAAAACGGGTAACAAAGAAAAGGTGAGCAGCTTGCTCAGCCTGGTAGACACACCCCCAGGAGTGAAGGCAGCAGACACGTAACAAAGAATAGGTGAGCAGCTTGCTCGGCGGGGTAGACACGCCCCACGGGGTGAAGGCACAAGACAGGTAAGGAAACATAGGTGAGCAGCTAGCTCGGCCTGGTAGACAGGCCCACCCGGTGTGAAGGCGAAAGACAGGTAACCAGGAAGAAGGGAGCGGGTTGCTGGGCTTCGTCGATACGAACCACGGGGTCAAGTTATAAAACGGGTAACCAAGAAAAGATGAGCAGCTTGCTCGGCCTGGTAGACACGCCCCCGGAGTGAAGGCAGCAGACACGTAACAAAGAACAGGAGAGCAGCTTGCTCGGCATGGTGGACACGCCCCCTTGGTGAATGCAGAAGACATGTAAAGAAAAATAGGTGAGCAGCTTGAAAGGCCTGGTAGACAGGCCCACCCGGGGTGAAGGCGAAACACAGGTAACCAGGAACAGGAGAGCGGTTTACTAGGCCTCGTCAATACGCCCCACGGGGTCAAGGCATAAAACGGGTAACAAAGAAAAGGTGAGCAGCTTGCTCAGCCTGGTAGACACACCCCCGGGAGTTAAGGCAGCAGACACGTAACAAAGAATAGGTGAGCAGCTTGCTCGGCGGGGTAGACACGCCCCACGGGGTGAAGGCACAAGACAGGTAAGGAAAAATGGGTGAGCAGCTAGCTCGGCCTGGTAGACAGGCCCACCCGGTGTGAAGGCGAAAGACAGGTAACCAGGAAGAAGGGAGCGGGTTGCCGGGCTTCGTTGATACGAACCACGGGGTCAAGGTATAAAACGGGTAACCAAGAAAAGGTGAGCAGCTTGCTCGTCCTGGTAGACACGCCCCCGGAGTGAAGGCAGCAGACACGTAACAAAGAACAGGTGAGCAGCTTGCTCGGCATGGTGGACACGCCCCCCGTGGTGAATGCAGAAGACATGTAAAGAAAAATAGGTGAGCAGATTGAAAGGCCTTGTAGATAGGCCCACCCGGGGTGAAAGCGAAACACAGGTAACCAGGAACAGGAGAGCGGGTTATTGGGCCTCGTCAATACGCCCCACGGGGTCAAGGCATAAAACGGGTAACAAAGAAAAGGTGAGCAGCTTGCTCAGCCTGGTAGACACACCCCCAGGAGTGAAGGCAGCAGACACGTAACAAAGAACAGGTGAGCAGCTTGCTCGGCAAGGTGGACACTCCCCCGTTGTGAAAGCAGAAGACATGTAAAGAAAACTACATGAGCAGCTTGAAAGGCCTGGTAGACAGGCCCACCCGGGGTGAAGGCGAAAGACATGTAACCAGGAAGAAGGGAGCGGGTTGCTGGGCTTCGTCGATACGAACCACGGGGTCAAGGTATAAAACGGGTAACCAAGAAAAGATGAGCAGCTTGCTCGGCCAGGTAGACATGCCCCCGGAGTGAAGGCAGCAGACACGTAACAAAGAACAGGTGAGCAGCTTGCTCGGCATGGTGGACACGCCCCCGTGGTGAATGCAGAAGACATGTAAAGAAAAATAGGTGAGCAGCCTGAAAGGCCTGGTAGACAGGCCCACCCGGGGTGAAGGCGAAACACAGGTAACCAGGAACAGGAGAGCAGGTTACTGGGCCTCGTCAATACGCCCCACGGGGTCAAGGCATAAAACGGGTAACAAAGAAAAGGTGAGCAGCTTGCTCAGCCTGGTAGACACACCCCCGGGAGTTAAGGCAGCAGACACGTAACAAAGAATAGGTGAGTAGCTTGCTCGGCGGCGTAGACACGCCCCACGGGGTGAAGGCACAAGACAGGTAAGGAAAAATAGGTGAGCAGCTAGCTCGGCCTGGTAGACAGGCCCACCCGCTGTGAAGGCGAAAGACAGGTAACCAGGAAGAATTGAGCGGGTTGCTGGGCTTCGTCGATACGAACCACGGGGTCAAGGTATAAAACGGGTAACCAAGAAAAGATGAGCAGCTTGCTCGGCCTGGTAGACACGCCCCCGGAGTGAAGGCAGCAGACACGTAACAAAGAACAGGTGAGCAGCTTGCTCGGCATGGTGGACACGCCCCCCGTGGTGAATGCAGAAGACATGTAAAGAAAAATAGGTGAGCAGATTGAAAGGCCTTGTAGATAGGCCCACCCGGGGTGAAAGCGAAACACAGGTAACCAGGAACAGGAGAGCGGGTTACTGGGCCTCGTCAATACGCCCCACGGGGTAAAGGCATAAAACGGGTAACAAAGAAAAGGTGAGCAGCTTGCTCAGCCTGGTAGACACACCCCCAGGAGTGAAGGCAGCAGACACGTAACAAAGAATAGGTGAGCAGCTTGCTCGGCGGGGTAGACACGCCCCACGGGGTGAAGGCACAAGACAGGTAAGGAAAAATGGGTGAGCAGCTAGCTCGGCCTGGTAGACAGGCCCACCCGGTGTGAAGGCGAAAGACAGGTAACCAGGAAAAGGGAGCGGGTTGCTGGGCTTCGTCGATACGAACCACGGGGTCAAGTTATAAAACGGGTAACCAAGAAAAGATGAGCAGCTTGCTCGGCCTGGTAGACACGCCCCCGGAGTGAAGGCAACAGACACGTAACAAAGAACAGAAGAGCAGCTGGCTCGGCATGGTGGACACGCCCCCGTGGTGAATGCAGAAGACATGTAAAGAAAAATAGGTGAGCAGCTTGAAAGGCCTGGTAGACAGGCCCACCCGGGGTGAAGGCGAAACACAGGTAACCAGGAACAGGAGAGCGGTTTACTAGGCCTCGTCAATACGCACCACGGGGTCAAGGCATAAAACGGGTAACAAAGAAAAGGTGAGCAGCTTGCTCAGCCTGGTAGACACACCCCCGGGAGTTAAGGCAGCAGACACGTAACAAAGAATAGGTGAGCAGCTTGCTCGGCGGGGTAGACACGCCCCACGGGGTGAAGGCACAAGACAGGTAAGGAAAAATGGGTGAGCAGCTAGCTCGGCCTGGTAGACAGGCCCACCCGGTGTGAAGGCGAAAGACAGGTAACCAGGAAGAAGGGAGCGGGTTGCCGGGCTTCGTTGATACGAACCACGGGGTCAAGGTATAAAACGGGTAACCAAG